>NC_080429.1:55139471-55456762 GCF_029873635.1 Malania oleifera | reverse complement strand
GTTTGTAATAAGCACACACATCACATGCATGATTTATTTTCTAAGCTCAAACTAGATACGAACTGCAAAGTGACCGTAGAAAGACCTTAGGATTTACCCTTCGGTCGATCGACACCGGAATTTTTTGGTGTCTTAATTTTGGACCCCGAGTGGCCCTAGGACACATACATTTGCACATATGTTTGTTAGGCACTTGAATAGGGTTTGTATGTTTTGAAACTGGACCAAAATTCACACTTTGTGCACTTTTGGTCGACCGGCCAACATAGTTCATTTTGGCTTGGTTGACCGAACCGGACCTGGGTCAACAGTTGACCAAAGTCTTGGTCGACCGAACTACGTAGTTCAAAAAGCCTCGATCGACCAAAACCTCCCTAGGTCAATATTTTGACCATCTGGTCAACCAAGCCACTTTTGTACTCCAATTACTTGTTTGACTGAGGGTCCTCAAGAGAAATCCCAATGGTTTGGTCAACCGAACTAGCCAGTTCAAAATGGCATGGTCGACCGAACCTTGGAGATTTGAAAAATTGCCTTCTCCTGGTCGATCGAGCCTTTAGTTCAAAATCCCCCTGGTCGACCGAACCATATAAGACCTGGTTGATCAAAACATTTCTAGTCGACCGAACCTCTCGGGTTGCCCTGATTTTTATCGTGGTTATATATTTTTTAAATAGGGTTAAAATGTTTTAAACGTCATTAAACTTTTCTAACAATCCCTAATAGGTCCCCAACGGTCAAAAATTCTGGTATGTCTATATATACCCTCTCATTTGGGAAAATTATATGGTTATTTAGAAAATCAAATTCTCTCTCAAGAAAAATATTTCTCATTGCTCATACTCTTCCAAATACACTCTAGCTTACATTCAAAACTCATTAAATCATCTGTAAGTGTTCTTGAGTGTTTAGATAGGAAGTTTTGCTCTCTCTTTGTTGTGAGATTGATCCATTTTTATTGAGAGCCAAGCCAAATGGATTCTTAGGGGACTTTGCTAATAAGTTTATCCTAAGAAGACTTTACTAGATCTTCTGAGATTGCATATTCGTTGCAATATCTTGAGAAGCTTGTATTTGCTTTTGGTTGCGAAATATTTTTAAAATCATTTACAAATATCTATTGCTCTTTATTTTGAAAACCATTTGACGAGATATTTGTTTTTGAGGTGAAACATCTTTGTTGCAATATTTATTCACTCATATATTTTTGCTGAAAACAAAGATCATATATATTTTGAAAGTCCAAGCATATACATATTTATGTGATTGAGATATTCTACTGATCGATACTCTTGAGGCTTGCTTGATATTCTGTGTGAGCACGTTTGATTGAATATCTTGAAATACACAAATTGTCGTTGACACTCTCACGTACATATTACACTGATAGAAAATATATTTGAGAGTTGAACTATTTAGACCACATTGAGCTTACATTTTAAATCATCTGTGGTGTTTGTGCTTGTGTGCATTTGGGATACAAATATGCTTTATGTGAAAGCACCCTTATATTGTACCTTTTGATTGTATATTTGAGTGATTCCAGGCATGGCCTGAGGGGGCGGTAATCCAGCCAAGTAAGGATTGGTGTAAAGGTTGAGGTCAGCCCTGTGCTAATTGACCTGGTTTGTATAGGTGCCACTCCACCCGTTTAAGTGAGCAAGTTATTGTGATAATCCTTGTGCTGGTTAGCCAAGGCGGGGACGTAGGTAGTTGGCTGAACCTCGATAACATATCTATGTGTCACCCTTCTCTTTATTGCTTTCTGGTGCTTATGTAATCGATTAAACTGCTTTATTTAATCTCTGATATTACTTGCACTAGATTGACCATAGGATTGTGAACATACTGCTGTTAGGAGGAATACCTTGGGGATAGATTTTAAAAATACCAATTCACCCCCCTCTTGGGATCACGGTAAAGCTAACAATTGGTATCAGAGCCACGTAGCATAGACTAGTTGTTATTTTGCAAAAAGATCATATATGGCTTATAGCTCCATGACCCCTTTCCCTGAGGGACTATCTTCCACACGACCTCCTGTTTTTAGTGGTGTTAATTACACCTTCTGGAAACAGAGGATGCGCATCTACCTTCAGAATACTGATTGGAAGGTGTGTAGGATTGTCTCTAAGGGAAACTATGTCCATATGAAAATTGAGGGTGCAACTAGGGTTCCTAAGACTAAGGATGAATATGATGATGATGATATGAAAGCTGTTAGTCTTAATGCCACTGCCATGAATATTTTATACTGTAGTCTTGATGTAAATGAATTTAATAGGATTATAGCATGTTCTACTACAAAAGAAATATGGGATAAGTTAGAGGTCACATATGAGGGTACTAGAGATGTGAAAGACAATAGGATAATATGTTGACCAGTGAGTATGAGGCCTTTATGATGAATGTAGGTGAGTCCATTCAAAGCATGTACACTAGATTCACACACATCATAAAATCACTGCATGCATTAGGAAAGACCTATCCCACATATGAGATGATTAGGAAGATCCTTAGAGGCTTACCTCCTATTTGGGAAGCCAAGGCTACGTCCATTGTTGAGGGTAGAGACCTTAAGGCCATAAGCTTAGATGAACTGATAGGTTCCTTGATCACTTATGAACTGTCCATAAATGAAAGACTTAATGAGCATAACAGGGCTAAGAGAGTGAATGCATTAAAAACATCTAATAACACATCTAGTGAATATAGTGAATCTGACACTGATGATGAAATGGCTATGCTAACCAAAAAGTTTAGGGGATTTTTCAGGAAGAATAGGAAGCCACTTAGAAAATACAGAGACTCCACTAATGAGAAGGGAGAATCCAGCAAAAGAAAGGAAAAATCAAATGCTCCTATGTGCTACAACTGCAACAAAGTGGGGCACATCAAACCTGACTGTCCACTGCTGAAAAAGGAGGCTAAGAAAAAGAAGAAAGCCATGAAGGCTGTTACTTCATGGGACCAATTCAGTAGCAGTGACTCAGATTTGGATCATAGTGACACGGAGGTCACTAATCTGTGCTTGATGGCACACGAGGATGAGGTATTGTCATCTTGTTCATCATCTTCTTATTATTCATATGATGATTGTGATTCTGATAGCATGCCTACATTTAGAGAATTACAATTTGAATATATTCGTGTTTCAAAATTGCTAGGAAAAATGACCAAAGAAAATAATGATATGAAAAAGAAATGTGAAAATTGGTCAAAATTATTTAATATGGCAAAAACCTCCCATGCCTCTATTTTAAAAGAAAAGGATACTACTATTGTTGAGCTTGAGAGAAAATTGGAGGATAGTTCCAAAATTATTTTTAAATTCACCAAGGGCAAAGAAAATTTTCAAAAATTACTTGGTACCCAAAGAAACTCCTTAAGTAAAGAGGGTCTTGGTTTTATTGGTATTGAAAATGTTAGACGACCTAATCTTTACTTGGGACATTTTACACGTGAGTCAAAATCTTATATTCCTCCTAAAGAACCTAAGTGTAGATTGAAATGTTTTAAATGTAAATAGATTGGTCACATTCAATTTGATTGTCCACTTAGGAATAAGCATGTTAGAATTAGGAAGGTATGAGTAGTTAAAGGAGATCCTGCTACTAACCCTCATGGACCCAATAAAATTTGGGGACCAGCATCAGTCACTTAGTTTATTTTGCAGGTATGCCTAAGATCATCCTCCTCCAAGGACCAGTGGTACTTAGATAGTGGATGCTCACGACACATGACCGGCGACAAGGGAAAATTCACTTAAATTGTTCCTAAGGATGGAGGCTATGTGACATTTGGCGACAATTCCAAAGGACGCATCATCGGGGTAGGTAAGGTTGGTAAGGATTCTTCTCCTACTATTGATAATGTTTTGTTGGTTGATGGATTGGAACATAATCTACTTAGCATAAGTCAATTGTGTGACATAGGATATAAAGTATCGTTTGAAAATGACAAATGCATAGTAGAAAATAAAATAGACCACAAAGTGCTTTTTATTACTGATAGACATGAAAATGTCTATACTATCTCACTTGATAATTTAGCTTCACAACAAGTAATATGTTTTTCTGCCATAAATGAAACTAGTTGGTTGTGACATAGACGTTTAGGACATGCTAGCATGGATTTATTGTCTAAACTTGTTAGAAAAGAATTAGTTAAAGGTCTGCCTAAAATGTCTTTTGTAAAGGATAAAATCTGTGATGCATGTCAAATGGGTAAGCAAACAAAATCTAGTTTTAAGAAAAAGAAATTCATATCTACTACTAGACCTTTGGAGATGTTTCACCTAGATCTATTTGGGCCAAATTCTGTGCAAAGTCTTGGTGGTAAATCTTATGCTTTTGTAATTATGGATGACTTTTCCAGATTCACATGGGTGTTGTTTCTTACACATAAAAATGAATCTTGTGAACATTTCACCAAACTTTGTAGGAGAATTCAGAATGAAAAAAGGTATAAAATCACCCACATAAGAAGTGATAGAGGCACTGAGTTAAAAAATGAAAGTATAGAAAAATATTGTGACTTAGAGGGCATATCACATAACTTCTCTGCACCTATGACACCTCAACAAAATGGTGTAGTAGAAAGAAAGAATAGGTCACTGTAAGAAATGGGAAGAACTATGTTGAATGAGCATAACTTACCTAAATATTTTTGGGCTGAGGCTATTAATATTGTATGCTATGTTATGAATAGAGTGTTGAATAAACCATCAATTAATAAAACCCCTTATGAATTATGGAACAATCATAAGCCTAATATTTCCTTTTTTCATGTGTTTGATTGTAAATGCTTTGTGCTTAGAGATAATGAGCATCTAGGAAAATTTGACTCTAAATCTAATGAAGGCATCTTCCTAGGCTATGCACTTAATAGTAAAGCATATAGGGTTTTCAATAAAAGAACTTTAACTGTGATTGAATCTATTCATGTTGTGTTTGATGAGTCTAATCCATTTTCTAATAAAGATGATGAAGATGATATTGATATTAGAAAATGCTTAAAAAAAATGTCTATTGAAAACAATGCAAGTGAAAATCAAGAAGCAAACGAAAAATCACTTGAAGATAATGAAAATGGAAATCAGGAGTTGCCTAGAGATTGGAAATAATTAGAAGTCATCCCATAGATCAAATCATAGGCAAACCATCCCGTGGTGTAGCCACAAGATCCTCCTTGAGAAATATAGTGAATCATTCTGCTTTCTTATACTTAAAAAAAATGTCTATTGAAAACAATGCAAGTGAAAATCAAGAAGCAAATGAAAAATCACTTGAAGATAATGAAAATGGAAATCAGGAGTTGCCTAGAGATTGGAAATAATTAGAAGTCATCTCATAGATCAAATCATAGGCGAACCATCCCGTGGTGTAGCCACAAGATCCTCCTTGAGAAATATAGTGAATCATTCTGCTTTCTTATCCTAAGAAGAACCTAAAACTATTAAAGAAGCCATAGAAGATGAGTCTTGGGTGATATCCATGCAAGAAGAGCTTAATCAATTTGAAAGAAGTAAAGTGTAGACCTTAGTTCATAGGCCTAATGAGAACACTATCATTGGAAGTAAATGGGTATATAGAAATAAGAAAGATGAGAATGGGGTAGTAACTAGGAATAAAGCTAGACTAGTTGCCCAAGGGTATAACCAACAGGAAGGGATTGACTTTGATGAAACATATGCTCCTGTTGCTAGATTAGAAGCCATTCGTATGCTACTTGCCTTTGTTACATGCAAATTCATATGCCATGGACATGCTATATTGTGCTTTAGACACTAATATTTTGCTTGATATTATGGCATATACAAATGCGAGGGAGATCTGGGTTGAGCTGGAAAAGAGATATGGAGAGACCCAAGAAAAGGAAACCATCACTCCAGAGATGTCATGTTCAGATGATTAGGGAGTGGTAAGTGATAGGGATAGTGCATCAATAGAACATGAGGTATATGATTCTCACTCTAACTCTTTTATGGATTCATGTGTTGAATGCTATGTTGCTATATGTGTTGAATCGTCTCTTGAATACCATGATAATTCTATTGATGATGCGTGTGATGATTCTTATACTAAATGCTATGTTGTATCATATGATGAATCATCTAATATTCCCTGTGATAATACTGTTGAAATTGCATGCAATGACTCATATAATAACTATGACATATCATATGGTGAATCATGTGTTAAATTGATAAATCAAAGCATGCCTTCGTATGAAAAGTTAGATAAAACTTTATTGAAAATAAATAAATTTCTAGTGAAGTTATCTAAGCAGAAATCCATTTTGAAAAATGAAAACAAAAGCATGGCAAAGCAATTAAGAAAAATAAAAATATTATTATGCCATCTTAGAAAAGAGAAAGATTAAGATATTGAAAATTATCTGCTTAGAAGAAGAAATGGATAATTATTCTAAATTTTCACTCGAAATTAAAAATGAAAAGAATAATCATAATAAATCCTTAGGAGTTAAAAGAAGTAAATCGTTTTAAAAGAGTTCATTTTATAAATCCCCTAGTCATTAAAATTTTCATGCCTCATTGAGCAAAAACAGAATAAATAAGCACAATATTTTATGTATATTCAATACCTACTTATTTTGCAAAACTATGTGGCACGTATGGTTTAACTGTTTACTCAGAAGTACCAGAGGCTTAGAAAAGGAAACTAAATGGATAATCATGAAAGCAAACCCCGCAAGTCCTAAGGAAAAATGGATTTAAATTAATATTACTTAATTATTTAATGCTTCCTTAGATCCTAGGTTTAGGTTTAGGGGGTTGTGATGACTGTAGGTTTGGGAAGTGATTGTTGCTTAAAATGAAAATCTTAGTATACACACTCACTAAACTATCTTGTTATACTAAAACTCTTTATCCACTTCCAAATGGACATGGCACCTATACCTAGTACTTAATTCTAAATTCTTAACCCATGCTAACATGAAAATCACAAAGTTAAGCAACTATTGTCCATTGCACGAAATTGAGTGTTAGGGTTCTATCTTGTATCATATATCACTATACCCCAAAGTCACTTTTGAATATGAAAAGCCTAAATCAAAATCAAGTCATCACACAAAGCTTAAAGCACTATTGATCATAAATGACTAATATATGTTGAGTGCTTCTCATAGCTATAACCAAATTAGAGGCATCCACTAGGGGATGGGTCCCTTTGAGTTTAAATTGTAAATTCTTTAATTTTGGTTTAATCGCTCCATAGGAAATCTTTACCATACCACGATCTCATCAGGTAGAGATTTTGTCCATTCCTTGGTTCATATCCTTGCTCTAAATTGTGAACATATCTAAAGGATACTTTCCATCCTCTAAAAGGCACTGTTCCATAAATAATAATATACTCCTAGTTGCTCTTAGTCTAACTGTTAGGACATTCTAGCTAACACGAATACATTTTGAACAATGTCCTACCTCTTCTAAATACTTTTTTAAACTTAATAGAAATTTAATTACTAAGAGTATTTAAATCATAATCACAAGCTCTCAAAATTTAAGTCAAAACCTTTGGAGCTTCATCTTCATGAATTAAGTTAAATGGCTAACATGATTGGTTTAGGTTTCAACATATATGAAAATGCAAAGTTTCAAGAAACCTATGCACGATTCTTAAAGTTTAATGCCATTTGAACTTGTGCCTCTCACATTTTGAAGATCATAAGGCTTTATTCATTGAAGGAATATTGATTGTGACTTTTTGGTCTTTTAAAGCCTATGCATCTAGGGTTAAGTTTTAATCATTAAGAATATTAAATCTCTTGGCCAAAGATTTTGAAAAATAAGAGAAGGCATCAAATGAGTCGAGTGCATAATTGAGGGGGAGCATTTATCCTTCATATCTATATAAATTAAAATGTTCTCATATTCTTATATCATTTATGTCTTTATGCCTATATTTGTAAAGCATTGTAGCACTATCCATGATTCAATGAATGGTTATAATCTTTTTAATGGATAGTTTATATTTTTCTAACATGAACTTCTATTGAGTTATATTGAATATCTTGAGTTGATTATACTACCTGATTGCATGCTTATTATTGAAAGTCTCCTACATGGTGGATGCAGTTGATGAGAAGTCCATGCTGGTAGTGGATTATAGGTTCTTGCATACTCAAATTGAATTATTTTGAATTGATTGCTTGAATCTATCAGGTTTCGGTGGATGAAAATTTGAGAAATGTCTAATTTACAGACGGCATGCTGCCGAAATTTCAATAGGATTTTTCCCAAACCAAAACCTTATGTTAAAGATGATTATGATGAAATTAACTTTAAAATATTTTTGAAAGGATGAGTGAAAACTCAAATAGATAATTAAACTTCATCTTAACATAATCATCAATCATTTAGAAAGGCACAGATCCATCCTTATAGGAAGCGCATAAATGATCCATATGCATCACTTTCATTTACTGAATATCGAGGCTCTTGAGAATACCCTAAACATTAAATCCAGTGCTTAAAGGCTTATGATTGGATATGAAATGTTCTTGGGTCATGAACATTATTGCATGCCTCAATATATACTTTCTGATGCATCTATGATCTATAGGGACAACTATACTAATCAAGTGACAAATGCAATTGACAAATACTTAGTATAGTTGATTTTAACGATTTAAATTAATGACTTATACTACTAAGCATAATGAAATTAATCTTTGGTTAGTATAAGTAGTTAAAGAATCTAAGCACGTACTCAAATTGATAGAGGGAGCATCTAAGTATAAATTCATAGTTTTTTTTTGCTCACAAATATGTTTAACTTATATCTGTTATTAAATCAAGTGTGGCATGCATTTAAATGAAATTCTTTATTAAAAATCATAAATTTGAAATATGTTATTTTTTCCACAGTCACATGATTTGCCATATGATCTTGCATGTGATTGTTAAATTTTTAGGATCATTATGGTTGTGATTTTTTGGTTATATCTTAGTATGTTAATTGACAAACCAGAAAATTTGTGCTTGCTTGTTTTAAATTAAAATCTTATTTTTCCAGCAAGCAACCCCCAACACTTTTTACAAATATCAAAGGGGATATATTTTTAATACCTATATATATATATATATATATATATATATATATATTATATATATATTTACTATATTATAGCAAGAAATGCTTTTAAACTAAACATGTTTTAGTTCTTGCATGTGTGCTAAAGGCTTTCATGACTTGTATTATCTATGCTTTAAAATTTTAAGTCATGAAGTTATTTTTTGTTCATTTTAAAAATTTGCAAAGGATGTTGCATAATTGGTTCATGGATCTTACATGAAAATACATGCGAACTAATTAGATCGTTTTTATGCTTAAACCTACTATTTGGTATCATATGTCATGTGTTTTAATCTCAAATCTTTCACGGGTCTTATGATTTGTTTCAATTGCCATGACTTGTGCAAATTTATGATTTAATTTAGTTTTCATGTCATTTAAATCTTTAAATGACCAATTATATTGTTTGTGTGCGTAATTGCTATATCTCATACTTTGTCATTCATTGTGCATTGTATGGTTATATTATTATCTTTTTCGATGTTGAAAGTAATATATCTTGATCATACTAAAACTATTTAAGTTGAGTAGTTGTGGATAAACTGTTAGATCTTAAAACTCAAAACAGGTCATTTTTGTACAGGAATTTTTAGGAAATGTCTTATTTTCAAAAGGTTTGCTGCCAAAATTTTAAAAAAAAAAAATCCCAATCTTCTTTTGTATAAAAATGATTATTACCCATTGCCTAGAGCTGTAATTTTTTATGGCCCTTTTTGCTGTTGCAAAACGGGGGAGATGAAGAGGCAAAAAATTAAATTGGGTTGAAACTAGGCTGCATTTAATGCATATTGTTAGGGGGAGCCTTCTAAGGCTACACCCATTTTTTGCACGATGTATTTGTCATCATAAAAAAGGGAGAGAATGTTGACCTTATAGGTCACACTCGATTTTGATAATGACAAATACTGAGGTATTTGATGGCTTTCAAGTGTATGTGAGACAACTTTGTTTTAGCAGATCAAGTAATGACACATGAAAGTAAAGCATGAAGACCCTGAGGATTCTCTCTCATTTTGTAAATTCAATTAATGTAATATGGGTCTATAATAGTAACTAGGTATATGGTCTGTAATAATCTCTACATGTCATGCATGTAGGTTTTTGTAAGCCCAACATAACCATAGACTAACCTTAGGGTACCAAATGTCATTAGGGTTCGGTCGACCGACGCCAAATTTTTTTGATGTCTTCAAAAAGACTTAGAAATGACCCTATGACACTCACTCATGCATATATATATATATATATATATATATATATATATAGTCATTTGATTATGGTGATTGCATGCTTAAACAGGACCGAAAGGCACTAAATAGGCACATTTATTCGACCGTACTCTCTTGTACAATTTCTCCTGGTCGACTGAATCCGGACTGGGTTAATAGTTTGACCAGCTCAGTCGATCGAACTTACCCAAGTCATTCTCACCCGGACGACCGAACTCCTTAGGAGTCAAATGTTTGACCATCTAGTCGACCGAACCCAAAATGCATAACAATGCCCTGGTCAATCGAGTTCCCATGTGTGGAACTCAATGGTCTGGTCGACCGATCGAAATAGTTCAAAATGTCCCCGGTCGACCGAACCGTGCAAAAGGGGAAAAATCGCCCTTGGACTTACAAATCTGTTCGACCAAACTTATAGTTCATTTAATACCCGGTTGATTGAACTTCAAGCAACTCGGTCAACCGAACTTGGCTCGGTTGACCGATGCTCTCGGGTTGCCCCAATATTTTTACCGTGGTTAATATTTTTAAACGAGGTTAATTGGGTTAAAATTATTTAAAATAATATTAATAATACCCTACATGTCCTAATGGTTATAATTTTTCCTATCTCTATATATAGGCCTTCATTTGCAAAAATTAGCAAGAGATTAGCCAAAATAATTAGCAAAAATCCTCTCTATCTCAAAATCTCATTTTGCCCAAAATACTCTCAAATATTTATTCCCTTGATAGATCTTGATATTGTGAGAGGTTATTGTTTGTTCTTGTATTTATTATATAGTGCTAATACTCCCATTGTTCTTGTTTGATTGATTGATTTATTTTTGGGGAGTCAGCAAAGTTTATTCCACAGATTTGAATATAATAAATCTTGTGTTGGGATAAACTAGCAAGCTTAAGATATTTGCATTGTTTGTCCCATAGCTTTGATTTTGTTGTGCAAATATTTTCTACAAGCTAAAATATTTTTCAAACTACTCATGTGCTTATTTCATTGAAGAAAATCTTTTGAGTTAGTTTGAATATTTGATTAAGCATCTTTGAAACTCTAATTGAACATTGAGATTTGATATTAACGTGTTTCAAAGATTTAGCTTGTCTTGAACACTCCTGAGCATTCTTGCGATCATATTTTGTTGAGTGTAACTTGCACAAAAATATACATCACTGAGCTTACATTTACCTACATTGTTGATGTGTATGTGATTGCGCGTATTGGGTACATATCAGCTTTACATGAAAGCACAATCACTGAACCATTTGATTGAGAAATTACTGTTGTATTTCTAGGCATGGGCCAAGATCCAGCTTGGGAAGGATTGTGTAGGTTGAGGTCAGCCCTGTGTTAATTGACCTGGTTGTAAAGGGTTGAGGTCAGCCCTGTGCTAATTGACCTAATTATTTAGGTGCAGCTCCACCCGTTAAGTAAGCCTTTAGTGGAATCGTCGGGCTTGCGAGCTAGAGGCGGGGACGTTGACACAGTTGGTCAAACCTCGATAACATATCATGTGTACATTTTATATTTCCGTAATTTATTTATCGCACGTGTATGTTATATTGTGAATGTCGCGCATGATTTAATTTATGAACGTTATATTTATCTACGCATTTGGAACTATATAGATAGACCATAGGTTCCGAGTATACTACTGTTAGATTAGCTAAAACTAGGAATAAATTTTAAAGTTCCAATTCACCCCCCCCTCTTAGTAAAATACACCAAAGCTAATAGAAGCTTACTCATGAACATAAATGGACCTTAGGAACTAAAGTTTTCATAGAAAAACTTTTTATTAAAAATGATAAACTATTTCAAAAGGTTTGAAATAAGTTTGAACTTCAAAATGGCTAAAAATCTCACTTTTATAAGGGGTTCAATTGACCGGATGTGAAGCCCGATCGACCAAAGTTCATCTTATTATGATTCGGTTGATCGGATCTTTGTCCAGTAGACAAAACATAGTGAAAATGGAAAATTGCCTTAGGTCTGTCAACCGAATCTCTTAGGTTTTGCCAATAACAGTCAGAAAATGGCTACATTTTAAAAAAAATAATATATTTTAAAGCCCCAACAGTCACATAACAACCATATTACTCTTTTTCCTATAAATACCAAGCTTAAACACTTGGAGAATGAACTTTTGATTATCTTAAGAGCATCCTTGAATATCTTTTGATTCGTTAGCATTTTTGAAACACATTTTCATATCATTTTCAAGTTCTCCTACTCTAATTTTTTACAACCCATTTGGAGAAAAACTTTTGATCTATCTTGAATACTATTGAAACATTAAGCTTATTTTATACTCACTTTTCTCACATCAAAGCTCACTTTTTTTGATCATTTCAAAAGTCCATTTGAGCAAATCATTTCCAACTCTATTGAACTTCATTCTTATCATTTGAGAGTGCATTAGAAAAGTTTTTCATTGTACGTATCAACTCTTGAAGGAGCATTTATTGTACACAAATCTTATTTCCATTCATTATTTTTGCGATTCGGATTTGAACAGTGCCAAGCAAGGGTATATCGCTTGGAGAGGTATCTCCGCCTACAAGGAGGGATTATGGGTATCTCTGCCCGAGTGAAGGAGGGTTGTAACGAGTATCTCCGCTCGAGTGAAAGAGGATTGTAGTGCCAGCTCTGCCCTAGTTTAAAGGTGCAAGATAGTGGAATTCCTAAAGTGGTGATTTTGAGGCAAGGACGTAGGCGGGTATAACCAAACCTTATAAATCGCGGTGTCGTTCTCTCTATCCCTATAAATTTACGCACGTGCATGTTGATGTTTATATTGTTGTGATTGTTGTACGTGTTTTAAATTTAATTTTGATATTGATTGGGAATCGGCTAAATAATTGTTAAACTTTTAAATACCCAATTCGCCCCCCTCTTGAGATAACACCAATCCTAATAAAGGTACCTAACACTTTCTTTTTGAGTAACCAAACTTTTGACTACATAATTTAGTTGATAGATCAGTAGGATTTTAGTCATAAACCATTAGGGTTTCCCCCATCTTATTCTTCCTTAAAAGACAATATGGTGATTCCATTTTGTCAAATTTTATCCTTCCATTCCACTCTTGCCACGTAGCACAATGGATGAAAACTAACATAGACATGAAATATGGTGATTACATATCATAATGACCTTTTATTTTAACGGTATATTTGGATCAATGATTTTATTTGAGAAAAGGAAAAGAAACGAAAAATAAGAAGGAAACACATTTCCCATTGTATTTTCCTTTTATATGAAATACTATTAAAAATGAAAGTTTATTTTAATACAATTAAAAATTAAACTCATTTTAATTCTATTCATGGATTTGATATATTTTTATTTTTTTTTTTCACTTTTCTTAATAACCAAACATGAGAATAAAGATTCCTTTATATTTTTCTTTTCTTTTTCTAATATTTTTCAAGTTCCAATGGAGTCTGATTATCTTAAATTTTGACATTCAATTTAGCCCATATTTTATAAAATAGACTATACTAGGCATAACATATTTCTCTCTCTCTCAAGAGTAAACATAAACTGACCTGATTCAAATTGAAAGACATAGAGAAATAGCACTTAATATTTGAGCTTGATCTATTTTCTATCTTGCACTCTTGCAAAAAGAAACTTTTTAAGAAGTTAAATTTTGTAATGATTTCCATGAAAGATGATGCTCAAGGGCATCAAAGTTACATAAACCAAATGCCACATAATTTGCTAGTTGGAAGGTGAATTTTGATTAAAAATTGCTCTCTCTCCTTCCTTGAAGAATAAGGAAAAACTGGTTTGGTTCATATTTAGGGACATAGAGCAATTGTGTTAACAATTGAATATTTTAGCATTTGATCTTGAAAATAATTCTTTTAGATGTTAAACGTTGTAATTAGACATAGGTGCTTCTGTGAGTTTATATATAATTGGTGAACTGAGAAATTGTGCGAGGACAGCCAGTCTTGACATGGTGCCAAGTTGGGGTACATTTGTCAAGGGGATTATTTGAGGAGTGTGTTTTTTTTAAAAAAAAAAATCCTAAATTTATTGATAGTCATCACTTATGATAGAGGAAAACCGTGGTTACAAATAAGCCACAAGGGATTTACAAAAACCATCCCAAGCAACAAGACCAAAACAAGCCTAACAGAACTAGAGCCAAAACCAAACTCAAACAGACTAAACGAGACCATATTAATAAAAAAATAAACAAACACAAACAAAACTGAAATACCTGCAAACTGATGACAAATACCTACAAAATAAAAAACTCAAGGAAAACATAGGAGAACCAAATGATGTCGATTAAAAATGAAAGTTTGGAATACTCATCTTATCCGTACGAATTAGACCTCTCATTTTACTCGACAACACATCACCTACATAATATCTCCTTGTGTTGCCTCCCTTGCCTTGACGAGCCAAGTAATCCACCATCTGATTACCTTATCTAAATTGGTGCTTTATAGAGAATTGAAGGCCTTGAAGCTCCACCTCTAACAATTTTCAAAAGTCCCATAAGTACCAGGAAGAACAAATCCCAAATGTGATCCATCCCCTCACCAATTCTAAGTCGCTTTCAATACAAATATTCTAATATCCCAACTCTTTACATAGTCAAACACCACTAATAAGAATCTGCAACTCTACTCCATTATTAGTACCAAATTCAAATTTTTCAAAAAAAGTGACCTAAATATTAGTTGAATAGTCACAGATGATACCACCACCACCACAAGAATGCGAATTTCCTCTACAAGAGTCATCAATATTTAGTTTCAACCAATCTAGATGAGACTTTTTCCAGACTATTTTTCGAGAAATTCTAACTTTCGGAGTTATCGTTTTCACTTGGAACTCTTCCATTAAATTCTTATCAATCAAAGGCAGAGAACCCTTCACCCCTTCTTCAATTTTAGCGAGCCAAAACCTCACCGATAACCAAACTTCATTCCCCGACTTGTACTTATCTTCCATACGAGCTTTACAACGTCTTAGTCAAAGTCTCTAAAAAATTATAGTGGGTAAAAAACCGATGATTGTACCTTTTTGGGTTGATTTTTTGGCACATCTGAACCATCTATTAATTTTCACCCCCCAAGGTTCATCATCAAAGTTTAGAATTCTTAAGCCAGATGCTAATCAAATCGTTGCAAACAATTATTTCTTTTTTGTTTCCTTTTTTTTTGTTGATATATTTAAATATGTACAAACCTTTCAAACAACCAGTTTAATTTTGCTTTTCTTTTTTAATTAAAATTAGGTATCAATCCAATTTACTTAGCCTTCCTCTCCTTTAACGCAGGGATTGCTACTTGAGCCAGCAACCATTTTTAAGGTCAAGGTCGAACATATAATTCCAAAGCTAGCAATAAAATGCTAATTGAGAGATCATTGGTCACTACAAACCGTCTCTTGTATACAAACCGTCACTAATAGCTCTGCAGAGCAATAGTAACGATTCTAAAATCGTCACTAATAATAGAGTATTACTGACGGTTTTACAATCGTCACTAAGAATAGAGTAATAGTGACGGCTTTAAAACTGTCACTAATAATAGAGCATTAGTCACGGTTTTAAAATCGTCACTAATAATAGAGCATTAGTGACGGTTTTACGACCGTCATTAATAATGGAGCAATAGTGATGATTTTAAAACCGTCCCTAATACTATGATTTTAATGACGATTTTTGGTCGATCCAGTGTAGAATCTATAGTGACGGGTTTAGGTTTTTAGTGACGGTTTTAATTGGTCACTAATACTTTATTATTAGTGACGATTTGAAATATTTGTCACTAATAAGTATTAGTAACGGTTGGTATAGCGACTAATAGAAATTCATCACTAATAATCATGAAACCGTCACTAATACTATTAGTAACGATTTTGTGAGTATTAGTGACGGTTTAAATCCGTCACTAATAATCTTTTTTTTTTTTTTGTAGTGGGTTACAATTGGCCTACCTGACTTTATTAAATCATGCCTTTTTGCCCCACTCTATTCACAAAATCAAGTACTAATCAATCTTATTATACCAGGCTAACCTAAGATAGAGCCCAGAGAAAGACTTTTAGGTGATGCAATCAGAGTAGCTAAATAAAGAAAGGGAAATCAACTGAGACCCCGTTAGTAGTGGCGAGCGAGAGTGGATTGAGGGTTTGAAGAAAAACAAAATGGCTCGAGAAATTATCTAGGAGACCTCCTTCACCACGTGTCCATTTACCTTCTTAAATTTTAAACATTCTGAAAATAGGTCATTCTCTTCACATATTTGATATTAATGAATATAAAATCAGTTTATTACATGTTTACCATCCAATAGATAGATGCACAAACACATGGAGGGAAATGTCCTCTATATAATTTCTCGAAAGGCTCAATGTATGAATCAAATCATAGTTGAATTGTGGTTTCAATAGCATTCTCATAGTCAATTAATTATAGTTTTTTTGTTCGGTACCAAACAATCAATCTTATCCTAACTAAAATGAGGAAAAAAAAAAAAGAGGAGAAAATAGTAAATTAACTAACCCTATGTTTGGAGGAAAGGTCTTGGATCTAGAATTGTATTGGATTTCAATAAGATATAATACAAAATTATATTGAAATTTGTCAAAATTCACTCAAATTCAAATCCAATATCTGAAATCCATGCTTCCAAATGTAACATGAGTAGCACTATAAGATTACTAAACTGTACGAACACACTCCCCCAACATATATATAAAAACATATGCTCTTTGAACTTTGAACAAATCAATATTCAAGATAACTTTTTATTCATAATCCCTAATTCTATAATGGGATTCTCCTGTTAGTGTCATCTATAAAAAATGTCAAATTTATCCCTATAACTACCAATGATTATTTCAAAATACTCCTTTAACTACTGCCCAAAACTATCTCAAAATACTCTTATAATTATGTCAAATGAATCCCTATATTTACTCATAAACATCCCATAAATATCTACAATGACCCAAAATGCTCTCATATTATTTAATTTTTTGTTATTCTTTATATATATTTTATAAAAAAAAAAAAACAAAGAGCTTGGAGCATGCACATAGTGTGTACCATGGCTAGTTATATATAACATAATTAATATAATAGGTGGACCAACTGCAACGCTATACACCTTGTGTGGTGCTTGTTTAGTTTACTTGGTTTAATTGACAAGTAAAATAAAAGCTTGCCGAAGCCAAACTTAAGGTGCATGCAATTAAAAAAGAAAGAAAAGAATTGGCATGAGTGCACTTGAGTCCTCGTGAAGCATTACCAAGGATCCTGAGTAGATAATGGGAGACAGCAATAATGGGTTGAGGTGAGAGTTGGGAGTAGTGGCCACAGCCCATCGCCCATCACATTTCATGAAGATTGCCAAAAAAGAAAAATCCAAAAATGCACCAACTTTTACATGGAACCTGAAGTAGTACCAATTATACATCTAATATCCAAACCCACGAATGCACCTTCATATTTAATTATATATAGTCTTCATAATTATTTTACAGCTTAGTTAAGAATGAAAAAGTGTTAAGACCCTGTTTGATTAAATTCCTACCTCAATTTAAAAGTAAAAGCATTTTTAAATAATAGTAATTTAATTCTCATCACAAATTTTTTTTTTTTTTTTGGTATTTGTCTTAGAAAAAAATAAAAATTTTTATTCGGCATTTTTAATCTCGTAATCCCTTCACTCAAATAAAGAATTTTCAATTGACGCATATTTAGGCTTTCCTTTTTTCTTTTTTCAAATGTTCAAATATTTCAATATTTTATTTGAAGTTGATCAAAACAAGGTATTTATTAAGATAGAATTTCAAATATATCTTTCGAATCAAATTTTCCTTAACCTTATGTTTGGAAAAACCTAATATATGTATTTGTATTAAATTTTGATAAGACAATATAAAACTGTAATAAAATTTTCCAAATGCACTCAAGTCCAAAATCTAATATCTAAAATCTATACTCTCCAACATCTCAATAATTAGAGCTCAACACATTTATATTGGAGGTTTCCCATTTTGTCCTTGAGGATGGGAATAAGAATGTTATGGGAGATGAGTTATCTCTAATTGTAAGGTCAATGGACAATAAGTATCCAAAGAACTTTTTGATTTAAGAATATTGGAGGACTATGGTTTAAGAATAAATAGACAAAAAAATGGATTGGGAGGACTTCCGCAATCTTCACAGTGGAATTAAATTATTTTAAATATTTGAATTTCAATATCTTATTATGTATTAGTTTTAAATTTTAATTTTGTCAACTGACAAGAGTAACTAGTTGGTAAAATTAATAGACAATTATATAAATCAAAGTTTTTATGTAATATAAATAAGATTTTATTGTTATTGTTACTATCTGGTTTTGAAGATCCATTTTGGATCGTTAGCATATGGTGACTTATATAAATCAAAGTAAGTAATATAACCATTTTTAAATTGTCTTCTTTATCTATTTTTATTTTGAAATGGAGTCAACACTTTATTTTATTTGTTAAAAAGGTAAAATAAAGGAAATCTTTTTTCTTTTCAAAGTTTCAGCTCAAGAGTATCATTGTGGATAGGGAAGGTATATTTTCAAATCTTTTTAATTTAAGATTTGAAAGACGTGTGTTTATATGTTGACTTTATGAGTCTGATCTCGTTTTGATTATGACAAAACTAATGTTTCTCACCTGTGTAATGAGCTTCTTGAATAGGTTTATCCTTGCATGCACTGATGGTAGGAACTCAAGCAAGTCATACAGACTATGAAGATCAAGCTTCATATATGGCATCTAAAGAAGCGAAAGAATGAAGACATATTTAATATTGTATTTGTATTCATTTTTTAATTAGTCTGTAATATAACAAGGTTTGTAATAAATGCATCACATACATGATAAGTTTAATGCTCAACATGACCATAGATTGGCCTTAGGGATCACCCTTCGGCCGACTTTTGGTCGATCAACAACGGATTTTTTCGGTAGACCTCAAAAGACTTAGACTAACCTTAGGGCTCATAAATTATGCAAGAAAATGTTCCCTATTGACTTAAAATTAATCATCATATGAATAGAAACAACCTTATAAAGGGAATAGGACCGAATTGCACAAAAAGGCATGTTCGATCGATCGAACCTTAATACACAGGGATCTTCGGTCGACCGAACCGAACCTCCACCGGGTCAATAGTTTGACCCTTTGGGTTCAGTCAACCGAACCTAAAATGAGCTGTAATGCTTTGGTCAACCGAATTGACATGTGGGGAGATACCAACTGTCTGGTCGACCAAACTCTCAGTACAAAAATTGCCTAGTTGACCGAACACTAAAGTTTGGTCAACTGAACCCAAAATAGTCGACCAAACCTTAGAGGTTCAGAAATCGCCTTATGAATGGTCAACCAAACTCGTAGTTCAAATTCTTCCTGGTCGACCGAACTTGGCACCATGGTCGATTGAACCACATAAGTGGTCGACCGAACCTCTCAGGTTGCCAAAATTTTTACCGAGTTAAATGGGGTTAATTTTCTTAAACACTTTTAAAAACATTTTAAAAATTCCCCATTGTGTCCCAACGGTTACTTTTTAAGTCCCACCTATATATAACACTTCATTTGACTTAATTAGCAACAAGATTAGTAAAAGTAATAAAGATTTTTTTCTCTCAAATTTTTAGTAATCTTTTGTTATATTCTTTTCATTCCAAGCTCATATTATGAAATCTCTCATTTATATTCTTATAAACATCTTTTTGAAAGTGAGAGAAAGTGTTAGTTGATCCCATCTCTTGCAAATCATTTGCAAGATTGAAGGGAAGTGATTTTCCTTAGTGCATACACTCTTACATATCATTTCCTTGGCAAAAACTCTCACATATTCATACTTACTTGAAAATCTATTTTTGAGAGTTCTTACTTAATATCATTCTATAGACTATGAGTTTTATGTTAATGTTAAATATGAAACTTTGAACCTTCTGAACTTATGACTTAAAAGAAATGCCATACTTTAATTGACATGTGTGGTTGCACTCTCTCCACTGTATAGCTAGGGTACCGTGCTTCTCTGACTGAATCTGGTCCATCAGGGTTTGATAATATATATATATACATATAACTGATATTTCTATATTGTTGTTTTACCATGATTTTAAAATAACCATAACACTGTAAAATTGATTTGAGTAATCTAAAATTTTGAACAATTGACTGCATATTTAATATCTGTATATCTGAATATCTGTCTGAATATTTGAGTATCTAGGTGTTATGGTACTGAATTTATGGTATTCTAAATATTCTGTAAAATTTCCATCTGTGTGTATGCTGAAAAATTATCATTCTATAGAACACGTATATTCCATGATATTTTCTGCTAATATATTGTAAACATGGTGTTTATAGCTGCATAATTACTGTGCTAAACTATTATGAGCTTATGCCACACAATTTAATTAGTTAGATTCACATGCTCTGAAAACTATATTTTCTGTTATATTAATATTTTATGATCTGAAAAATAATCTGGTAAAACATATAACTTTTACTAACAACCATACTAAAATTTTCCTAGCATAGCATATTTCCTTTACCTATTGGCTGGCAGGCTCACCTCCAACTTTAACCTCATGATCACGGCGTACTATTTCCAAAATCCTGCAATAATGCACATACACATATTTCCATTAAATCAACTATATTTCTCCAAACATACATACTCGTAATTTCTTGAACTATAATTTACTTGAACTCCTAGAAATTTTTACTGGGGTTCCCAACATATGTCTACAGGGTCCCAAAAACACCCTAGTCTTGAAAATATAATACTCTAATTTATTTCAAAAAATTCCAGTATATTCCCATATTACTCAAAATCTAAACTCAAATAAGCCTAATAAAACTGAAAATACCCAAGTAATCTACTTACAATAGTTTTGGGATGGTTCTCAAACTTCTCAAATCAACATTACGCTCTGGCTATGTTGTAGAGAATCTCCTCAGGATTACTGTGGTAGCTTCCGATCGTCGAACCAGGGAGAGATAGAGTTGAAAACTTAGAAAGAAGTAAGAGGATGCATTTTATAGAGAGAGAAAATAAAGTGAATCTAAAATTCCCGAAGAAAAAATAATTTTTATGCATATATGGAAAATTGGTCCACGTGGACTCATCAATGAGACACATCGCCTCGTCGACAAATCAATGAAGGGATCTCGTTGACGAACATCGTCTCCCCATCGACAAGTTTCAGACCCTAGAACAGGCCTCTCAGTAAGTTCTCGTCGACGAGACGCATGTCCCAGTTGATGAGCTCAAGAGTCTGCTCGTCGACGAGCACTTCTACACTCGTACAAGACCTTGCTGCACTTTCTTATAAAAATTCGTTTTTATCTCATTTATTTTATTATCTAATTACTATAATTCTTCGGGTCTCTACACCAATAATTTTGCCCATTTTGAAGATGACAAGCAAGGAGCAAAATGAGGTTGCCTTTACAAGGCTTCCCTTCAAACTATGCATCAAAATAAAATTAAGAATGTAGAAAATTTTAGGCATATTAGGATCAAGACTTAGAATTTTTCAAGTTATTGTCTCTAAGCATAATCATCATTCAATCTCTTCACACACTTCATCTTGATCTTTATGAAAGTACTTGAGCCCTGAAATGTCACTTAACCAAACATGTTATGTACCATGGATTTTTTATCATCAAGATTAGATTCTAAATCTTCTTAGGCCAACAATCTCCCCCTTTTTTATGATGACAAATGAGGAGCAAAAATGAGTAAGCCTTAATCAGGCTTCCCCTTACAACAAGCATAATCTTAACAATATTTGTAAAGTAAAACATATATCATATTAACACAATGAACATATCATGATATCGTCAATATATTAATGTCATGCTCAGTTCAATGTCATGTTCAATTTAAGCTCATAGTTCAAGATCAAGTCATGTTCAATTTAAGCTTAGATAGCAAGATCAATATCTTACTCAAGTAATGTCATGCTCAATTTCTCAATTCATATTAATGTCATACTCCATATTTCCATGCTCAGTTTTGCATGTCAAGCTCAGCATGTCAATGTATCTATAGAATGCTCAGTTTTAGTTCATCAAAATCATGCTTTATCATGCTTTCATCAATGCTAAATTTTTGCTCAACCTTCTCCCCCTTTTGACATCAATCAAAAAGAGAAGACCAATCAAAAAAGCATACGAATGTGAAGGCATGTAGCCATCATAAGCACAAAGTCATAAGATTACCAGTCATTATGCATAAAAGAGAAAATAACATGTCCCAAAAGAGCATGAGAAAAGTCATAAGAGCATAAGAAAGAAAATTGTATCACAATTATATATTACAACCAAAATATGTTTAAGCTAAGTAAAACATCTAAGAATCAACTGCATCTTCATCTTTGTCTTCATCTTCCTCTTCTGCATCATCTTCATCTTCACCTTCAGCATCACCAAAGCTAGTCTCTATTGGAGCCTTGCCACGTGAAGATCCAGCCATATGTTGCTCAATCCTACCAAGCCTTTGATCAAGAGAAGTGTAATTATTTTGAAGAGGTGCATAATTCTCCTAAAGCGAACTGAAACCAAAGCACATTTCACCACAAAAATCAGTGAATGTCTGCTGATAAGTAAGGAACCAAGAAGGAGTGTCGTCTGCCTGAGGAGTAGGTTGCTGAGCTGGTTGCTAAACAAGTGGTTGTGGTTCTTGCGCTTGTCGCTGTCTTCGACCAAATTTAGGAAACCATCCTTGATCATGTTTCTCATAACCCATTTTCTTAAGTGTTGTAGCAGAAAAAAAAATCATAATGGGTTCTTTTTATGAACATTGTGGAAGGAGTGGCTACACTAAGATGTGCAAAGAAAAGATTTAGAACTCCACCATATGAGAGAATGACTCGATGAGCTTCTTCTCTAGAGATCATCCATTTCAAAATTAAGCTTGGAAAGTCAAACCTTTTACCTTTGAGCAGACACCACAATACAAAGCAATCCAAATAAGAAACGTGGTCATGTGATCCTACTCTTGGAAAAATATCACTACAAAAAATAAGGTTATTATTGAAAGATCAAAACTGTCACTAGTAATCACAAAACCCTCACTAATAGTATTAGTGACAATTTTATAAGTATTAGTGACGGTTTTGAATTAGTCGCCATAACTGTGGTTACTCATAATTTTTAAGGACGAATTTTAAAAGTGACACTAATAATAGAGTATTAGTGACGGATTATAACCATCACTGAAACCCTAATACAGTCACTATAAATTCTACATTGGCTCGCCTCAAAATCGTCACTAATAGTAGAGTATTAGTGATGAATTTCAAAACTGCCACTAATAGTAAAGTTTTAGTTATGGATTCATCTGGGTTCATCTTAAAAGCTTCATATTCACTTATAAGCATATCGATCCTATTATCCCTAACATCTATAGTTTCTTCATATGTGACTTCTAGCTTGTCCCATATTTCCTTAGTTGATTTGCAAGCCATTACTCTATTAAATTTATTGGCATCTAAAGCACAATATAGAGCATTCATAGCACTAGACTTTATTCGCAACATTTTATAATCTCTTTCAGTTATGTCTTTCTTTTCCTTAGGTATTTGTTTTCCATCTACTAATATGGTAGGAATTAGATCACCATCTGTGACAACCTCCCAAGCTTTCCAATCCATGGTTTGAAGGTATATTTGCATTCTCTTTTTCCAAAATGTATAGTTGTGTCCACAAAAGATTGGTGGCCTAGTTGAAGATTGTCCATCTCGAAAGGGAGCTATGCCTAATTAAGCCATTTAGATCTTTTTATAGCTACTATTTACGATTTGCTATAATTATGCTCTGATACCAATTAAAAAGCAAGGTGTAGTCCCAGGAGGGGGGGGGTGAATTGGGTTTTAAAAATTTCTTTTAAATCTTTTTAGGACTGCTTAACTTGTTATTGATTTTTCAAATTTTTAGAAAAAACTTATTTCTCAATTCAATTCACAATAACACAATCATTGAACCATCCAAGTAATCAATCATCCAATCAACCAATCATAATTTGAAAACAAACAACTAAACCAAAATTAACACATACAACACTTTGGTAATATAAGAACTTAAAATGGTTTGTTTGTTTATGTAAGCCTTGTATATATGAAATTTTGTACTTACTGATATAAAGCCCTATATTGATGGATTTGCTTCTTCAATATGATGTGCAATATAACATTCAATCAACACAATATTCACACTCTTCCCAATATTTAGAACTCAACTAAACACTCAGTTAATTTATCTTTGGGTTGTTAACTAAGTAACGTACTCCCGTATGGTTTCCGCAAGATATGGTGTAACCAACATACTCTCTTTCGGTTTCCGCAACCCAAATCAAAATTGGCTTCAAGTTTACTTGATTTCTAAATTACGTAGTTTGTATGATTTAAATATTCAAAACATCCAAGCAATAGTATATGTACTGAAAATAAAGAGTAAGGGAAAGAGAGAGTGAGACCGGGATTTTTACGAGGTTCGGCTCATACCAAGCCTACGTCCTCGCCTTTGGCAAACCATCAAAGGATTCACTAAACTTGTTACTTTAACAGGAAGAACAAACCTTTACAACACTCCTTGTTAAGGCTAGAGCCCGCCTTCTCCAAACGATGTTCCCTTGTTCAGTCACTCCTTTAGGCTAGAGCCCGCCTCTCTAGGCGATATCCCTTTGCTTAGTCAATGATCCAAGCAATCCTTGGAATCATCAATCTACAAAAAACATAATCAAAACTCGTGTACAAGAATTTGCTCTCAGAAGGAGCTGATTAGGACAACAATTACAGCACAATATAATACTTCAATAAAATTCAGAATATGAAATTCAAATTTGAAGCTTTAGAGTTGTATCACCGTATGATTCTTTCAATGGATGGAAGAAGTAGTAATTGAAGCACAAGATTGGTGAGAAGATCAACAAGACTTCAGTATATTTCATGCAAGATGTGAGCAATAGAGGACTTTCAGAATTTCAGAATTTCAGAATTTCAGAAGGCTTGAGAGAGTATAATTGCTGAATTTGATTTCTTGGTGTCTTAAAATCAATGTATCTTGAGGTATTTATAGATGTAGAAAAGTTTCTTGCTTGTTCCCCAAGATAACCTGGAGTAGGGTCCAAGTTGTAATTTAGTTTGGGCTTCAAATAATTTGAATTTCAAAAATATGCCCATTGGAAATTTTGAAAATTGCCGCGAACCAGACAACTGTGAAGTCACTGGTAGTCGTTTGTCCATATATAACATTCATATTTTTCCAAACAGAAAGGTGGCAGTCGACTGTCCTCAAGTGGGTATTCGTTTGTCCTGAACAAATCAATTTTTTCAAAACACTCAGAATGGTGGCAGGCGTCTGGAAGAACACATATAGGCTTCTCACTTGACACTAGCAGTCGTCTGTCAGGTTTCTAACTTCAATTAAAATCCTCTGAATTTTCCAGTCGTTTGTCCGTAGACAGATAGTTGTCTGTCAACTGGATTTTCCTCATTTCAACATATTTTTGAGTTCTCTCTTCTTTGCTCAATTAATCTTAGAATATTAACTTGTTTAACTTTGAAAAACATGTTCCAATTCTTATACTAAGGTCTCTAAGTCCTAATGAGCTTCAAAATGAAAAATTCATATTTGAATTAACTTGAAGTACTTACAAAGACTAGACTTGTCCTAAAGACCCATTTGACTTTTCATTGCTTTGAGTTTTCATTGTCTTCTTTGCTGATCTTTGATCTTTCAGACTTCGAGCTTCATTGAACTTTTTCATACTTTTGAGCTTCATTTAATTTTGAGTTTTATTCAAGTTCTCTCTAATCCTCATACTCTCATGATCTTTAGTATTTAAACTTTAAATCCATGCTTCAAGCTTGATATAATCATCCTTATCGGAGGTATAAGCTCCCATGAACTCTTTAACCTTGCATTTTTCATTTAGTCTTGAAAATACAGCACTTAACATAGCATGTTAAGATCCACTTGTTTGTTAGCATTAAAATAGGATATTAAACCTTGTAAGGCCAATAGGACAATTATTAGTGACAATTTTAAAACCGTCACTAATAAAATTAATAATTTTTTTAATTATTAAATCCTATAAAAATTTGTAATTACATTTTCGAATACATAACATTAAACCATAATTACTAAAAAAATTCATAAATTATTCAAAATTCTAATTGAATTCAAATACAAATTCAATTAAAATAAAGAAGTTCCATCAATTTAGATAACAAAAAAAAAAATAAAAATACCAAAGCAAAATCAAAATTCAAATTCAAATTCAAATACAAATACATTACACAAATTCAAATTAAAGTATAGAAATTCCACCTGTTCAGATAATAAAAAAAATAATCAAAAGTTGCATCCGATTATAGTGTATGGCATCATACTGATGTTGTGACAATCGCAAACCCTACAAATTAATAATTATAAAAAAAATTAGTTTACGATTTTTGAACATATATGTATACATACTATAATTATCAATGATTTGATAGCAAAATAATCAGACATTTGAACATGGTTAAAAAAATGATACAATTTAATAGCTAAGTTTTATTAGTTTAGAAAAATTTTGACAGCATTTCGTCTGTAAATAAGACATTTTCCATAGATATATGCTTCAAACTTGGGTGTTTACAATAAACAGTTCACAATAATCCAACTAGTAATGAATTTTATGAGTTCACAAGAGTTTCATATAATAAGCATTAAATAATGTAATGTGTTCATGCATGCCACAAACAATCTATATCAGAATATAGTTATATGAAAAAATAAAATATGATGTTCATGGTTTACATGACTTCCTTAGGATTCTAAAACAATTATAATAATCAAATAATACAAATGAGTCCATGATTGATAGAATTTTCACTTAGCATATGCAAAAGTAAATTTAGAGATGAAGTTCAAAATTCATTTGAACTTCAGTCATCCTTTCAAAAATGTTTTAACATTCAACACACTATAATCATTCTCATAGGTCAAATGGTTTCAACCTAAGCCTTTTTTTCAGAGTTTTTGAGAGGTTATTAAGTGTGATTTGATGAAGTCGTTTCAGGAGTTTCAGGCTAATGGGGTGATTCCCAAAAGTATCTCAACTTTAATCACTTTGGATTCAAAGAAAGACCACTCTGTTAATGTTAGTCATGTCCATCCTATTAGTTTGATTATGAGCATTTATAATATCATTGTGAAGGTCCTCACCACGAGGATTAAGATGGTGATCGGGGATTCTATTTCTGTGACAGGGTGCGTCTTTTTTGGATTGGTTCTTTAATAGGAAGAGATTTGGAGCTAATTGGTATTGTTGGATTAGGGAGTTGGCTTTCTCTTGCATTTTTTTTGGTGTTTTTTTTTTTTTTGTAATTATTAAGGGTCATCCTAAGGCTTAGCTTTTTTCTTCTATGGTGTAAGGTAAGTTTCTTTAATCTTAGTAGCTGATGTGTTGTTTAGGATGCTTGATAGGGCCATTCAAAGGGGTTTTGGCTATGGTGTTGCTGTTGGTAGGGATGATGTAGTTGTTTCTCTTTTGCAGTTTGTTGATGACGCAAGTTTGGTCTTGTAGTTTGTTAATTACTATTAAGGTTAAGAAAGCATTGGAATTTAACAAACTTTCGACAACATGTCATTTGTAAATAGAACATTTCCCAAACCTGCAAGTCACAAAAGGTTGCAATTCACAAGATTTTTTGCATCATACAAATGTCATTGAGATTAAGACATGCAACAACCTAAAAGTATCTACTAGCAGGCAATACACATCACTACATTAGCCATGCAAGTGACATTCCAACCAAGCATGCAGTCCTAATGTCCACCACCAGCATGCAGTTCACAACATATATCAATTTAGGCATGTAGTTCCAAAATTAAATCATCCATTAAACTGAAGCAATAAGAAAAAATGGATAGTGGACGTTTGTGCAGTATAGTTTAGTGCAATGTAGTCAACAATCCTATGCCCCCAAGACAATCTACCTTTTATATGTCTTCTCAAGATATTTTTTTCTAATTAGTGTTTGGCTTCTCAAAGAGCATGCTTGCATGCTTGGTCTCCCACTTAATTCTCCATCTGTTGAGCTTCTCTAGGCTGTGCATTGAGCACAAAAAAACAACAATGGAGTAGCCCCAACATTCATATATTCCACTTACAGCAGAAAGCCGCTCACTCAGTCCCTTCATTTTGGATTTTCCACTCACTTGGTACCTCACTAGCACCTCTCATGCCTGTGCCGATTCCTCTCTGTAGCAGTAGCAGGTTGCTGCTGCTCCTCACTTTGGTGACTCCAGTTGTGTTATATTATCAGCATTTTGGGAGCTTCTCGTTGTGCTCATTTGGTTGGTTCTTTTTTGGAACTTTGTTCACAATATTTGGTGAGGCATTTTCATCTTGCTATATTTTGTTATACACCTCTGTGCATTTGTAAGACTTGTGCCTTTTTTATCCATTTTGTACGAATTTTGTAATAGTGAATTTGGATTGCCGTGCCCTGTGGACGTACCTCAACATTTGAGGGAACCACGTTAAATTTTGTGTGTCTTATTTTTTATTTATTATTTGCATTACGTTATTGATTTACTTATGGGAATTGTTTGCATATATATAATTTGTTCCCAACATGTTTGTGCCTCTAGGTTATCCATAAGTGGCTGCAAACAAAAAGTACACAAAATTCAATATTTAACTAGAATACAAGGAAAGAAAATCAAAAGTAAGAGAAAGCCACCACATAGGAGCACCCATCAAGTACATAGGATGAACCTCCAACAACAAATGTAGATAGTTGTGGAAAAAAATATTATTTAACCACAATAGGAAAAAAGTTAGCATGATATGTAAAACTTACTTGCAAAGGGGACTATAAGAAGTCCATGTAACCAAGCTACAACAAGAGACTGAGAGGGTTAAAAAATAGAGTAAAGGGAAAACTACCTATTCGGTGTTATCTAAAGAGGGAGAGAGCTCTATAAGGTACCTCAAAGCGCTCTTGCTCAGGAGGAGGATCCATCTTCTGATAAAGAAAAGCAATATAGTCCAAATATGGCTGTAAGGGGTGTCTCTGCATGCCTAGATGACAAATATTTAGAAAATTTAAACAAAGAAAGACAAAAAAAAAACAAAAATTTGGAACTTAAAACAGAGTATCACACAAAGACAAAGCATAGTACAGAACAACAACAATGAAGAAACAAAGAATATATAACAATATATACAACAAATTTCTGGCTCATTAAGAAAAAATAATGCATATGCAATTGAAACATTTACCAATTGTGAGCACCCCAAAAGAAAATAAAAGGAAACATGAATGTTGAAACTTCTTTTAGTCAACCATTCATTTGCTAAGGATGAATGTCTTTCACAAAAGAATAGCATGGGAACTTGCCCTCAACGTGATTATTAGTGTGATTTGAATCTAAATCCAAACTTCCCTTAAGAAGACGGTGTACCAGTTTTCCAAATATCACGAATATCATGATCTACAGACAATATTACCAAAGATCAATAATTAATGAATATTCCTAAACAAGGAATCATAAATCAACCAGGAACTTTACCATAACTAAATTAATAATTTAGCATGCATTGATCAATGTGTCTATCCATATTGTCATCCAACTGCTAACGAGGAAAAGCAAAAATCATCAGTCATGCTAGAAGACTGAAATTAACTTAGACACGATAACTAAAGAGTAGTAAAAAAGTTAACTGTGCACCCTTCAATTGTCACTTCAATCTCACAACATCAAAATTAATTAACAAACAGAAACCAAAATTTGAAATCATGCTTGAAGAACAAAATTACGTTAAAAATAACAAATGAAAGACATGTGGAGTAATAGGTGTTTCTACCAAGATTGAAACTCATTGGTACATAAACTAAGTCTCCAAAATATGAGATTGCTGCACTAGTGACACCCACAGTGAGAGCCATTACGGCATGCTCATGAATAAAATTATAAATACTGAAATAGTAATAGAATTCAATACGAATTTTGGAGAAGTTGGAAGAACTTTTGAAATATGAATACAAATGCTAATGTTGTCAAATAAGTGAAATAAACTCTTGCATTTAGAGATATTAATGAAGACAACCATTTAAGGTAAATATTTAACATCATGAGCATAAATTGAAGGGGGTGGGTGTAATGACCCGAAGAATAATGGTACTTAAATAATAAAAAGAGAGGAAAGAAGAAATTAAAAAGGGGGCACAACAGGTCCTCGTCGACAAAAGCGGTGACATATTGGGCTCGTTGACGAGGGTGTGCTTCGTCGACGAGAAAATACCGAGAGACTGTTTGCCCATCTCTAGATTTCATCGACGAGAAGCAAATGTTCGTTGATAAACGTTCTTCTTGACCTCGTTGATGAGGTGACGTGGCTCGTCGACGAAGGTCAATGTATAATTATGCTAAAATTGGATTTTTTTAGTAGAAATCATGCGAGAAACTCTTTCTCTCTCTAGGTTTTTGTCCCTTCCCCCTTCTTTCTAAGATCTTGGGCCGAATTTACGCCGGTTCGACGATCTAAAACCACCACGACACTTTTGAGGAAGTTCCTTGCATATCTGCTGGAGTCGATCGTCGGTGGGGCTAGTTGGAAATTCATCCCTGATTTAAGGTAAGACTATTTATTCAGAATTTGGTCGTCTCATAGTTATAGGAAATGTTATTCACGAAAAAATACTGAAGTTTGGTTCTGGAAGTTGTCGTTTTGAGGGTGTTGAACGGGGAACCCTGCAAGTGTAGGACCAGTGAATTTTAGGGGGATTTCTTTTCACTAATCAGGTAAGGCAATAAACAAAAGTAGTCATTTTCCATGCAAATTATTATTATTTATTAGAAAATTAATTTTCAGGAAGCATGTATTATATATATATATATATATATATATATATATATATGAGTAGATTGGTAAAAATGCATATTTGAGAAAATACTGCTATTATGTTGAAATGTATATATATATTATGAAATGTAAGAAAATATGATTTTAGAATAGAATGTATGGTTTTATTCAACATTGTGTGGCATGAATATTATTTTACATGGAAAGTATTATGTTATGACAATTTTACGAATAAGGTATGTTCACAAAAATTATGAAATAATGCAATACATTATGATTTCAAAATACATGATAAAGGAATTATTTATTTAAAATGATAAGTATGAAATGTTCAGCGCAAGACCGTGATTGATAGCCGGCACAAGGCCGTGTATTATGTATGATTTCGGCGCAAGGCCGTATTTATGAATGCTCGGAGCAAGGTCGTAGATATAAAAGATTTCGGTGCAAGGTTGTATGTGTGTATGTATGTTATTATAGAAAATTTTATCAATCTATTTACGTTAGACAAGTATATTATCATGTATTATATGTTATTAGAACTCGGATGATAGTTCAGTCCAGTTTCAGGAGTACGGTATCGTAGCTATACAAATCACATTATTATATTCAGACTTGTGCTAACTGCCCCTGCTAGTAGAGGGGGGGGGGGAGATGGATAGTCAATGTGGCTTTCAGTGTAGAGTTGTATACGTCCACTTAGTAGTTCGAATCAGGGTGTGGCAGGTCCATTATACTTACAGACATTTTTGACTCGACAGTGGTCAGCCAGCCATTGTCGGGTCTCGCCTTCGAGTTGCACAACCTATCATGGGGGGTAATACATGACATCAGCTAACTATACATCCTGGGTAAATTTCAGTATTGTCCGTTAGATCAGACATTTCATGATTAATATGGCTTATTAGAAATTATGAAAGTATATAATTATTCAGTATGTTATGATGAATGTTTTCTAACATATGAAATGTATTGTATATATATTATAGTACTAAATATTCATACTGCGACACAACTGTATTTAGTTTATTTTCTCTTATTGAGAAGTGTCTCACCCTCAAAACTTAAATAATTTTTAGGAAACCCAGAAAAACAGGCGAATCGAGGCCGCCGTTGAGATCGGTTGATACTTCCCCGCTAGGAGGGTCAGTTCTGATCTAGGAACAGGAAATTTGTGTTGTGGGTTCCTAGATATGTAATTATTTTTGTATTTTTGAAGATTGTACATAAACACAGTATTTTGGGAATAGGAACAAAATCAGAAAAGAAAGCTGCCAATTGTTTCCTTTAGAGCCAGCAAGGGTTTAATAAAAGATAATTTTTTATATCCAACTGGCACCATTCAAGAATTATCTAATGGCATAATTGTCATCAGCTAAAGCATTCTTCCAGCTCAAGGGGTAATAAGGGTACAGAAATTATAGTTTATTCATAGAGAGAAATAAAGAGAGAACAAAACACACACAACACCAAACAAAAACCAACCTGTACTAAATTGTTCAAAAAAGAAGTTACTAGCTTCTAATGGCGCTTTGATATACATGGATATCCCCGTGCTTTTGTTAGAAAGGACTAGTAGGTGAACAAAAAAAAAAACTCAAGTCTAAGAAAATGCAATTTGAAAAAGCACAGTGACACATATAACCATTAAAAGTTACTGCCATTAAAAATTTCATTGGTATGAATTATGGCTGCCCTGACAGACTCTCCAAACCAGCACCAGAGTGAGTTTGCTGAAGGTAATGAACTGCTGAAGAACAAGGAATTATAAATGAATATGTACTCTAATAATTTTAGTGTAGCTAAAACCAAAATTAAAACAAGAACAACCTCAGAATATTAATTCGGTCAATCTCAAGTTCATGCAACTCAAAAAATATCAAGGGCATTAGAAAGGTGACTGTGATGTTCACATAGAAGATGAAATGAATTCCACAGCTCCCAAGAATCACTTTGCCCATTCTGAAGGAGAAAACAAAAGGATTTATGCAGAGAGAGAAAACACAATAAAAAGAAACATATATGTGAATGCCAATCTGCTAGAATCCAAACAATATTCCTCTTATCATTTAAAAAAAATTAATATGATCTTTGTTAAAATTAAATAAATCCATCATTTGCCATTGCATAGTGATAAAGTCTCAAAATTATTCATTCTGCAAGGACAGTTTGGTCCAATCTTTTGACAAAAGTCAGATTTTTTTACACTTTAAAGGAAATTATCTCTTGGCTAGATGTACTTTAAAAAAAAATAGCTACTGGCTAATAATATAATGATTACAGGTTCCAAACTAATGTGACAACGAAAGTTCATTTTAAGCCCATTATCCAATAATCACTTGTGAGGAAACAGACAGAGAAGGAGAGGGACAGAGGAGCAAGGATACACACACTTGTACACAAGTGTACCCATGTTCATGTTGGTGTAGCTGTATATGAACTATGAATGCATGCGTGTATGTAACATCTTGTATGAAAAAATACGTTATTTGAGATCCAACAACTGCTGGAGGAGCATCACTTACCAAATGATCCAAATCCCCACCCACATTATCATCGTCGTACTTCTCCAATGGAATCCTAAGCCACAACTTTTAATGAAAAGTAAACAATAAGAACAAAGACGATTAAGAATGTTTTAAAAAATAAAAATAATCGAAAATAAAGAATTATTTTGAAGGGATGAAGGAATTTGGAATAAGAAAAGGCACTTGCAAGTTTTTTAAGCTCTGCAGAATCTCAAGGCGTATAAAATAAATATCTCAACTCCTAAAATTGGAATACAAGGCGTTTAAAATAAATATCTCAAGTCCTTTGTGGTTCAAGGAGATATATTAATAGTAAACCTAGTATTTTTCAAAATTGTGTACAATTACAATCTCATTAATTTTAGTAAACAAAGAATTTTAACAAGGGTTTACAATAATTATCCCAAATTCAATATATAAAAACAGATTATAAATACAATCCACTCCATTCATGTGCACTATAAAGTCAATTCTAAGCAAATGATGGGTCATAGTCGTTGGTTAACAAGGGAGGGATGGTTGACATTTTGGATACTTTGCCGGATGAGCTTGTTTCAAATCACTGTCTAGAAAAGCCTAAAACCATCATCCAACAGTAGGCAAAAAATGGCAGTTTCAGAAGTGCCAAGTAAAACCTAACAATTTTTACACTAAAGGGAAAAAAAAAAAAAGCAAAAAGAAGAAGAAATAGTAAGCATACTTCAGATCCTTATTTGTTTTAGAGCAAGTGAATGACCTAATATTACAGCGTACTGGTACACAGAAAACAAGTAGCTTGGTGGGCTATGCCCCATAATAGCCAACAAGCTTCACAAACCTCTTTAGTTGCACCAAATAAGAGGAATAGATAGAAGTAGAAAGGACTCGTGCAAAAAGAAGAAGAAGAACATGCTGGACGAACTTCCAAGTTGGCGGAATGACCTCAAGGGAGCAGCGGGAAGCAGCGGCGGAGACAGGGAGCAACGACTGTGGCAATAGTGGCGGCGGGGATGGCTAGCGAGGACGTGCATAGGCCAGAAAGAAGAAAGGAGGGAGGAGGAAACAAGCGAGGAGGGAAAGGAGGGGGGATCAATGTGGGAGATGGGGGGAAAACGGAGATTGGGAAAGGAGGGAGGAGCTGGGGAAAGGAGGGAGAAATGAGAGTGAAATCGTGAGGAGTGGCGAATTTTGCTAGAATATTAGTGACGACGAATCCTCTAAATTGTCACTAAAACCCTATTATTAGTGACGAATTTTCCAAACCATCACTAATATTGTTAAATAAATATTTTTTATATTTTTAAAATAAAAACACTATTAGTGATGAATCCTCTAAACCATCACTAATACCCTATTATTAGTGACAAATTTTACAAACCAGTACTAATATTGTTAACTAAATTATTTTTATATTTTTCAAGTAAAAACACAATTAGTGATGAATCCTCTAAATTGTCACTAATACCATATTATTAGTGACGAATTTTCAAAACCGTCACTAATATTGTTAACTAAATTATTTTTATATTTTTTAAATAAAAACACTATTAGTGACGAATCTTCTAAACCATCACTAATACCCTATTATTAGTGACGAATTTTCGAAACTGTCACAAATAATAGACTAGTAGTGACGGTTACTTAATCGTCACTAATAAGTGACTTTTAGTGAATTCAATTCGTCACTAATACCTCAAGAATTGTCGCTAATATTTTTCTGAGATAATTTCTACATGAAAAATGGTTTCTCGCGATAGTTTTAGCGGAAAAACTGATTTTTAGTGACAAAAGTATTAGTGATAGTTGTTAAAAACCATCACTAATACCCACTATTAGTGACGAAATTGAATCCGTCACTAATTCTTTCATCACTAAAAGCTAGTTTTTTTTTTTTTTTTTTTTTTTTTCTGTAGTGATACATAATAAGCTTTTGGAGGATTTGAGCCTATAAGATTAGTTGGTTATAAAGTGGAGGATGACCAAAGTATATAGGGCCTTCAGACATAACTAGCGGTAAAAATTCCTTAGGGGAGAATTATTGAGCCATAAGCCAAGATTGTCCAAGGGATGAACACTCAAACTCACCTTGTTTGATATTTAGAATTTTGGCCAATGTTTGTGGGGTAAGGGCAATTGATTTCCCCATGACCTCAGTAGAGGTTACCGCGTCTCCTTTGACCATATTTGCATAAAATAGTTTAACCAAATTTGGATATACTCCCTTAGCTTGATAGGTAATGAACTTCTTCCTTCCTAACGCTTTGAACATGGGTAAAATGGCGGGAAAAATCATTTTCAAAGAAGGTAGTGTCTAAGACTTTACCGAAAATAGGTTCAGTTAAGTTGACCGAAGATGCTCTCTGTATAGTTTCTTTACATTTGGAATCACAAGCCATTGCTCTATGTTGTTGCTTTCATCTTTCCCAGAAGTAGAGCCTTTGTTTGCTGTAGTTTTTGTTCATGGCATGATGTTTCCAAGAAAAAACTAACTATGAGATCTTCTGAAATCAAGTGAAAATGAAGTAGGATGATGAGTTGCGAGATTTAATTGAAAGATTTTAAGTGAGGGAATACTGGTAGATGAAGGAGGAAATAGTTTAGAGGAGAGGAGAAGCAACGTCAGTAAATTGAGGGTTTGAAAAATTAGGGTTTTCGTACTATTGGTATTTAAATCGCTGTCAGTAAGTTGACTGATATCGAGGAATCAGTCGCCTGAAAATTGTGTTTATTTTAATTTTTACCAAACAGTAACGAGTCAGTTGATTGAGCCTCAAAGAGTTAATTTCCTGACCTTACTAATCCTGAGAACCTTTGCAAGTTAAAGAAGGCTCAGTCGATTGTGAATTACTTGTCAGTCGCTTGACCTCACTTGCTTGCTTAACACTAATCCAATTTCTCTTCTCTAGACTACTTCTTTACTATGCAATAAACTTAGTTCAAGTCTTATAGAGATAATCTATCCTTTGGAAGAGGTTTTGTAAAGATATCAGCCCATTGATCACTTGTATTCACAAATTCAAGAGTTATATCCTCTTTTTGCACATGATCTCTCAAGAGATGATGCCTAATATCAGTATGCTTGGTTCTTGAATGAGATATGAGATTTTTGGATATATTGATGGCATTGGTATTATCACATTTTATAGGTACAAATGAATACTCTGAATTGAAATCTTTTAAATGTTGCTTCATATAGAGAGTTTGTGCACATCAGCTATCTACTGCCACATACTTAGCTTCCGCAGTAGATAGAGCTACAAAATTTTGTTTCTTGGAGAACCAAGACACCATAGTTCTTCTTAGGAAGTGGCAAGTACCACTTGTGCTTTTTCGATCAATTTTACAACCAACATAGTCCACATCTGAATAGTTGATCATCTCAAAGCCTGTATCTTTAGGATACCATAGACCTAAGTTGATAGTGCCTATCAAATATCTTAAGATTCTCTTGACGGCTATTTGGTGAGATTCCTTAGGGGGTGCTTCAAATCGGGTGTACATACATACACTAAACATAATGTCTAGTCTACTGGTTGTTAAATAAAGCAAACTTCCTATTATGCCTCGGAAGTATTTCATATCTACCAATTTTCCTTTTTCATCTTTATTAAGATTTATAGACGTACTCATTGGGGTCCCTAAAGGTTTTCCACCTTCCATATCGAATTTCTTAATCAAGTCTCTTATGTATTTTGACTGATTTATGAAAGTTCCATTTTTAGCTTGCTTTATTTGAAATCTAAGAAAGTAAGTCAACTCACCCATCATACTCATCTCAAATTCGTCTTGCATGCTTTGAAAATTCTTTGCATAGCTCTTAATTTGTAGCACCAAATATGATATCATCCACATATATTTGAATAATAAGAAAATAATCATTTTTAGATTGAATAAACAATGTGTTGTCCACTTTTCCTCTAGAAAAGCCATTTTCCAACAAAAATCCACTTAAATGCTTATACTAAGCTCTAGGATCTTGTTTTAGTCGTTATAATGCTTTTTTAGGTCTAAACACAAGATCAGAGTAATGAACATCCTCAAATCCTGAAGGTTATGCTACAAAAACTTCTTCATTTATAAATCCATTTAAGAATGCACTTTTATACATCCATTTGACAAAGTTTAAAATTTTTGTGTGATGCATAAGCTAATAGCATTCTTATGGCTTCCATTCTTGCTACAAGAGCAAAGGTGTAGCGACCTGCTTATTTACCGTTTTTTTTATTTCTTTTATTTTTCCTTCCATGATAAATAAAACCCGATATAATCAATCTAGCAAATCATAATCAACCTGAACCCATGGATACCAGGGATACATCAGAAATACAACACGGTAGCTTAAGCAGCAGGAAACATAAAACCATATATATATATATATATATATATATATATATATATATATATCATACCACCATTCAACACAATACCAGAGTTTACTATATCCATTGTATATATCCCAAAATAATCAAAACCAGCCCTAGGGTTGTCACCCAAAAATCCATCTGACCCTAGCGAAAGACTTACCCTTCAGATAGGGTAAAACGGATAAACTCTAATGCTGCGAAACTTTATACGCTTTCCTATCTGGGGCTCCTAAAATGTTCATATAATTTTGGAGTGAGAAACCTCTCAGTAAGGGAAATAAACTAATACCAGTGTGTGGCAACATGAGTATTTCCATGTTATACATAAACGCATACATAAGCATATTTAGTGAAACTATCTAGATCATATCTGGGAAAAACATGTATAATCATAGCATGGCTGAACATATTGGATTTCCATAAGCATATTTCATCTCATATAATAATAATACAAACACAATCCTGAAAGGTTAGTTGGCTGGTGTCATGTATTACTCCCATATAACTAGGTTGTGGCCCAAAGGTGAGACCTGACAATGGCTGGCCGACCACTGCCAAGTCAAAGTAAATGTCTGTAAGTACGATGGATCTACCAGAACTAGTTCATACACCAGGGGCGCCAAGACTTCAATAAACCACATCGACTATCCATCCTCACACTGTTCTGTACGACAGCGATAACACAATATCATGATGATCATGAACACATAGCTACGATACCGTGCTCGTGCAAGCTTAAACCAAGCCAACCAGGTTCTGATAACATATAACATATTTTCAAATTGTGATACATTGTTATTCCATAATAATAATTGTCAATTCAACATCATTATATCACATTTCACATATAACATGAAAATCATTGACTTTACGATGGCATTTCGTATTTTATCAATCATGGCCCGTACGCCGTATCATATATCAAATAAGAGGCTCGACTCGTACGTTGTCATATCATATAGATGGCTCGGCCCATACGCTGGCATATCATATAAGAACATCCTTGGCCTGTACACTGGTATATCATATAAAACTCTCAGCCTGTATGCCGGTATATCATTTAAAAACTCTCGCCCCATACACCGGTATATCATTTGTAAAACTTTGTATCATTTAACATTCTCCCACACAATAGTAATTCATAGTAAATACTACTCATGCCACACAAAATGAGTATTACACATATTTAAAACATATCCTCATTTAGAGCGGTATTTCCCAAACATAATGCATATATATGTACACACACACATACACACACACATACATATATATATATATATATATATATATATATATATATATTCCTGAAATCAAATGCAGTAAGAATATACATATAGTTTCATAAAACAACTAGCTTAGTTTATCCCTTTACCTGATTCTTGGAAATCCCCTAAAATAATCAATCCTGCACCCACAGGGTTCCCCGTTCAACACCTTGAAAATGATTTCCCCCAGAACAAAACTTCAGTATTTTCTTGACTACTAAAATTCCTATAACTGCAAGAAAGTCAAATACTAAATAAAAACCCTTACCCTGAATTTGGAATGAAATCTAAACTAGCCCCACCGTCGATCCACTCCAGCAAGTTTGAAGAGAACTTCCCCAGGAGTGTCATGGTGGCTTTGGATCATCGATCCGACGAAGAACGAATGCATAAATTACGAGAGAAGGGTAGGGAACCGAAGAAGAGAGAGAGAGGAAAGTCTGTGTGAGAATTTTCGGCCAAAAATGAAGTTTAGGCATATTTATACACTGGCCTTCGTCGACGAGCCACGTCACTTTGTCGACGAGGTCAAGAAGGCAATTCATCGACGAACTCTCACCCCTTGTCTACAAAATTCAGAATTGCCAATACCCCTCTTGGTATCCTCTCGTCGACGAGACATATCCCCGTCTACGAGCCGCTTATGTGCTCTCATTAACGAATCTCCTATGTTCGTTGACGAGGCTCTGTTTAATTACAATTTCCTTTTCTCCTTCTTCCATTATTTAAATACCATAATTCCCCAGGTCACTACATTCTGCCCTACTTATAAAAAATTTCTCTTCAAAATTTTCTATTTATATAATCATCATCCCTTATAGGTAAGACGATCTACTTATTTTATTGCTTACCCTCACTTATGGCAAAGGAATACTGTGGTTACATTTCAAGTCCTGGGAGATTACAAATACAAAATAAAATTCTCCAAAACTAAAATACTACTCACTAATTAAACCACTACATGTACCTGCGAATGAAACATTACCTACTACTTACATTTTCTTGAATAATTGTGGATATCTCTGCCTTATCTGTTCCTCGAGCTCCCAAGAAGCTTCTTCTATTGTATGATTTCTCCACAAGACTTTTACTAGAGGAATTTTCTTATTATGTAATTCTTGTTCTTTCCTATCCAGAATTTGTACTGGCACCTCCTCATAAACAAGTGAATCACTGAGCTCTAATTCACCATAATTGATCACATGAGAAGGGTTTGAGACGTATTTCCTTAACATGGAAACGTGAAAATACGTCGTGGATTCTGGACAACATAGGTGGCAAAGCTAGCCTATATGCAACCGGCCCAACTTTCTTTAGAATCTCAAATGGGCCAATGAATCTAGGGCTAAGTTTACCTTTCTTCCCAAATCGCATAACCCCTTTTAATTGAGTTATTTTCAAAAATACATGATTACCAACATCAAACTCCAATTTCGTGTGGTGGGTATCAGCATAACTCTTCTGTGGACTTTGAGTTGCACTAATTCTATCTCTGATAAGCTGAACTTTATCATGCGCTTGCTGAATAAGCTCTGGTCCCATAACTCGCTGCTCACCTACTTCATCCCAAAATAAAGGAGAACGACATCTCCTACTGTAAAGTGCTGTTGGCCTAATAAGGCTTACAATTATTATTTTGATAATAACAAATCAATGATATGTTTAATATGTTTTAAGTAAATTTTTTTTTCAGGAAAGTGACAAAGCCCAAGTGCATAAAGAAGCCTATGGATTACAAAGAATTCTTAAAGAACACAAGTATAGTTTATGGATTACAAAGAATCCTTGAAGAACACAAAGAAAAGCTTATGGATTACAAAGAGCATGAGGAATAAAATTATACTGGTGAAAAGCTCAAATAAAAGATTGAAACAACAAAGATGATGGAAGAACAAGATTAAAGATGAAAGAATTATATTTTAGGATGTTCTTAATGTAAGTACTTCAAAGGTTAAACTCAAATATAAAGTGGTTTGAAGCTCATAGAAAATCAAAAATATTTTTTTTAACATATATACTCTAAAAATAATTTTTTTTTTAATAAATAAAAAGGGCTTAAGAAGAGAAGATTTTTTTAAACCATGTTTTTAAACATATTTATTTCAAAATATTTGGAAAATCAAAAAAAAATTTTTTTAACATATATACTCTAAAAAAGTAATTTTTTTTAATAAATAAAAAGGACTTAAGAAGAGAAGATTTTTTAGACCATGTTTTTTAGACATATTTATTTCGAAATTTTTGGAAATGAATTTTAGGAATCTTTGAGAGTAATGGATGGCTTCTAAAAACATCTATAAATAGTCAAAAGCTTCAAAGGTTTAATATAATGATCATAGAGTTTATTGAAAGGTTTTTGAAATTAAGCAATTCTCAAAAGTTTCAGATCCAGAAATCTTCAAAAGTTTCAGATCTAGAAATCTTCAAAGTTTTAGATCTAGCAATCTTTAAAGTTTAAGATCAAGCAACCTTCAAGGGTTTTAGATCAAGTTATTTTTCAAAGGTTTTTAGATCAAGTGATTTTCAAATATTCAAATTTCTCAAAGGATTTAAAATTTTCTTGTGCTTAAACTTTCTAATCTAATATTGATTTATATTTTTTGAAGCAAAGCTTTAAAAAATCAGAATCTTTCATTTTCTTTGAAAAATCATTTGGTAATTCATACTAAGCGTTGAGCTTCAAATTTCTTATATTTGAATTACTTTGGAGTATAAGTGAGCTCATCATTGTACTAATCTACTCTATTGTGAGAGTTCTCTTTTGTACACAAATTTCTTTATCATCATTCTTAAATGATTAAGAGTTGTTGAATCGTTGGACGAAACAAGGAGTTATTGTTTGGAGAGGCGGGCTTTAGCCTGATAGAAGGAGTGGTTGTAAATTAGTATTGTTCCACCAGGTAACGGAACTGATATAGTGGATTCCTTTGGTGTTTTTCCAAAGGCGAGGACGTAGGCTGTGTTGAAGCCGAACCTCATAAAAATCTTGTGTCTTTCTCTCTGCTTTACTTTATATTATTTACTTGCTATTGTGGTATGATTTAAATGTGCAGGTTGCAGATTCTTAAGTGAGAAAGAAACAAAGGTACTTGATATTTAAAAAGTACATTTTGATTAATCATTTGCGGAAACCCAAAAAGGGAGTACGTTGGTTAATCTGCGAAAATCTTGATCAAGTAAAGTGCATACTAAGAGTTTACAGGAAAATCAACTAAAGCTCTAATATTTTTGGTTGAGTGATTGAATTATGTTGATTTCATTAATTGACTTGTGAATTTAAATTTCAATATTTTTAAGTGTAGTTATTGTTTATATATCTTGTTTTCTGGGTAATTAAAATCAATAGCTTAAAAATCATTAAAATTTTAAAAGAATCCAATTCACCCCCCCTATTGGGAAGCTATTCCTCATTTCAAGTGTCTCAAATGGTGCCATGCCAATGTTGACCTGATAATTGTTATTGTACGCAAATTCCACCAGCGGCATAAATTGAGTTTAACTACCCCCACAATCAAGCACACACGCTTGAAACATATCTTCTAATATTTGAATCGTCCTCTCAGTCTGCTCGTCTGACTGAGGATGGAACGTCATGCTAAAAGATAATTGAGACCCTAGAGCCTCCTACAAGCTCCTCCAAAATTGTGACATGAAACGTGGGTCTCTGTCTAACGCTATAGACACTGGCACACTATGGGAATGGACTATCTCCTGAATATATATCTTCGCCAATCTATCCATGGAGTAGCTAATCTTGATGGAAAAAAAAATGAGCGGTTTTTGTCCAACGATTCACAATCACCTAAATTGCATTCTGGTCATGCAATGCTGACGTTAGCCCTAAAATAAAACCATAGATATATGATCTCATTTCCACTATGGGATAAAAAGTGGCTGCAATTGGCCCGCTGGTCTCTGGTATTTAGCTTTTATCTACTAACACATCAGACATTAGGCTACATACTCAACAATTTCTTTCTTTATACCACTCCACCAATAAGACTCTCGCAGATCTCTATACATCTTCGTACTGTCGGGATAAATTGTGTACAAAGATCTGTGAGACTCCTCTAAAATGGTCTTCCTGATGTCAACATCGGCAGGAACACATAATCTGGAATGGAACCATAAAGGTCTATCATCTGTAATACATAATTCCTCCCCCTGACCATTCTGCACTCTGACTAATACCTCTGCTAACTCTAGATCATCCTTCTCAGCAACTTTAATCCTTTCCTGCAAAGTAGGTTGCACCACTAGACTAGCAATACGAGCTTGAGAACAACCCTCGACCAACTCTATATCGAATCTTTCCAGATCTATCATGATTGGATACTGAATCTCTATAGCTATCAATGTTGGTCCCACCGCCTTCCTGCTCAAAGCATAAGCTACCACATTTGCTTTCCCTGGGTGGTAACTGATAGTGGAGTCAAAATATTTAATGAGTTCTAACCACCTTCTTTGCCTCATGTTCAGTTCCTTCTGGGTGCAAAAAAAGTACTTTAAACTCTTGTGGTCAGAGAAAATTTCACATTGCTTGCCATACAGGTAATGCCTCCAAATCTTCAATGCATGTACCACTACAACCAATTAAAGATCGTGAGTAAGGTAGTTCGTTTCATACTCTTTCAATTTCCTAGAAGCATACACTACTACTCTACCATGCTGCATCAGTACACAACCAAGTCCCTTCAAAGACGCATCACTGTAGATAACATAACCTTCACCTCAAGATAGAATAACTAGTACTAGTGTCGTGACAAGCCTTTGCTTCAATTCCTGAAAACTTTACTCATAGCTGTCATCCCACTCAAACCTAGCATTCTTCCTAGTCAGTCGTGTCAAAGGCCCTGATAATGCTAATAATCCCTCAATGAAACGACGGTAATACCCAGCTAGCCCCAAGAAACTCTTGATCTCCTGGACGTTCCTTAGTCTAACCCAATTCACTACCGTATCAATCTTACTAGGATCCACAGATATACCATCTCTCGAAATGACATGCCCCAAAAACACAACCTTCTCAAGCCAAAATTCACATTTACTGAACTTAGCGTACAACTTCTTTTCCTGAAGCGTCTGTAGAACCTGCCTCAAATGCATCTCATGCTCCTTATAGCTCCTCAAATAGATAAGCACATCATCAATAAAAACAATAATAAACTGGTCCAAATATTGGTGAAAAACTCTATTCATCAAATCCATAAATAGCACAGAAGCATTCATCAGACCAAACAGCATAACAACGAATTCATAATGCCCATATCTGGTCCTGAAGGCTGTCTTCGATACATCCTCTACTTTCATTTTCACCTAATGATAGCCCGATCTGAGGTCAATCTTAGAATGCACCTGTGTACCTTGGAGCTGGTCAAACAAATCATCTATATGAGGTAGAGGATACTTGTTCTTGACTGTCACTTTATTAATTTCCCTATAATCTATACACATCCTTATAGTCTTGTCTTTCTTCTTCACAAATAATACTAGAGCTCCCCGCGGAGATACACTAGGCCGTATAAAACCCTTATCAAGCAAATCTTGTAATTGATTCTTCAATTTTGCCAATTCTGCTGGCGCCATTTGGTAAGGTACTTTAGAAATCGGTGCTGTCCTTGGAAGCAGATCAATAAAAAAATATACCTCACGATCAGGTGGCAAGCCTGGTAACTCATCTGAAAAAATATTTATAAACTCCTTTACTACTGGTGTACTAGCGAGTTTCAATTCATTCTTTGACATTTCCTTCACAAAGGCCACGAATCCCTGACAACCACTCAGTAGTAGTCTCCTTGCCTGAATAGCTAAAACTAACTAAGGTGGGGATTGCACTCGCGACCCTACAAACCTGAATTTCGCTTTTCCTGGAGGTTTGAATATCACTTCCTTTAAATGACAATCTATGCTGGCATACATGGCTGCTAACCAGTCCATACCGAATATTACATCGAACCCATGCATATCTAGCACTATCAAATTGGCAGACAAGTTTTTCCCCTAAATATCAATTGAACAACCCCAGAGCACCCTACTACACCTTACTGCTGACCGAGTCAGTGTAGTCACTAATAATTCAGTATCTAACAGCTGTGTTTCTGCCCCACATAGTCTAGTGCACTCCAGAGACACAAACGAGTGTGAGGCTCCTCAATTAAATAATACAATAATTTTAAAGGAAAGCATGCTAACCATACATGTCACCATGTCGCCAACTGTCTTAGCATCACCTGGCGTCAAAGCAAAAACTATGGTTGGAGCCATATTCCTCTGCTGGCCTCCATATGGCGCTTGATAGCCTCCCTGGTAAAATCTGGGAGTAGGAGCGATATCAGGTGGTAAAGGGCAGTCTTGCACCATATGTCCCTATCACCGTAGAGATAGTAGACATCTCGTCCTAGTTGACACTCTCCCCAGTGCCTTCTCCCACAAGTCTGATAGACAGGAGGAATCTGCACTGTCTGAATCTCACGATCCCCAGTTTCTTATCTCCGCCCTTTACCATAGTTTTATCTCGTCCACTAACCTTGCCTATGACCTTGCTGGTAGCCTAAAGATGCAGATCTCTTCTTCTGTCCCAGCTCTTCTACATCCATACGCTCACTAACCTCTGCCAAGGCTGCTCTATCGACTAACTCAACAAAATCCTGAATCTTTAGCACCACCACCTGCTTGTATATGCCTCTCCTCAATCCTCGTTCAAATCGTCTCACCTTCTTTATCTCATTAGGAACAATATATGAAGCGAAGTGAGAGAGCTTTATAAATCTTGTCACATACTGTTGGACCGACAACTGTCCCTGCTTCGAACTCAGGAACTTTTTTACTTTAGCCTCCCTAAAAGTAGATGGAAAATATCTGTCAAAGAATAATTCTTTAAATCAATCCCATGTCATCACTATCGGCATCGTCCTCTACTGCTCCAAAAGTCTCACAGCAGTCCACCACCTCTCGGTCTCTCCTGTCAGTTTATAGGTGAATAGAGGACCCTCTGTTCCTTCGTACATTACAATACAACCAGGACTTTCTCTATCATGCACCCATGGCTTGCAGATGGACCTTACTACCCTCTGGAGCTCCTAGAGATCTCAACCATAACCTGATGAGCCACGCTACGTAGTTTTGCATCAGAATCAGTCCCGCCTGCACTCGACGGCCCTGCTCCATCACTACCACTCGTATAGGCACTATCTCCTCCCGGATCCATCCTAAAAAATAATAAAAATAACTTAGGAACCTTATACTTATAATTTACATGCCTAACATAGTTCCTTATCTCAACTTCCCCAACTCATTCCTAACTCCAGTCCTACATTCTAGGAACATAACCCGACAATAGTTTACTATGGTTTTCCTAAAATCATCACCCCAGGAAAAACATAGAAACCACCACGGAAGTCCTACCTCTAGACTGTAGAACAAAACCTTAAATCATTTTCCTATACTTTGGTAATGTTTCCGATACACTCTAAAGTCTACAGAACCTAGCAACCTAAGCTCTGATACCACTGTAACAACCTGCTTATTTACCATTTTTTTTCTTTCTTTTTTTTCCATCTATGATAAATAAAACCCGATATAATCAATCTAGCATATCATAATCAACCTGAACCCGTGGGTACCAGGGATACATCAGAAATACAACATGGAAGCCTAAGTAGCAGGAAACATAAAATCATATATATATATATATATATATATATATATATATATATATATCATACCACCATTCAACACAATACTAGAGTTTACTACATCTATCGTATATATCCCAAAATAATCAAAACTAGCTCGAGGGTCGTCATCCAAAAATCCATCTCACCCTAGCGAAAGACTTACCCTTAAGACTGGGTAAAACAACTGAACTCTAATGCTACAGAGCTTTATCCCCTCTCCTATCTAAGGCTCCTGAAATATTCATATAATTTTGGGGTGAGACATCTCTCAGTAAAGGAAATAAACTAATACCAGTGTGTGACAACATAAGTATTTCCGTGTTATACATAAAAGCATACATAAGCATATTTAGTGAAACTGTCTAGATCATATCTGGGAAAAACATGTATAATCATAGCATGGCTGAACATACTGGATTTCCATAAGCATATTTCATCTCATATAATAATAATACAAAAACAACCCTAGAAGGTTAGCTGGCTGGTGTCATGTATTACCCCCACAAAACTAGGTTGTGTTGCCCGAAGGCGGGGCCTGACAATGGCTGGCTAACCATTACCAAGTCAAAGTAAATGTCTGTAAGTATGATGAGTCTGCCAGACCTAGTTTGTAAACTAGGGGTGCCAACACTTCAATAAACCACATCGACTATCCATGCTCACACTACCCCATACGACATCGATAACACAGTATCATGATGATCATTAACACATAGCTATGTTACCGTGCTCGTGCAAGCCTAAACCAAGCAAATCAGGTTCTGATAACGTATAACATATTTTCAAATTGTGATACATTGATATTCCATAATAATAATTGTCAATTCAACATCATCATATCACATTTCATATATAATGTGAAAATCATTGGCCCTTACGCCGGCATTTCGTATTTTATTAATCACGACCCGTACACCGTATCACATATCAAATAAGAGGCTCAGACCGTACACCGACATATCATATAAATGGATGGGCCCGTACACCAACATATCATGTAAAAGGCTCGACCCGTACATTGGCATATCATATAAGAACATCCTCGGCCCGTACACCAGTATATCATATAAAACTCTCAGCCCGTACGCCGGTATATCATTTGTAAAACTTTGTATCATTTAACATTTTCCCACAAAATAGTAATTCATAGTAAATACTACTCATGCCACACAAAATGGGTATTACACATATTTAAATTATATCGTCATTTACAGCAGTATTTCCCAAACATAATGCATATATATATTCCTAAAATCAAATGCTATAAGAATATACATATATTTTCATAAAACAACTAGCTTAGTTTATCCCCTTACCTAATTCCTGAAAAGCCCCTAAAATAATCAGTCCTGCACCCGCAAGGTTCCCCGTTCAACACCTTGATAATGATATCCCCCAGATCGAAACTTTAGTATTTTCTTGACTATTACAATTCCTATAACTACAAGAAATTCAAATACTAAATAAAAACCCTTGCCCTGAATTTGGGATGAAATCTAAACTAGCCCCACCGTCGATCCACTCTAGCAGATTTGAAGATTTGAAGAAAACTTCCCCAGGAGTGTCGTGGTGGCTTCAGATCGTCAATCTAGTGAAGAATGAACCCAAAAATTAAGAAAGAAGGGTAGGGAGCTGAAGAGGGGAGAGAAAGGAAAGTCTGTGCATGAATTTTTGGCCAAAAATGAAGTTTAGGCATATTTATACACTTGCCTTTGTCGACGAGCCACGTCACTTCATCGATGAGGTCAAGAAGGGAATTCATAGATGAACTCTCACCCCTAATCGACGAAATTCAAAATCGCCAAAACCCCTCTTGGTATCCTCTCGTCGACGAGACACATCCTCATCAACGAGGCCCTCATGTGCTCTCGTCGACGAATCTCCTGTGTTCGTCGACGAGGCTCTGTTTAATTACAATTTCCTTTTCTCCTTCTTCCAATATTTTAATACTGTAATTCCCCATGTCACAACAAAAGGTCTCCTTATAGTCTATTCCTTCTTCTTGATTATATCCTTGAGCTACGAGTCTAGCCTTGTTAGGCATTACTATGCTATTTTCATGCTTCTTATTCCAAAATACCCATTTGGTTCCAATTACTGAATGATCAGTAGGTCTAGGAAATAGTTTCCAAATTTTATTTCTTTCAAATTGGTTTAATCCTTCTCACATGGCTATTATCCAAGAATCATCATTTAATTCTCCATCTATGCTCTTGGGTTCCTCCTGAGATAGGAATGCGTAATAACTACACATTTTTCAAAGAGGATCTAGTAGATACTCCTCGTGAAGTTTCACCAATGATTTGATACTTTGGGTGATTTCTTGCAAACATCCATTCTTTATGTAGTTTGGATTGTTCTAGAGGTCTATCATTTGAGCTTGATTCCTTATTCTCATCTTTTACTTCTTGAATTTAACTCTTCAAGATTTTGCTTTATTTCAGCTTCCTCAATATCAGATGGTTTAGAAAATGGATTTGTCTCATCAAAAGTAACATGTATTGATTCTATGATTGTGAGGGTCTTTTGTTATAGATTCTAAAGGATTTACTATTCAATGCATATCCTAAAAAGACTCCATCTGATTTCGCATCAAATTTTCCTAAGTCTTTTTTATCATTTAATACGAAACATTTACATCCAAATATGTGAAAGTACGATATATTAGGTCTTCTTCTTTTCCATAATTCATAGGGTGTCTTTTCTAGGCTTGATTTGGGGAAACTTTATTTATCACATAACATGTGGTATTTACCACGTCAACCCAAAAGTACTTAGTTAAATTATGCTCATTTAACATGGTCCTAGCCATTTCTTGAAACATCCTATTTTTCCTTTCAACAACACCATTTTGTTGAGGAGTATGAGGCGCTAAAAAGTTGTGAGCTATTCCATATTCATCACATAATTTTTCAAAGTCTTTATTTTTGAAATCTCTTCCTTATCACTTCTGATATTTAGAACTCCGCACCCCTTTTCGTTTTAGAGCTTCTTGTACAAGTTAATTAGCATCTTGCAAGCTTCGTCTTTAGTAGACAAGAAGAGTACCCTAGGTAAACCTGGAGTAGTTATCAACAATGACGAAAGCATATTGCTTTCCTCCTAGACTTTGTGTTCTAGTAGGGTCAAATAGATCTAAGTGAATAATTTCCAAGGGTCTACTAGTGGAAATGTGTTTCTTCTTTTTAAAACTTGTTTTAGTTTGCTTCCCAAGTTGGCAAGCGTCACAAATTTTGTCCTTTATAAACTTAGTTATGGGTAGACCTTGAACTAAGTTCTTTTTAGCTAATTTAGATTATAAATCCATACTAGCATTTCCTAGTTTTCTATGCCATAGCCAGCTGGCTTCATTCATAGCTGTTAAGCATGTGACTTCTTGAGATATCAGATTTTCAAAATTTATGCAATACACATTATCAACCCTATTTGCAATGAACAAGATATCATGTTTTTCTCTATTTTCAACTATGAATTTATCTTGTTTAAATATTACATTAAAGCCTTTATCACTTGATTGACTAATGTTAAGTAGATTATGTTTTAACCAATTTACCAATAAACCATCATCGATAGTTAAGGAGGGTTCTTTTCCTACTTTTCCGATACTGATAATTCTACCTTTAGCATTGTCTTCAAAGGTGACATGTCCACCATCCTTTTGCATTAATGTGGTAAATTTAGACTTGTCTTCGGTCATATGTCTTGAACATCCACTACCCAAGTACCATTTTTCTTTTGATGGAGTGGTCCTAAAAGACACCAACAAGAAGGGTTTCAAGGTGTTACTTTTGGTACCCCAAGTGTAACAACCCGAACCCTTAATCCCGGGTTTGGCGCATTATACCTGATAAAATCCCGGATAATCCATAATCCATAATATATGCAGCGGAAAGCATAACCATAATCTCCATATAACATAATACCAGAGTTTACTAATTCAACCTATCAACCATAATAAATTAATCATCCACCAGTATTCAAATATATACATGTCTCCAAAACATTATCCACTAATACCAGTATGTTTCACAACTATCCTTTCATAACTGACTTAAAACATAAAGACATTAAACATAAAATATACATATCAAAATTAACATAAAAATATACTCTTTTTCTTATATCTTCCAAAAAATGTTATAAAATCTCGAGCTCTCAAAGCTCGATCCTGAGAAATCCTGAAAAAGATGAATTCATATTCGGGTGAGACACATCTTAGTAAGGGAAGAAACCATGTATTAAAACAGTGTGTGGCCAACATCAGTTTATTTATAACATAAGATTTAACATTTTAAAATCCTTAACATAATTTCTGAAATCATTCCCCGATCCTAATCAAACACATGCAAATGTTTAACCCACGAGATTACCCAAGGATAGGGGTGATTACCCGCCCATACAAGTAGCACCCCTCTGCTCTGATAATTTTGATAACCCAAAGGTCGCAGTTAAAGCATACCAGGGCACTCACCTTACTCAGTAAGCCCTCAAGTGATAAATTAATCTCGTACTCACACTGTTCAACAATAGCTTACCGGAAAAGCCCCTAAGGACAGGGAAATCTACCCGCCCATACAAGTAGGTTCCCTCTGCCTTAGTACGTTATGCGGCTACTGCCACATCTGTAGCTACTAGTGCACTCGCCTTACTCAGCAAGCCCTCAGGCGAAAGGTACGCCTCGCTCAATCGTAACATGTTCTACGTACATACATACTTCTAATATCATAATACATCATTCTTTTCTGTCATTATTCATTCATGCACATTCATTCCTGTTCATAACTTAACTTTTCATTCATTTCACTTTAAGTGACTCTTTCCCATTTACATCATTTACCTTTGTCATTTCATTTCATTGCCTTTTCATCATCATTTCATTTCATAGCATTTCATTTCATTACTTCGTACTACAGCTGGTCTTTAGCCATCATCAGTTAGTCTACGTAGAAGCGTGCTAGATCTGCTAACACAGCTCCTTTTAGCTATCATGAGCTAGTCTACATAGAAGTGTGCTAGATCTGCTAACATGGCTATCTTTTAGCTGTGTTACATTTACATGGTTGCATTTAATATACACATGCAACATTGTCCATGTCATACTTTATTCTCACTGTTTTACTTACTTAGCCTACATCTCATACATTTAACATATATTTGCACAGATTCTCATGCCACACAATTTAACAGTAAAATTCATACAATGCCCTTAAAATAAGTCACCCAACATTTAATGTTTATATATTGAAAATACCTTTCATTTCTTACATAAATATTCTAAAAATATTTTTCCACTTTCATTAGTTCATTTTCACACATACATATCTAATAAATAGCCCTAAACTCGAAAAAAAAAATATAATTTAAACAGTTGACATTTTACCCATACTAAAACATATACATGTATATATAACACAATTTATTTTTTCATTAAATTCATAAAAATTCTGATTTAATATATATTTTTTCCCTTACCTGGTTTCTTCAACTACGCCAATAGGGACTCTGAAAAATACCAGCGGCGCTCACCCGAACCCTGAAATTAAATTCCTAATTCTAATAAATTATTCATGAATAAAATATTAATTAAATATTTCCTAGGGCCATAATTCTTAAATAAATAAATATACCCTTAAATTTAGCCAAATTGCCAAATTTCCCAAATCCCACTCTCGCTTTGGAGTAGGGCTTAGAAAACCCAAATTGAAAAATTGCCTACGCCAAAATGACGATAACGACGATTAAGACCACGTAGTGGTCCCTGATCGTCGATTCAACGGTAGATTTAACCAGAAATTGAGAAATTATGAAAAATTTACCTTTCCCCAGAAATAGGGTCTAAGCCATTCCCACGACAAATCTGCCCCAGTAGAAATGTCAGTGGCGGAGTTACGAATCCAACGGCACCTTCTGTTTTCTGATCCGCCATAAACTCATCGAGAAATGAGGAGAAAGAGAGGTGGAGATGGAGGAGTGGAGAGACAGACTGAAAGATGAAGTAAGTTCAGAGAGAGAGAAAGAGACGCAGGTCTCTGGACTTCAGGCTTCTTTCTTCTTCTTTTATCTTTTTTTTTTTTTTTTACTTACTTACTTTAACTTAACTTATATATATATATTTATACATTAACTTATACTTTAACTTTTATATATATATATATATATATATATTTTATATGTAAATATCTTTATTCCATTTTTTTTTACTATTTATTTTTATTTGTTTACTTAATACATTAATTTAATAGTGTTTAACCAACTAATTAATTAATAATTTTAATTAATTATTTTTTTTTCAGGTTATTACATTCTTCCCTCCTTTAAGAAATTGCGTCCTCGAAATTCGTTACCTAATATTTCATCTTCATAATTCTACGATTTATTATACCTCATACCATTCAATAAATATGTCTCCCAAATAAATTTTTGCATCATCAATAATTAAATAAAATCATCATCATCTTCAACATAAATTCATACCTGCCCTCTTGACTTTATCTGCCTCATCCAGGACTTTCATATAACTATGTGCTCGTGCACCTCTATCTAGTGATATCTGCTGATTTCTCTCGATACCATAACCTCTAAAATAAACTAACCTCACCATCGAGTTCAAATCCCAAGTTTAAATTTCTCTGCTCGGAAACATCACCATCAATGGATTTACCATGATTTTCTGAAGCTAGCTACTTGTTGACTTTTTTAGTCTAATGCCTGTTTTGATAATGACAAACCACAGTATCCCACTTGTGTAACTGAGTGTGAATAGGTTTATATTTCTATAAGCACAAGTGATGAATGCAAAATGGAAGTCGTAAAGAGCACTGAGAAGAACACCAATTGGCATATTCCATGGAGCATTGAGGAGCAGAAGACACGAAGACTTTATTTATTTTCTGGGTTGTAATAGTAATTAGGGTTGAATGTGCATGCATCTTACATGATTTAAATTTGAAGCTCTACCTGACCTTAGATTGACCATAAGACCTCCAAATAACATGAAAAACTTTTTTCATAAAACGCCTAACTTATACAAAGGTTTTTAAATGGTTTTAAAGTTAAAAGAAAGCAAAAACTAAATTTTTCAAAGGGGTCGGTCAACCGTCCAGTCGACCGAATGTTAGAAATGAACAATTTTCTCACTCAATTCGATCTCATATCAAACCATATTCAACATGAAAATTGTGGAATTTTCCCATAGCTTGAGTTTGATACCAAGAACATCCAAATTAGAGTTACATAGAAAAAGTTATGGCCAAAACACTAAAACATGTCCGTAAGAGAAAAACTCCCTTCATGTTTCTTCCGTCTCATTGATGGACATTTTTCTCAAGCCAAAAGTCATTATCTTAAAATGTGTTCAACATAAAAGTTGTGGTATTTTCTCTTACCTTTCTATTGGTCCAAGAACATCCAATTTGGAGTTGTATACGAAAAGTTATGGCCTAAAAATTGAATAGTATCTGCGTAGAAAAGTAGAGGCCGGTCGACCGAGCCTTCACTACGGTTGACCGAAACTCGTTGATTTCAAGCCTCGGTCGACCGTACCTTGAGCCTGGTGACCGACCTTCTTGGGAAAGTGTCCCAATGGCCGAAAAAAGGCTAGTTTTCATAATAAAAATATATTTTAAGGTCCCAACGGCTATATAACGGTCACAAGGGGTTTTTGCCTATAAATACAACCCCAAAACACTTGAAAATGTTGGAGAATCCCTTTGTCAAATTTGTTTATCCTTCTTTGATTCTCCCACACTTCTATACCCCATTTGTTCTTTAAATTCTCATTTTTCTCCTACTCTTCTTTTATTTGAAAATCATTTTGGGAGAAAATATTCTTGGGGGTTTTATGTGAAGAGGCTTGAGCATATATCATATACATATATATTGCTTGATGGCCTTCTTCTTTCATTTGTGATATGTTTTCAAAGATTAAATTTCTCCCATATTCTTTTATTTGGAAAAATATTTTTTGGAGAAATTTATTGTGAATAATGTCTTGAAGGCTTAGGCTAATATTCTTGCTCATATATTTTGCTTGAATGCCTTCTTGGGATTAATTTTATTAAGGTCAATCATTTTAAAGAAAACCCTAATATTCTCCTACTCTTATTTTGACATACATTTTTTGGAGAATTTCTTTGGGTTATACAAGAGGGAGCCTTGAGCATATATCAATTTAATATATACTTGCTTGAGAGGCTTCTCCTTCTATTTTATAAAGGTCAATCATTTTCCAAACTCTCAAGTTTTACTTGAAAAATATTTTTAGAGAAAACCCATACTCTACATGAGCTTCATTTCAAAATGATATGAGAATACATATTAGATTTTAATGTTGTACATCTCTGCTTGTATTTTAGAAGCATATTTTATGTACAAAATGATTTTATTGTAACGGTTCGGTTCAGCCCATTAATTGAACTGGGGAGTCTCAGCCCCGCAAGTGAGACCGGTTCGGTTCAGCCCGGAATTGAACTGGGGAGTCTGAGCCTCGCAAGTGAGACTAGTTTGGCTCAGCCTAGTAATTGAGTTAGGGTTTTCCTCGCCCTATAAGGAGAGGATGTAAAAGGCTTTCGCTCCGCCCGGTTAAGTGAGCAGGTATAGTGGAATCCTTAGGGGTAAGCCCAAGGTGGGGATGTAGGCTGGTTTGGCCGAACCTCGATAACAAATCTGGTGTCGTTCTCTCCTTATCTTATTTAAATTCTTGCACTTTAATTTTAGCTTGTGTATGAATGTTTATTTAATGTCAAAATTATTTTCATGCACACATTTGATTGAAATAAGATACTGCACACGTGTATGTTTGCTTTTATTGTTAAACTCGCTTTACATACATGTGTACATGTTGAATGAGATAATATACTGTGGTGAATCAGTGAATTGTTTAAATTAGCCAAAAAGTTTTTAAAACCTAATTCACCCCCCTTCTTAGGATCACACCAATTCCAACACTACTTCTTCTAGAAAAACACAGAAGACCATCACGCGACGTCCCGGGAGCGCGTGTGCCCCGGGCGGCGAAATTAAAAATCATTTTAATATTTTCAAGAAAAATATGGTGTAGGAGTCGCCACTAACCTTTAGTGCGGTTAGAACACATGATTACTACCCCATTAGGGGTAGAATCGGTCTACATTACCAGAGTTGGGTTCGGGAGTTCAGTTACGCGAGGGGAAGGTACGAGCACCGCCTACGCGCCCGTTCTTACGAACGGTACCTAATTAATTTGAAATTATCCCTAAGTTAATCTAATAAGTCTTTAAATTACTCCTTTTTATGAATTTATAAATACATGTGAAAAATAAATAAATAAATAAAATAATAAATAAATATAATATAATATATACATATATATATATATATATATATATATATTCCCTCAGAGCTTAAAGGTACGTGAAGCCCGAAGGCTAATACCCCCCGCAATAAAATCATAGGGATAGTAATTAAGAAAATACACCCCCAATTTTTGAAATTATATTAAATTTTTTATAGGAAAATACTAACATGGGAGGTTTTTAATATATGGTAATAGAGTAATAAGCCTCACATACCTACTAACATATTGTGAATGTCAAAATAAGTAACTAAATACTATATATATTAATATACTAAGGATACTTAATACTAAATATAGTAAGATTCTAATAATGATTAATACTAAACATATTAATATACTAAAAATAGTAAATACTAAAAATACTAGGATACTAATAATTAATACTAACTATATTAATATACTAAAAAAAAATAATTGATGCTAAACATGTGATTAAAATGCTAATTTACTAAACATATAATATCCATTAAACCCTAAATCACTAAATATATAATATTAAAAAGAAAATAAAAAAATGCTAAATATGTAATATTTACCAATATGCTAATATGTGATATACATATAACTAAAATTATTAATTTACATATAATATCAATAAAACACCAAGCTTAAGATCCTAATTTACTAAATATGTAATATTACCTTACTACTAAACATGTAAAAACCCTAACTTGATAATATACCATTTAACATTTACAATGGATACAACAAAAATTTAAAATTAAATATCAAGACACACTTTAACCATAACAATTTTGCAATGACAACAATGATTATTAAATAATGCATATAGCCAAAATACAAACATGGATATCAACTTAACAAATATTAAAAATCCTATAACAGTAAAAGTTTAACAAGAAAATTCTACAAATATAATCATAAATACTACAAAAGATATAAACATGAATATCAATTATTAAATATCAATGTTAAATAAATAAGTATAACAATAAAAAAAAAACTACCCTAATTACACAAATATTAAACATACAATAATGACAAAAAATAATCCTAAATATGAAAATCAAACACTTAAGATTGCCACAACAATAATAAAAACCCACAACGTGAATATAACAACAAAAACCCTAATCATGAATATTTAATATTAAAAAAAATACAACAACAATTATACAATAATATTAAATATTTAATATGTACAACGAATACAAATATATGACCTTTAAACACAAACTCTGACGATTAATATTTCATAACAGTAATAAATTTATTAATAATAAATACAAAAAGAAACAATATAAACATGAATATCAGCTAAAAGATCTCACCACAATATTATATATGTAATAAATATGATAAAAATTTAAACTTTAAATATTAGAACAAGTTCTTACAATAAAAATTCTATAATAATAATAATACAACAATTAATACAACACAAATAAAATCAATATAATTACGTTAACACAATTAATATAATGGCAATAATAATATCCAAGCAATTTACTAATAACAATATACAAATAATAATAACAATATGATCAACATAAAAAAAAAACCTTCAATAACAATTTTAATATATATATATATATAAAGAATAAAATAAAGAAAAAATTAAATATTAAAACCTTAGGCGTGTGTGTGCCTGTATTTACAGAGGGACTCACCGGGGACTTACCATAGGGGTACTGCCGGGGTTGAGGAAGACAGGGGTTCGGGTCCTGCTGTACTGTGGCCGGAGCAAGGGAGAATAAGGTTGCAGCGGCAGAGGGGCGACTGAACGTGTGCGTCGGAGCTCCTCGTCAGAGGTTGGCCGTGGCTGTGCTCTGCTCAGCTGGTAAGTTGTTGCGGTTCTGGTGCTAGTTCGTGGAGAGGCAGAGGAGCTCGGCTGGCTGGAACGGCTGGAGGAGGACTGCTGCAGAGGGTGGCCGGAGTTCATGGAGGGTGGCGATGGTCGGAGTTGACGCTGCTGTTATGCGGAGTTGTCAAGCCGTGAGTTGGCTCAGGCGGCCATGGGGCTGGTTGTGGCCGGATCTGCAGGGAGAACTGGGAGACCCTGAGAGAGTGGTGAGGTTCGATCGGAGATGGGAATTGCAAGCTATGGGTATCTTGGCTATTTTTTTGTGGGATGGAATGGGAGAGCGGGAGAATAGATGAGGGTGGAGATGGTGGCTCCAGCCACCGTTCTTGGGTAGCATGCGGCCGTCTTCTGGGTGTGTCTGGACGCGAGGGAGATAAGAGAAAGCAGGCTTGGGGTTTTTTTTTTTTCTCTTTTCGTGGTCTTCCCCTGCTGCTGTGCGCCCTCGACCCTCCTTGAAGAGAGGAAAAAAAGTCCCTTATATAAAAATTTTAGAAACCCTAACCCATCCCTTTTCCTTTTTTGGTTTTTTGTATTTTATGGTATTTTTTTCTTTTTGGAAACAATATATATGAGTATAACTACTTATTATGGTAATAAGGAAATAATAATAATACTAAGGTAAAAAATAATGATAATAATAAAATAATAATAATAATAGTAATAACAAAGATAAATAAATAAATAAAATAATGATAATAATAGTAATAATAAAGGTAAAAATACTAATATTAAAAATAATGTCAATAATAATGAAAATAATAAATAATAATAATAATAAACAATATAAATAGAAAAATAAATAAAAGTAATAATAATAATACTAATGAAAAATAATAATAATAATAATAATAATAATAATAATAAATAAATAAGATAATAGTAATAATAGTAATAAAAATACTAATAATAATGATAATAAAAATAATAAAAATAATAATGAAAATAATAAATAATAATAATAAAATAGACATAAAAAATAAAAATAAAAGTAATATTAATAATACTAATGAAAAATAATAATAATAATAAAGAAAATAATAATAATAATAATAATAATAAGATTAGTGAAAATTAATAATAATAATAATAATAAGAATAAATAAAATAATAATAATAATAATAATAATAATAATAAAATAACAATAATAATAATAATAGTAATACATATATTAGGCCTGGGTAAAAATGGGGTGTCTACAACCATCAAGGGATTTCTGCCCCCAAACTTACGAAACACAACTCAGAATTCCTAACGGTATCTTAATCTACCCATTCTTATCCTTATCGCAACTCAATCCTATACTATGGTATAAATCATCCCTAACCTAAAACTCTAATATTTCTTTATCCAGGCGATGTGAATGTAATCACACTTCCGGCTGGACATTGCTCTAATACCAATTGTAACAACCCGAACCCTTAATCCCGAGTTCGGCGCATTATACCTGATAAAATCCCTGATAATCCATAATCCATAATATATGCAGCGGAAACCATAACCATAATCTCCATATAACATAATACCAAAGTTTACTAATTCTAACTACCAACCATAATAAATTAATCATCCACCAGTATTCAAATATATACATGTCTCCAAAACATTATCCACTAATACCAGTATGTTTCACAACTATCCTTTCATAACTGACTTAAAACATAAAGACATTAAACATAAAATATACATATCAAAATTAACATAAAAATATACCCTTTTTCTTATATCTTTCAAAAAATGTTATAAAATCTCGAGCTCTCAAAGCTCGATCCTGAGAAATCCTAAAAAAGATGAATTCATATTCGGATGAGACACATCTCAGTAAGGGAAGAAACCATATATTAAAACAGTGTGTGGCTAACATCAATTTATTTATAACATAAGATTTAACATTTTAAAATCCTTAACATAATTTCAGGAATCATTCCCTGATCCTAATCAAACACATGCAAATGTTTAACCCACGAGATTACCCAAGGATAGGGGTGATTACCCGCCCATACAAGTAGCACCCCTCTCCTCTGATATTTTTGACAACCTAAAGGTTGTAGTTAAAGCATACCAGGGCACTCACCTTACTTAGTAAGCCCTTAAATGATAAATTAATCTCGTACTCACATTGTTCAACAATAGCTTACCGGCAAAGGCCCTAAGGATAGGGAAATCTACCAGCCCATACAAGTAGGTTCCCTCTGCCCTAGTACATTATGCAGCTACTGCCACATCTGTAACTACTAGTGCACTCGCCTTACTCAGCAAGCCCTCAGGCGAAAGGTACGCCTCGCCCAATCGTAACATGTTCTGCTTACATACATACTTCTAATATCATAATACATCATTCTTTTTTGTCATTATACATTCATGCACATTCATTCCTATTCATAACTTAACTTTGCATTCGTTTCACTTTAAGTGGCTCTTTCCCATTTACATCATTTACCTTTGTCATTTCATTTCAGTGCCTTTTCATCATCATTTCATTTCATAACATTTCATTTCATTACTTCGTACTACAGCTGGTCTTTAGCCATCATCAGTTAGTCTACGTAGAAGCATGCTAGATTCTCTAACATAGCTCCTTTTAGCTATCATCAGTTAGTCTACACAGAAGTGTGCTAGATCTGTTAACATGGCTGTCTTTCAGCTGTGTTACATTTACATGGTTGCATTTAACATACACATGCAACATTGTCCATATCATATTTTATTCTCACTGTTTTACTGACTTAGTCTGCATCCATACATTTAACATATATTTGCACAGATTCTCATGCCACACAATTTAACAGTAAAATTCATACATTGCCTGTAAAATAAGCCAACCAAAATTTAAAGTTTATATATTGAAAATACCTTTCATTTCTTACTTAAATATTCTAAAAATATTTTTCTACTTTCATTAGTTCATTTTCACACATACATATCTACTAAATAGCCTTAAACTCGAAAAAAAAAAATATAATTTAAACAGTTGACATTTTTCCCATACTGAAACATATACACGTAAATATAACACAATTTATTTTTTCATTAAATTCATAAAAATTCTGATTTAATATATATTTTTCCCCTTACCTGGTTTCTTCAACTACGCCAACAGGGACTCTGAAAAATACCTGCGGCACTCACCCGGACCCTGAAATTAAATTCCTAATTCCAATAAATTATTCCTAAATAAAATATTAATTAAATATTTTCTAGGGCCATAATTTCTAAATAAATAAATATACCCTTAAATTTAGCCAAATTGCCAAATTTCCCAAATCCCACTCTCGCTTTGGAGTAGGGCCTAGAAAACCCCAATTGAAAAATTGCCTACGCCAAAATGACGATAAAGACGATTAAGACTCCGTAGTGGTCCCTGATCGTCGATTCAACAGTAGATTTAACCAGAAATTGAGAAATTAGGGAAAATTTACCTTTCCCCAGGAATAGGGTCTAAGCCATTCCCACAACAAATCTGCCCCAGTAGAAATGTTGGTGGCGGAGTTACGAATCCAACGGCACTTTCCATTTTCCGATCCGCCATAAACTCGTCGAGAAATGAGGAGAGAGAGAGAGAGGCGGAGACGGAGGAGTGGAGAGAGATGGACTGAAAGAAGAAGTAAGCTCAGAGAGAGAGAAAGAGACGCAGGTCTCTGGACTTCAGGCTTCTTTCTTCTTATTTTATCTTTTTTTTTTTTTTACTTACTTACTTTAACTTAACTTTTATATATATATATATATATATATATATATATATATTTATACATTAACTTATAGTTTAACTTATATATATATATATTAAGCTTATATATATATATATTTATATGTATATATCTTTATTCCATTTTTTTTACTATTTATTTTTATTTGTTTATTTAATACATTAATTTAATAGTGTTTAACCAACTAATTAATTAATAATTTTAATTAATTATTATTTTTTTTTTGGGTTATTACATTTTTCCCTCCTTTAAGAAATTGCATCCTCGAAATTCGTTACCTAATATTTCATCTTCATAATTCTACGATTTATTATACCTCATACCATTCAATAAATATGTCTTCCAAATAAATTTTTGCATCATCAATAATTAAATAAAATCATCATCATCTTCAACATAAATTCATACCTGCCCTCTTGACTTTACCTGCCTCATCCAGGACCGTCATATAACTACGTGCTCGTGCACCTCTATCTAGTGATATTTGCTGATTTCTCTCGATACCATAACCTCTAAAATAAACTAACCTCACCATCGAGTTCAAATCCCAAGTTTGAATTTCTCTGCTCAGAAACATCACCATCAATGGATTTACCATGATTTTCTGAAGCTAGCTACTTCTTCAGAAAAACACAGAAGACCGTCAAGGGATTTCTGCCCCCCAACTTACGAAAGACAACTCAGAATTCCTAACGGTATCTTAATATACCCATTCCTATCTTTATCGCAACTCAATCCTATACTATGGTATAAATCATCCCTAACCTAAAACTCTAATATTTCTTTATCCAGGCGATGTGAATGTAATCACACTTTCAGTTGGACATTGCTCTAATACCAATTGTAACAACCCGAACCCTTAATCCCGAGTTCGGCGCATTATACCTAATAAACTCCCTGATAATCCATAATCCATAATATATGCAGCGGAAAGCATAACCATAATCTCCATATAGCATAATACCAGAGTTTACTAATTCTAATTACCAACCATAATAAATTAATCATCCACCAGTATTCAAATATATATATGTCTCCAAAACATTATCCACTAATACCAGTATGTTTCACAACTATCCTTTCATAACTGACTTAAAACATAAAGACATTAAACATAAACTATACATATCAAAATTAACATAAAAATATACCCTTTTTCTTATATCTTCCAAAAAATGTTATAAAATCTCGAGCTCTCAAAGCTCGATCTTGAGAAATCCTGAAAAAGATGAATTCATATTCGGGTGAGACACATCTCAGTAAGGGAAGAAACCGTATATTAAAATAGTGTGTGACCAACATGAGGTTATTTATAACATAAGATTTAACATTTTAAAATCCTTAACATAATTTCAGGAATCATTCCCTGATCCTAATCAAACACATGCAAATGTTTAACCCACGAGATTACCCAAGGATAGGGGTGATTACCCGCCCATAAAAGTAGCACCCCTCTACTTTGATATTTTTGACAACCCAAAGGTCGCAGTTAAAGCATACCAGCGCACTCACCTTACTCAGTAAGCCCTCAAGTGATAAATTAATCTCATACTCACACTGTTCAAAAATAGCTTACCGGCAAAGGCCCTAAGGATAGGAAAATCTACCCGCCCATACAAGTAGGTTCCCTCTGCCCTAGTACGTTATACGGCTACTGCCACATCTGTAGCTACTGGTACGCTTGCCTTACTCAGCAAGCCCTTAGGCGAAAGGTACGCCTCGCTCAATCGTAACATGTTCTACGTACATACATACTTCTAATATCATAATATATCATTCTTTTCTGTCATTATACATTCATGCACATTCATTCCTGTTCATAACTTTTTTGCATTCGTTTCACTTTAAGTGACTCTTTCCCATTTACATCATTTACCTTTATCATTTCATTTCATTGCCTTTTCATCGTCATTTCATTGCATAACATTTCATTTCATTACTTCGTACTACACCTGGTCTTTAGCCATCATCCGTTAGTCTACGTAGAAGCGTGCTAGATCTACTAACACAGCTCCTTTTAGCTATCATCCGTTAGTCTACACAGAAGTGTGCTAGATCTGCTAACATGGTTGTCTTTTAGCTGTGTTACATTTACATGGTTGCATTTAACATACACATGCAACATTATCCATATCATATTTTATTCTCACTGTTTTACTTACTTAGCCTGCATCTCATACATTTAACATATATTTGCACAGATTCTCATGCCACACAATTTAACAATAAAATTCATACATTGCCTGTAAAATAAGCCAACCAACATTTAACGTATATATATTAAAAATACCTTCCATTTCTTACATAAATATTCTAAAAATATTTTTCCGCTTTCATTAGTTCATTTTCACACATACATATCTAATAAATAGCCCTAAACTCAAAAAAAAAAATATAATTTAAATAGTTGACATTTTACCTATACTGAAACATATACACGTACATATAACACAATTTATTTTTTCATTAAATTCATAAAAATTCTGATTTAATATATATTTTTCCCCTTACCTGGTTTCTACAACTACGCCAATAGGGACTCTGAAAAATACTTGTGGTACTCACCTGGACCCTGAAATTAAATTCCTAATTCCAATAAATTATTCTTGAATAAAATATTAATTAAATATTTCCTAGGGCCATAATTCTTAAATAAATAAATATACCCTTAAATTTAGCCAAATTGCCAAAATTTCCAAATCCCATTCTCGCTTTGGAGTAGGGCCTAGAAAACCCCAATTGAAAAATTGCATACGCCAAAATGACGATAACTATGATTAAGACCCCGTAGTGGTCCCTGATCGTTGATTCAATAGTAGATTTAACCAAAAATTGAGAAATTAGGGAAAATATACCTTTTCCCAGGAATAGGGTCTAAGCCGTTCCCACGACAAATCTGCCAGTAGAAATGTCGGTGGCGGAGTTACGAATCCAATGGCACCTTCCGTTTTCTGATCCGCCATAAACTCGTCGAGAAACGAGGAGAGAGAGAGAGAGGCGGAGACGGAGGAGTGGAGAGAGACGGACTGAAAGAAGAAGTAAGTTCAGGGAGAGAGAAAGAAACGCAAGTCTCTGGACTTCAGGCTTCTTTCTTCTTCTTTTATCTTTTTTTTTTTTTTACTTACTTACTTTAACTTAACTTATATATATATATATATATATATATATATATCTTTATTCTATTTTTTTACTATTTATTTTTATTTTTTTATTTAATACATTAATTTAATAGTGTTTAACTAATTAATTAATTAATAATTTTAATTAATTATTTTGTTTTTCGGGTTATTACACCAAGCCTTCTTAGGTCTTTGAGATTCTGTTTTAGCTTCAATTTTGACTCCATACTTTCTTGATTTTAGGATTTTTTTTTCTTTTAAATGGACATTCAAACTTTACATGTCCCTTTTTCTTACATAAGAAACAAGTAGTATGTTCATAAGCATTTGTGAAAGATTTGCTAGCAAAGTGTTTTGATGCCTTTATGAAATACCCCATGTAGAGTTTCTTTTTCTTCTTGTTTTCAACTCCATTGAATCCAATTCTTTCTTTGTCTAAGGACATTCTTTGTGATCCAGTTAGTTTTTCAAAGTTTTCCTTTCCTTTAGTGAAATTGTAGATGATTTTGTCTTTATCCCCAATTTTACTCTTAAGATCACATATTTCTGAGTCCTTTTTATCTTCACCCTTTACTTGCAGCTTTACTTAATCTTGAGACATCTTGTTTATTTTACTCTTAAGATCATCAATGTGTGAGTCCTTTTCTTTTTCAACTGATATTGAAGTTCATAGCTGGTTCTTTAGCTTTTCATTTTGTTCTTTCAATGCTATGTTTCTTTTAGTTACTTTTATTAACTTATTATGCAAATAAAATAATTCAGCTTGCATTTCTCTATATGAGGGCATGCTTTCACGTGAGGCACTATATGATTCATCACTAGATTCTTCTTCTTGTGAACTAGAGTAGGATCTTACATCGTCATCTTTCGCCATGAAGTAGAGGTTTGCCACATCTTGATCACTTGATTCATTTTATGATTCACTTGAACTTGAGTCATCCCAAGTGGTAGCCTTCATTGCCTTCTTTTTCATCTTCTTGGCGTCTTTTTTAAGCTGTGGATAATCAGGTTTTATGTGTTCAACTTTCTTGCAATTATAACATATAGGAGGTTCATTCTTAGTTTCCTTTTTTCTAGTTTCTCCTTTATCAAATTTTGAGCCTCTAAATTTTCTAGTAAATTTCTTGTTCTTTTTGAAGAATTTTCCAAGTCTTTTAGTAATTAAGGCTATATCATTGTTATCTAGTTCGTTGTCTTCTTCTTCACTAGAACTATTTTTTGAAGTTTTAAGAGCTATTGATTTATTGTGTTATCTACCTTCAAACTTTCTTTCATTGATTGTCATCTCGTATGTGAGGAGTGATCCTATCAATTCATTTATTTGCAAACCATGGATTGGAAAGCCTAGAAAGTAGTCACACATGGTGACCTCATCCCCACTAAAAACATAGATAACATAGAAATACCTATCGAAGAAAAAGAGATGATTGGTAATGATGCAAAGATGCTGCAAATAAATTCTAGTACAGTGAATGCACTATATTATGCTTTACATGTAAATGAGTTCAATAGGATTATGAGATGTAAATCAGCTAAAGAAATTTGGGACAAGCTTGAAGTAACCTATGAAGGAGTGGTTAACGTAAGGGATAGTATAATTGACATGCTCACCAGTGAGTATGAGGCATTTAGAATGAACCCGTAAGAAACCATCACTAGTACATACACTAGGTTCATCCATATAATAAACTCCCTTAATGTGTTAGGGAAAAACAACTCCACTTTTGAGGGAGTGCAGAATTTTCCTATCTGTCAGACTTGTGGGAAGAGACACTTAGGAGAATGTCGAGTGGGGAGAGTTGTCTGCTATCATTGTGGTAGACAGGGACATCTGGTGCAAGATTGCCCTACACCACCAGTACCGCTTTTGCTCCCAGACCGTACCGAGGAGGCTATCAGGCGCCCCATGGTGGCCAGCAGAGGAATGTAGCTCCAGCGAGGGTGTATGCTTTGATGCCTAGGGATGCTGAGATAGCCGACGATGGGGTGACAAGTATGACTAACATTCTTTCATTTAAAGTTACTATATTATTTGATTCAGAAGCCACACACTCGTTTGTGTCTATGGGATGTATTAGATTATGTGAGGCAGGAACACAATTGTTAGACACCAAACTGTTAGTAACTATACCGATAGGGTCAGTAGTGAGGTGTAGTAGAGTGCTCCAAGGTTGCTCAGTTGATATTTAAGGAAAAATCTTGTCAGCTGATTTGGTAGTATTGGAAATGCACGGGTTCGATGTAATTTTTGGTATGGACTAGTTGGCAGCCAATTATGCTAGCATAGACTGTTGTTTGAAAGAAATAATATTCAGACCTCTACAAAGACCAGAATTCAGGTTTATAGGGTCGCATGTGTAATCCTTGCCACAGTTAGTATCAACTCTACAGGCGAGGAGATTACTCTTAGATGGTTGTTAGGGGTTTATGGCTTTTGTAAAGGAGGTGTCAGAAAATGAATCGAAGTTGGGCAATACACCAGTGGTTAAGGAATTTCTAGGCATTTTTCCACAAGGTCTACCTGGGTTGCCTCCCGACGCAAGGTAGATTTCATTATCGATCTACTTCCCGGGATAGCACTAATTTCTAAAGTTCCTTATAAAATGGCTTCAGTAGAGTTGGGAAAGTTAAAGGATCAACTGCAAGAATTATTGAGTAAGGGTTTTATTTAGCCTAGTATATCATCGTAGGGAGCTCCAGTGCTGTTTGTAAATAAAAAAGATGGGTCTATGAGGATGTGCATAGATTACAGGGAAATTAATAAGGTGATGATAAGGAACAGGTATCCTCTACCCCATATAGACAATTTATTTGATCAGCTTCAGGGTATGCGGGTCTATTCCAAGGTTGACCTCAGATCAGGCTACCATCAGGTGAAAGTAAAAGCAGAAGACGTCTCGAAGACAGCCTCCAGGTGCAAATATGGACATTATGAATTCCTTGTTATGCCGTTTGGTCTAACGAATGCTCTTGTTGTATTCATGGACTTGATGAATAGAGTCTTTCACCAGTATTTGGTCCAATTTGTTTTAGTTTTCATTAATGATATACTAGTCTATTTGAGGAGTTTTGAGGAGCATTCGATGCATTACGATTGGTACTTCAGATGCTCAGGGAAAATAAGTTGTATGCCAAGTTTAGTAAATGTGAATTTTGGCCAGAGAAAGTGTCGTTTCTGGGGCTTGTCATTTCAGGTGATGGTATTTCAGTGGATCCTAGTAAGCTTGAGATAGTGTTGAATTGGGAAAGGCTGAAGAGTGTTTAGGAAATTAGGAGTTTCTTGGGACTAGCAAGTTATTACCATTGGTTTGAAGAGGGGTTTTTAGCTTTATTAAGACCTCTCATACGGCTGACTAGGAAGAATGTCAGGTTTGAATGGGATGAGGATTGTGAGCAGAGCTTCCAAAAACTAAAACTAAGGCTAGTCACTATACGAGTGTTGATCATTTCGTCAGGGCATGATGGTTATGAAATTTACAGTGACGCGTCTTTGAAAGGGCTCAGCTGTGTATTGATGCATCATGGTAAGGCTGTAGCTTATGCCTCCTGACAGTTGAAAGAATATGAAAAGAACTAGCCTACCCACGATTTGAAATTGGCTGTAGTGGTACATACATTAAAGATTTGGAGGCATTACTTGTATGGTGAGAGATGCGAGATATTCTTCAATCACAAAAGTTTGAAGTACTTCTCCGCTTAAAAGGTGCTGAACATGAGATAGAGACGGTGGTTAGAACTTATTAAAGATTATTACTACACTATTAGTTACCACCCAGGGAAGGAAAATGTGATAGCTGATGCTCTGAGCGGGAAATCAGTAGGACCAGCACTCGTAGTTATAGAGGTTCAGCATCCGATTTTGATGGATCTAGAGAGACTTAGTGTAGAGTTAATAAAGAGTGATCCTAGGGAATTTATTACTAGCTTGGTAGTGCAGCCTATTTTATAGGAAAGGATTAGTGCAGCCTATTTTACAGGAAAGGATTAAGATAGCTTAGAGAGACAACGTAGAATTAGCTGAGTTGATAGCCAAGGAGCATAACAGAAAGGGAGATGAATTTAGTATTTATGATGATGGGGCCTTGAGGTTTCATTCTAGGTTATGCGTGCCTACAGATATGGACAATAGGAAGACGATCTTAGAATAGGCTCACAGGTCCTTATATACGGTTCATCCAGGTAGTACTAAAATGTATAGGGATCTACGAGAGTTTTACTAGTGGAGTGACATGAAGAGGGAAATTGTCGAGTTCATACAGTAGTGTTTGATGTGTCAGCAGGTAAAAGCTGAGCACCAGAGGCCAATGGGCCAGTTGAAGCCTCTTTACATCCCAAAGTGGAAGTGGGATCATGTATCTATGGATTTCGTGACTTGTCTACCGCTGGAACCTCTTGATCAGAATGCTATTTGGGTAGTCATTGATAGATTGAAGAAGACCACTCATTTCATTCCTATTAAAATCAACTACTCCATGGATAGACTGACGGAATTATATATTCAGAAGATTGCATGATCACATGGAGTGCCAGTGTCTATTGTATCAGACCGAGACCCACGATTCACGTCACCATTTTGGAGGAGCTTTCAGGAGGCTCTGAGGTCTCAGTTATCCTTCAGCACGGCGTTTCATCCTCAGATGGACGGTCAGAGTGAGAGACTAATTCAGATATTAGAAGATGTGTTGCGGGCGTGCGTGCTAGATTTTAGGGGTAATTGGACCCAGTATATGTCGTTGGTAGAGTTTGCATATAATAATAGCTACCAGACCAGCATTGGCATGGCACCTTATGAGGCACTCTATGGTAGGAGATGTCATTCTCCTTTATATTGGGATGAGATGGGTGAGCGGTGAGTTTTGGGACCAGAGTTAGTACAGCAAGCATATGATAAGGTTCGACTCATCCGAAATAGAATCAGTGCAGCTTAGAGCCAAAGGAAGAGTTACGCCAATACCTGCCACAGGAAATTGGAGTCTGATATCAGTGCTCATGTGTTTTTGAAAATAGCTCCGTTAAAAGGGGTTATGAGATTTGGGAAGAAAGGTAAACTTAGCCCTAGGTTCATTGGCTAGTTCGAGATTCTAGAGAAAGTGAGGCCGGTTGCCTACTGGCTAGCTTTACCACCTTGTGTTGTCTAGGATACACGATGTATTCCATATTTCTATGTTAAGGAAATACTTCTTGGACCCTTCTCACGTAATCAATTATGGTGAATTAGAGTTCAGTGATTCACTAGTTTATGAGGGGGTACCAGTACAGATTCTGGACACTAAAGAACAGGAATTACGTAATAAGAAGATTTCTCTAGTGAACGTCTTGTAGAGAAATCATGCAATATAAGAAGCTTCTTGGGAGCTCGACGAAATGATAAGGCAGAAATATCCGCATTTATTCAGTGGGGTTCAGTCATAATCAGAAAAGCGTAAATGGTTATGAAATGTTTCTTTTGCAGGTTAGTCAGTATATGTAGTAGTTTTGTTAGTAAGTAGTATTTTAGTTTTGAGAGAATTTTATTTTATATGTGCAATCTTCCAGAACTCTAAATGTAACAATGGTATTCCTTCGCCATAAGTGAGGGCAAGTAATAAAATAAGTAGACTGATGTCTTTAGGGGATGGTGAATCATATGGATAGTAAATTTCGAGGATGAAATTTTTATAAGGAGGGGAGAATGTAGAGACCCGGTGAATTATATTAATTAAATTATCAGAGGAGAAGAGAAAAGAAATTGTAATTAGAATTCAACAGGGGTCTCGTTGAGGAACGCACTACGTTCGTCGACGAACACGCTTGATGGGATTGTCGACGTGGGCATGCGTCTCGTCAACGAGAAGTTACCGAGGGGCTATTTTTCAGCTCTAAATTTCATCAACAAAGAATAAGCGTTCGTTGACGAACTCCCTTCATGTCCTCATCAACGAAGTGACGTATCTCGTTGACGAGGGCAAGTGTATAAATAGCCCTAAACTCTGGTTTCAGCATAAAAATTGCATGCAAAATGGTGTCTCTCTCTCCAAAATGCATTCTCTTCCTTCTCTCTAACATTTTGGGTCCATTCTTCGTTGAATCAACGATCTAAAGCCGCCATGCTACTCGTGGGGAAGTTCTCTTCAAGTCTACTGGAGTATATCGTTGGTGGGGCTAACTTGGAATCCATCCAAAGTTTAGGATAAGACTTTATGTTGAGTATTTCGCTTTCCTACAATTGTAGAAAAGGTAGCAATTGAAGAAATACTGAAGTTCTGTTTAGGGCAATATTGTTTTCAGGGTGTAGAACGGGGAACCCTACGGGTGCAGGACTAGTTATTTTGTGGGTTTCTCAAAAAGTTAGGTGCGGGGATAAACTAAGTCAGGTTCCTTATGAAAATGTATTTACTATTTTACAGCATTTAATTTCAGTTAAATATGTATATTGCAGAATTATGTTGGAAATTAGGTTGTTGATCAGAAATGTGGTTTTTACGTATAATATTAGAAGTATGATTTTAGAACAAGTTTTATGATTTGAGTATTACCCCTTTTGTGTGGCATGAGTAACATTTATCATAGAAATTATGATGATGAAATATTATGTTTTCAACATAAGCATGTTGTTACTGCTTTCAGGAAAATATTAAAATGATACAGAGATTTTCAAACTAAGGACTTCATATGATATACCGGCATAAGGGCCAGGAATTTTATATGATATACTAGCGTAAGGTCTGGGGATTTATATGATATACCGGCATAAGGGCCGGGGGTTTTTATGATATGCTATGTTGGCGTAAGGGTCGTAAATTTTATATGATATGTTATGCATGGTTTTATGAAAATATTAACATAATAGATATTATTATGAAATAGTCATGTATCATTATTTGGAAAAATACTATATGTTATCAAAACCTGGTTAGCTTGGTTTAGGCTTTCATAAAACACGATACCATAGTTATATGATCACGATTATGTATATGTTAGTACTACCGCTTGCCGTAAGGGGCAGTGGGAGATCGGCAATCAATGTGGTTTTATGGTAGTGCAGGCGCCCCTCTGGTGTCCAGACCAGGAGGGGAAGACACATCGTACTTACAGACTTATGTTAATCTAGCGTGGTTGGTCAGCCATTGCTAGGTCCCCCTTTCAGGCCGCACAACCTAGTTATGTGGGGGTAAGACATGACACCAGCCGGCTATCCATCCAGGGTGTTTTCTATGTATAGTTATATGAGATGATTTATATGTATAGAAATTCAGTATGTTATACCATGTTATGATAAAATATATTTTTCCCAGATATGATACAGATAGTTTTATCAAGTATGATTTTTGTACTATTATATGTATAACATGAAAATACACATGTTGCCACACACTGATATTAGCTAATTTCCCTTACTGAGAGGTGTCTTGCCCCAGCTATATAAATATTTCAGGAGCCCAAGATATAAGAGCGGATAGAGCTCTGCAGCATTAGGGTTCAGCTATTTTACCCTATTTGAAGGGTAAGTCATTTTGCTAGGGTATGACAGATTTTTGAGTGGTGACCCTAGGCCACTTTTGGATATTTTGGGATATGTGTATATATATGACAGTTGTAGTAAAACTCTGGTATTGTGTTGTTGGATAATTTGATATGTATATGATTCTACGTTTCCTGCTGCTAGGGTATCCGTGTTGTATTTCAAGCATATCCCTGGTACCCATGGTCTGAGGTTGACTATGATTTGTTAGGATTGTTATATTGGATATTATTATGAAAAAAAAAAAATTAGTAAACTAGGCAGGTCGTTACGATATATCTAAAGGTGAAGAATTTGTTACATTTGGGGATAACTCTTAAGGTAAAATCATTGGAGTTGGTAAGGTTGGTAAGGAACCTTCACTTGTCATTGATAAAGTGTTATTAGTTGATGGATTGAAACATAACTTATTGAGTATAAGTCAACTATGTGATAAAGGTTATGAAGTCTCATTTGAACATGACAAATGCACTGTAGAAAGCAAATTTGAAAACAAAATATTGTTTACTAATGATCATATTGAAAATGTCTACACCACTAGCCTTGACAATCTTTCTTCTCAACATGTTACTTGTTTTTCTGTTATAAATGAGAAATGTTGGATTTGGCATAGGAGACTAGGACACACAAACATAGACTTAATATCTAAACTTGTTAAAGGAGAATTAGTTAAGGGATTGCCTAAGACTAAATTCGTGAAAGATAAAATCTGTGATGCATGCCAATTAGGAAAACAAGCAAGAACTAGCTTTAAGAAGAAGAATGTAATCTATACTACTAGGCCACTTCAAATTCTACACTTAGATTTTTTTGGTCCAAACCTAACTCAGTGTTTAGGAGGAAAATCATACGCATTCTTCATAGTTGATGATTATTCAAGATATACAAGGGTACTATTTTTAGGCCACAAAGATGAAGCATGTGAACAATTCATAAATTTGTGTATGAAAATTCAAAATGAAAAGGGTTATATTGTCACTAAAATTTGAAGTGATAGGGGTAGCGAATTTAAAAATCGAGGCATGGAAGACTACTGCAATTCACTAGGAATAGCTCATAAATTTTCGACTCCTAGAACACCACAGTAGAATGGTGTAGTTGAAAGAAAGAATAGGTTTATACAAGAAATGGCCAGAACTATGCTTAACGAATATAAACTATCTAAGTACTTCTGTGCTAAGGTAGTAAATATTGTCTGCTATGTTCTAAATAGAGTTTTGATTAGACCATCTCCAAATAAGACTTATTACGAATTATGGAATGACCATAGACCAAACATATCATATTTTCATGTCTTTGGCTATAAATGTTTTGTGCTTAGAGACAATGAAGATTTAGGAAAGTTTGATGTGAAATTAGATGAAGGTATCTTTCTAGGGAATGCCTTAGAGGGTAAAGTCTACAGAGTATATAATAAACGAACATTAATCATTATAAAATCCATTCATGTAGTATTCTATGAGTCAAATCCCTTCTCTAAAAGGATTGATGAAGATGAAATTGATATAAATAAGGAATTTGAAAAATTGTCTATTGAAAATGATTTAGAAAAGAGAAATGAAATTAAGGAACCATCTGCTGAAACTAATCAAATTGAAAATGAGGTTCATGAACTACCTAGAGAATGGAAGTATATAAAGAGTCATCCCATTTATCAAATAATAGGTGAACCATTATGTGGAGTAGCCACATGATCCTCACTTAGGAATATGATTAGTCATTTTGCCTTTCTGTCTCAAGAAGAACCTAGGAATGCAAGTGAAGCGATTGAGGATGAATCTTGGGTGATGTCCATGCAAGAGGATTTAAACCAGTTTGAGAGATATAAAGTATGGAAATTAGTTCATAGACCCGAGGATAAGACAATTATTGGAACAAAATGGATATATAAGAACAAGAAAGATGAACATGGGATAGTTGTTAGAAATAAGGCAAGACTAGTAGCTCAGGGATATAACCAGGAAGAAGGAATAGATTTTGAAGAAACCTTTGCACCTATAGCTAGAATGGAAGCCATTCGAATGATTTTAACCTATGTTGCTTTTAAGGATTTCAAGCAGTATCAAATGGATGTCAAAAGTGCATTTTTAAATTGCTACATAGGTGAAGAGGTATATGCAGAACAACCCCTAGGTTTTGAAAACCATAAGTATCCAGAATAGGTTTATAGACTAATTAAAGCCTTGAACGGTTTAAAGCAAGCTCCTAGTGCTTGGTATGAAAGGCTAATCAGTTTTCTACTGGAGAATGGATTTATCAGAGGAAGGATAGACACAACACTTTTCATAAAGTCTAAGAAAATGACATGCTCCTAGTTTAAGTATGCGTAGATGATATCACATTTGGATCAACAAATAAAGACTTGTGCAATGGTTTTGAAAGCACTATGCAAAATGAATTTGAGATGAGCATGATGGGTGAACTAAATTTCTTCCTAGGACTTTAGATGAAACAAGAGAAACATGAAATTTTTATAAATCCATCGAAGTACATTAGAGATCTTCTCAAAAAGTTTAATATGGAAGATGGAAAAATACAAGGGACACCTATGAGCTCTTCTTTGAAATTAGACAAAGATGAATAAGGTAGAATAGTAGATGTCAAGCTCTATCGTAGGATGATCGGTAGCTTACTATATCTGACTGCTAGCAGACTTGACATAATGTTCAGCGTATGTTTGTGCACAAGATTTTAGGTTGCACCAAAAGAGTCATATTTGTTAGCTATCAAACGAATACTTAGATACCTGATAGGAACTACTGAACTAGGGTTATGGTCTCCTAAGTATACATCCTTTGAGATTATTAGCTATTTAGATGCTGATTTTGCTGGTGGCAAAGTGGATAGAAAGAGCACAAGTGGCATATGTCATTTCTTAGGACATTCTTTAGTCTCTTGGTTTTTCAAGAAGAAGAATTCAGTTTCTTTTTCCACAACTAAGGCAGAATACATAGTGGTAGGAAGCTGTTGTGCTCAAATGTTATACATGAAGCAATAACTTATGGATTATGGATTAAGCTATGTTATAGTTCTTATAAGGTGCGACAATACAAGTGCAATAAACATCTCAAAGAATCCTATATTACATTCATGAACTAAATATATAGAAGTTAGACATCATTTTCTTCATGATCATGTGTAAAAAGGAGATGTGAGACTTGAGTTTGTATGCACAAAAGAATAATGGGCAGACATGTTCACGAAACTACTTGCGGAAGATAGGTTTATCCAAATTAGACATGAATTAGGCTTGATGCATAGTTGAGAAATTGCCTAGAGTTATATAAGATGACATAATTCAGGGGGAGCAACATCACTTAATATTCACAACTCGTTAAAAATTTCAAATTCGGCTCATTTGTTCCCATTTGGTATCACATTTGTTCACATTTGGTTGTACACTCATATCATGATGAGTGCATGTTAACTGACACATGTTAATCCTCACATAACCTTTGAACCTAAGTGACTGTTTTTTGTTATCCATATCTATGAAATTTGACACACTATGTATGTTCACATTGCAATTTAATTCAACAACACAGTTTTTTTTTTATTATTATTTTTTTATTTTTTTGAATTAGCAAGGGGGAGAAGTAAATTGAATTAACACAAGGAGACATATTTCACAATAAAATTTTTGAAATATAAAGGTTACATGTTTTTTGAAAAAAAAAAGAAGATGAGACATAATTATATCAGAACATTTTTGTTATATAGCTTTTTGTTGATGTCAAAAGGGGGAGAAGAATATAAGGTTATAGAAAAAATAGTTAGCAAAATTAGAAAATTAGCTTGCAAAAGTTTTTTTTACATTGTGCTGAATTTTATATTGTGCATTATTAGAGGGGGACCCTTGTTATGCGTAACCCATTTCATATCTTTGTCGTGTATTTGTCATCATCAAAAAGGGGGCGATTGTTGACTCTATGAGTCTAATACTATTTTGATAATGACAACACTTGGTATTTGATTTGTGCATTGAGAATGTGAGCAGGAACATTACTTAGCATGCATGGAAGGTGATGAAGTCATGGAAGCCACGAGGATTAAAGCATATATATATATATAACCCTACACACTTTATGGATCTAAAAGAGTAGAAGAATGAAGATGCAAGTGTCAAGTTCAAGATCGTCATGGGAATGAGTATTTAGAGTTGATGTATGTGCATACTTTATATGATATAACAAGAAGCTCAAAATATATCCTAGATTGACTTTAGGACTCATGCATCTCATGAAAATATTTTAGGGGTCATTCATTGACTTAGAGACTCCATTTTAAAACATTGAAAAATGTTTTATGAAGAAGCAAAGCAAGAAAATAAAAATGGTTTTTGAAAAAAAAAAAAAAACTGCCTAGTTGACTGAGGATTACCCTCAGAAGTTTGGAGAGGCAACTTCAGATGACTGAAGTTTTACTTCAGACATCTGAAGAATTTTCTCAGAAGACTGAAGAATTAGTTCAGTAATTTGAAGAATTAATTTTGAAATAGAGAATAGGCAGAACATCTTCAGATGTCTGAAACTTTAGTTCAGTCGTTTGAGCTGGGACTTAAGAAGGCTGAACCCATAATTCAGTCATCTGACCCTGTATCGAGGACTATGACTTTCAGTGTTTTAAGGAACTTCAGTCGTCTAAACCTGAGAGCTCAGTCATTTGAACTTGCAGAAACTTTAAAAATCTGGTTTTTAGTAAGAGAACATATGAGTCATTTAATTAATCAAGTTGATCCAACGGTCAAGACTTAACCTAGGGCCGAGAACACTTATAAAATCAACCTCTAAACCCTAGTGCCTCACTTTTTGCATGTGATTGAGGAGCCTTGAACATTCGTGTACGTCTCTTGATATTTTTGAATACTATTGCTAAGAATCATTGCCTGCACTACAAAGAACACACATTTACTTGGGCATTCACATATTCAAGATCTGAGCAAATACATACGCAATCCCTGCTAAATCTAGGTTTGATCTTGAGGTTTGGAAATTATTTTATTGAGCTTTCAATTTTTATTAATCGATCATCTTCTTCATTATTCGTTTAGTGAAAAATCTTTTTGGGAGCAAGAAACTTATTTTCCCATAGTTATTTATTTAAAAAATATTTTGGGAATAGTATTCTAAAGTTTGATTCATTGTGATACTCAAAGTTATATTTTTATTCAAAGAGATTTATCTTATTGGTGCAAAAAATTTTTGAAAAATATTGTTTGTTAAATCTTTGAAATACTCAAAGTCATACATTTATTCAAAGGTTTGATCTTACGAATTATTTGATAGCAAGAATGTAGATCTTCATAATATTCAAGATAATTTTTTTAATAAGATCACATTCTGTATTCTTACATCTAGTAAGTTGAACTAAAACCTTAAGTTCTCCAAAGCATCTACTTATATAATTATTTTGGGAGATTTGATCAAAGAGAAATTTTGTGAAGCATATCCTTCATATAACGATTACATCGTTACATATATACTGAGCTTCAAGTTTTATCATATGAATATGTGTTAGGTTTTTCATTGTACTCACTAGCTTGTTAGAAGCAATATTGAGTTTTTACAGATTTGAAATTTTATATTGTAATCACGGTTCGGGTTGTGAATTGGGTGAGGAGGAAGCTGTGCCTTGTGTAAGTAGTGAAGTAGAGGAAGTTGTGCCTCTTGTAAGTAGCAGATTGTAAGGGAAGCTCCCTCCCAGTTAACGGAGCAGGGATTTAGTGGAATCCTTAAGTGGGTTGCTCAAGGCGAGGACGTAGGCTGGGTTGGTTGAACCTCGTAAAATCGTGTTTGCCTTCTCTCTTCCCTCATCTTTTTAATTTCTGCTTGCATTTCATTATCAGCTTTTGTATGGTTGCATGTTGATTTATATTATACGCACTTGATAATTAATTGGGTAAAATAAAATTTATTGAGATAATAATTTGAATTAATTTGTTAAATATTGAAATAGGGATTAAGTGGTAACATAAACTTAAAGATTTTTAAAATACCCAATTCACCCCCCTTTTGGGATTACACCTGAATTAACGTAAGACTTATTAGGCCAACAAATCTCACTACTTTGTTATTTTAACAAATCCTTAAAAAAATCACATAAAAATAATAAGGAAAAGAGAAAATGAAATAGACAAAGAAAATTTTACGTTTTCTGGTTACTGTGGCTGAATTTATCAAGGTAGATTGCCTATATATTCTCCATTAGAGGAATCAAACCACTTATAGTTCCAAAAACATTTTCAAAACAAGTTTTAGAATGCACTTTTGGTGAATGTTTTTGAGAAAATCTCTTTGAAACCACTTATAGTTCCAGAAACATTTTCAAAACAAGTTTTAGGATGCATTTTTGGTGAATGTTTTTTGAAGAAAATCTCTTTGAAATCATTTGAAAACCTTTGTATATACTTGAAACCTTATTGAAAAACATTTTATTTGTTAATTAGAAAATCATTTTTTTAATGAATGCTTTGTGAAAATAGAGATTAAACTCAAATTTAAACACTTAGAAAATGTTTTTTTTCCATCCTCAAGCCACTTCATGGGTGATTGTTACGAAAAAATAAATTTTTTATTGTAGAAACTTAAAAACTTTGTGAATTTTTTATGAGAGAACCACAAATCCACATTGAAATCACATTTTAAAACTTGAAGAACATCCAAAAGTTGCATCATAGATATATGACTCCAAGAAACATTGAAAAAATCTTTGAGAACATGAAAACTTTTTGAAAAGTTTAAATGAAATTTTTTAAGGGAAAATTTTAGTGTTTTTTAATAGAGAAAACCATGAAAATTATTATTTAACAGCAATTAAACTCGATCAATTACACTGTAATGAGTATAGAGATTCAAAAACTTGAAGATTCCTCAAAAAATCAAGAGAAAATGTGCAAAAAAAAAAAAATGCACTCTTAGGATTCGGAGATTGACCACTTGCAAAGGGTCAATTCCCCGCTTAGTAGCCTAATAGTTGCTTTTTCAAAAATCAGGGGGCTAGTCGACCACCTAATTAGGTCGGTCAACCGCTTGCAACATAAAAATGAAGATGAATGAAATTTTTCGAGGCATTATTTCTCTTATGGGATTGAAAAATAAACATTTAACATAACTAACTACATGAAATAATATTGAAAACATAGCAAATCAAAACAAAAACATTAAAAACCATTCATGTATCATGCATACTAATATTCAAAGAAATGAATATAATTTAAAAGTATAAGGGTTAGACACTGACCTTATGAAAAAGAATCACATTATAGATCAAATGAAGACTGTTGTATAAAACTCAAATTTGCACAACGGAAGTCAAACACAACAATCAATGAAATAGCAAATACAAAACACAACCATAGCAATCAAATGATGGCAAGAACAACACAAGGAATTTTGTGGTTTGGCAATGCCTACATCCGCGAGAGCAATCGGTAAAGAAATATTACTATCTTGTGTCAAAGACACTTCCAATGTAACAAATACATCACAATGGACATATTTATAAACACCACAGAGGTTTTCCCTCCAAACACCCAATCAACTTAACATTCACATTCAAAATTCAAAATTAGTGCCGCTGCCCAGAACGAAATAGTCAACGGTTTCAAAAAACCATCTCAATAACTTTCAGAAATCCATTGACGATTCATTTGATGAATAAAAGCCAAGAGCAAATCATTCTGAACTCTAGCCAAACCATCAAAGGTAAGAGCAAACCGTTGACGGTAAGAGAAATCCGTCAACAGTTTCCCCCAACATGTTTATTTTACTACACTTTTCTCCTTATGTATGTTATCTACTGAAAGATATATGCCACAAAATACAAAAATCTCTACCTTGGCAAATATGTGCCCTTTAGGAGAAATTAAAAAACATAGCTCGTTGCTCCACCTTGACCTTGGAAGGTTGGGACCGTCTCCTTTCTAGCACTTGGAGACGTGAAGCAAGTCTAAGCAATGCTTGAACTTTTCAGTAGTAATCGGTTTTGTCAAGATGTTAGCTGTGTTTTCAAATGTGTGAACTTTCTCAAGTAAAAGTTCACCTAAAGAGATCAATTATTGAACCATCTGGAACCTTACATCTATAAGCTTGGTTCTAGCATGGTACACTTGATTCTTCACCAAGTATATGACACTAACTATCACAACACAACACAATTCCACCTTGCTGTATCCCCAACTCATTGACTAAACTGACAAGCCATAAGGTTTCCTTTGCAACTTCGGTGACTACCATATATGTAGACTCAGTTGTAGACAATGCCACCAGGGATTGTACCATGGACCTCCAACAGATGGGTCCTCCTGTAAGGGTGAACACATAACCCATTGTAGGCCTCCAATCATCCATATGCCTTGCGTAATCAGCATCAACAAACTCCATAACTGATGGACTATCATGTTGCTTCCCAAATATGATGTCATAATTAGATGTACCCCGTAAGTATCTGAAAATCCATTTGACGACTTCCCAATGTTGTCTACCCAAATTAGAGAGAAACTTACTCACCACACTTATTATATATGCCATGTCAGGTCTTGTACACACCATGACATACATTAAACTCCCCACAACGCTAGCATAGGGGACCTTTGACACGTCTTGGATTTCACCATCCGTCCTTGGGCATTCAGCAGTAGACAATTTAAAGTGATTCACTAGAGGTGTAAATATCGGTTTAGCATCAGTCATGCTGAACCTTTCCAACACCTTCTTAACATAACCACCCTAAGATAACCACAACCTCTCGGCAGTTATGTCCCAACAAATCTCCACTCCAAGTATCTTCTTAGCTAGACCAAGATTCTTCATGTCAAACTCTTTATGCAACAGATTCTTTAACGGATTTACCTCAGTTAAGTCCTTAGTAGCTATTAGCATGTCATCAACATATAACAATACTAAAATGAGAGAACCATTATCAAGGTCCTTCACATGCACACATCAGTCATACTCACACCTCTTATAGCCTATTTGGATCATATATGAATCACATATTTTGCACCATTGCCTTAGAGACGGTTTTAGCCCGTACAGAGACTTCTTCAATTTACAAACTAAGTGCTCTTGTCCAATTTGGTTGAATCCCTCTAGTTGTACCTTATAGATCTATTCCTCCAAGCCACCATGGAGAAATGTCATCTTCATATCCATTTATTCCAAATGTAGATCAAAATAAGCTACTAATCCCAACACCACCCTAATGGAAGTGTGTCGGACCCCATGTGAGAAAATCTCATCATAATCTACTCCCTTCTTCTGTGAGTACCGCTTTGCCACTAACCGTGCCTTGAATTTCTCCCATTTCTTTTTTGAAATTTCTTCCTTCTTCCTATATACCCATTTTTAGCCTATCGCTCTCTTCCCATCTGGAAGCTCCGCTAAATCCCAAGTCTAAATCTTATGCAGCGACTCCATTTCGTCAATCATAACACCCATCCATTTGCTTTTCTCTTGGTTGTGCACTACCTCTTAAAAAGTAGTTGGATCATTGCAACTAGTAATGAAAGCTTAAAATACAAGTTCTTCAAATCCATATATGGGTGGTGGTCTAATTGTACGTCTAGAGCTTCGTATAGGAACACTCTTAACTTGCTTGTTTCCCAACCTAGAACTTCCTACAATCAGGGGACTAAGATCATTACCTTGGGTTTCTAACTCCACCTACACAACATGCTCGTCTCTACTCCAGTTTTTTGACTTCTATTTCAATTCATCATCAATTTGAGTACGCTTCACCATAGCTTTCTTATCGAAAACTACATATTTATTGATCACCACCTTTTTTGTCATTAGATCCCACAGCAACCCCTTCACACCCTTTTGATACCCCAAAAAGATACAACATCTAAACTTTGCATGAAACTTCGATCTCTCCTTGCTAGACATGTGAACATAGGTTGTACAACCAGAATACCTTTAATCTGGAATAATCCACAGCATTTCTTGTCCATACCTCCTCTTCCACTTTCCCCTCTAGTGATGCCTTCGGTGATCAATTTACCAAGAAACAAGTTATACTAACTGCCTCTATCCAGAAGTTCTTCGCTAGCCTTGCATTAAGCCTGAGATATCGAGCTCTCTTATTTAGAGTTCGGTTCATCCTTTCAACCACACCATTTTGCTGAAGTGTCTAACGAACAGTGAAATACCTCCTAATGCCCTACTATGCACAAAACTCCATAAACCTAGAATCAGCGTACTCGGTCCCATTGTCTGACTTGAGGCATTTAATTCTCCACTTCAATTTTCCACAACTTAAACCTAGCAAACATATTTGACTTGTGTTGCATGAAGTATACCTAGAACTTCTGTGAGTAATCGTCAACAAAACTAAAAAAATAAATATGTCCTCCCAGTGATGCTAATCTCACCGGCCCCCAAAGATTAGAATGTATGTAATCAAGAATACCTTCTGTCTTATGTATAGTTTATTTGAATTGCACCCTGCTTTGCATCCCGAGAACACAAAACTTGCAGAATTTCAGCTTGCATGTTTTAATACCCTTCAAGAGCTTCCTTTTGTGAAGTTATATCATACCATGCTCACCTATATGCCTTGGATGCATATGCCACAAGACAGTTTCATCAAATTAAGAATCTACAGCTGTTGCTTCACCTACAACTGTAGTGCCCAGTAATGAATAAATATTTCCATATAACTTATGCCCTTTCATCGCCATTAGATTGCCTTTCCACACCTTCATAACTCCACTTTCAGACTTGTAAGTGAGTCCATTATAGTCCAAAGTTCCTAATGAAATTAGACTCTTTCGTAGGTCTAGAATGTGTCTTATAGCACATAGAGTTCTTACAGCACCATCAAACATTTTGATTTTAACATTTCCTACCAATGATTTTACATGATACATCATTGCCCATAAGTACTGAACCTGAAATTACCAACCTGTAAGTGCTAAACCACTCTTTATTTGGATTCATGTGGTAAGAACACACCAAGTCTTGGATCTGAGAGTATATAAGGCGATCCGACCCTGACGAAACTAAAAGTATGTCACCATCATTGCGAGATGAATTTCCTTTTTGAACTACATTTGCTAATTTTGAAGTCCCTTCTTGCTTTTCAACATTCTCTTTCTTCCATTCCAAAAACTTTGATTTAATGTGCCCCTTTTTACCACACTTATATCTTTTTTCTTCTTGGACTGAGATCAGGATTTTTAACTCGATCCATTTCTGAATTTTCCTCTCCCACAATCATGGTTACCCTTCACCACAAGCCCTACCCTATGTGAAATTTCCTTGCAAACTTTCATTCTTTGATGAAACCCCAACAATGCACTTATCACCTCTTCCAAATTCTGGTCTCTTTACCCTAAGTAAGAGTTGTAACCAAATTCTCATACGCGTGAGACCCTGGCAGGGAATTTAGTAGCATCAACATTTATCATCTTCTTCGAGTTTCACAACAACCCGCATTAAATCATTTATGATTTGATTAAATACGTTGATGTGTTGATCAGAACGCTCCACCATCTTAATCCAATAAAGTCTTTGCTTAAGAAAAAGTTTATTCATAAGAGATTTAGACATATACTGACTTTCAAGCTTTTGCCAAATAGCTGCAAGAGAATCCTCCTCCATGATGTGATATAACACTTCATCGGCCAAACTTAATCTTATTGTAGCAACAACCTTTGCCTCTAATACCTTCCAATTAGCCTCATTTATGCCTTCCAATTGAACACCATACAATTCTTTCACCATCCTTTGCTGTACAAGAAAATTCTTCACCCTTCTCTACCACAAACCGAAGTTACCGGCTCCATAAGACTTCACAATGTCAAATTTTGTAGACAAAATACCCGAAGCCATAAAAACAATTGCTTTTATACCAATTTTTTGTATAAAACTTGAATTTGCACAATGAAAGCCAAACACAACAATCAATGAAATAGCAAATACAGAGCACAACCACATCAATCAAATGATGGCAAGAACAACACAAGGAATTATCTGGTTCTACAATGCCTACATCAATGAGAGCAATCGGCAAAGAAATATGTTGGAATTGGTGTATTCCCAAGAGGGGGGTGAATTGGGTATTAAAAATATTTCTTCTAGATTTAACGTCTAGCAGCAATATAACACAACCTAGTGTCTGTCTATGCAATTATAAACCCAATCATTCATAGTAATAAATCATAAACATTCAAGTGCTAAAATTTAAATTGTGGAAACTAAAAAAAGGCACAAGAAATGTTATCGGAGTTTGGCTAATTGTGCCTACACCCCTGCCTCAGCTCGCAAGCCCAAGGATTATCACTATTGCTTACTTAACGGGTGGTGCGGCACCGTTTATAACCAAGTCAAATTCCCAGGGCTGACCTCAACCTTTACAAACTCTTCTTATGGGGTAGAGAAAGCCTTATAAATCCTTACGGGCTAGATCAATGCCCCCTCAGGCCATGCCTGGAATACAACAGTGAGTATTAAATTTTTTTTTTTGTTACAATTTTAATGCTTCTAAACACAAGCAAATTTGTGCCAATACGCACATGCAATAATCAATGTACCTTAAGCAGATAGAAACAATAAGCTCAGTGCAATACATGTGCAATAACACTCAATCTAATATCAATATTCAATCAAGAGCAAGAGTGTATTCTCAATCAAACTTTGAAACACTTTATCAATATATATATATATATATATATCAATAAAAAATGGAGTTTCAAAGATTTCCAACAAATGTAATAAAAAATATCTTTAAAAAGATTTTCTCAAAATTCTAACACAAGAGATATTTGAAAAATAAGCTTGTGAATAAACTTTTTGTCACAATCATAATACAAGTCTTGCAACTCAAGTGCCAAGACTTACAAGCTACAAAATTTTCCCCACACAATGATTATTAATTATACCGGGGGGAAAAACCTTAGTTAAACTCTCAATCAAAAAGTAATCACATAATCACAACAATGAGAGTTTTAGCAAGTTGGAACAATATAAAATCACTCAAGGGCACTCTCTCCAAGCTTAATTTAGCAAAGGAATAACAATGGGTGAGTGTATAGACTTTGTATTGGAAGAATAAGCTTTTAAAAAATTCAGAGGATTTTTGTCTTAATCAAATTGCTAATTTGCGCTTAATCTTGCAAATGAGAACCTACATATATAGACAAGCCAAGAATTTTGACCGTTGGGGACATTAGGGGAATTATTAAAATTGTTTTAAATGTGTTTAATAAAAATAACGCTATTTTACCCCAACTAACCGTTGTTAAATTTGGCCAACTTGAAAGTTTCGATCGACCATATTTGAGGTTTGGTGACCATATCACTAAGTTCGGTCAACTATGGCATTTTTGAACCAAGGTTTTGGTCAACTGTATTAAGGCGATTTTGAACCCTTTGAGGTTCGATCGACCAGGGTAGGTTTGGTTGACCATATTCTAAGGTTCGTTCAACCAGGTTAGATTTGAACGAGTGATTTGGTTGACTAGGTTGTTCGGAGTAACCCACATGTTAGTTCGGCCAACCGTGGATGGCACGTTCAAAAATGGCCAGTCGACCATACGAAGTCAAATTATTGACTTTCGTATGGTTCGCTCGACCGAATCTTTTATACTATATATGTTCGGTCAACCAAGACTTAAGTTCCTTAGTCAACAGTGCTTCGATTGACCCAACATATTATAACTAGGTTGGTTCAGTCAACCAAGGCCCTTCTAATGTTCATTTTAGGTCCTAATTTTATATTAAAGGTCACCCCTATTCACATAGCTATAACCTTTTGAGTTATGGGGGACTTTTCATTTAATGAGTAGGGACATAAGGTCAATCTATGGTCATTGAGCATTAAGTACAAAAAATCCGACGTCGATTGACCAAAGGTCGACCGAAGGTGATCCTAATGGTTTTGTGGTTCCCTATGGTCAAACTATGGTCACTGAGCTTATCTATCCTATCATGCATGAAATACATTAATTATTACAGACCATGATTAATATTAAAAACCCAAAATAAAATGAAATATAAATTACAACACTAAACACTTTGGGTCTTCTTTTCCCTTCAAGTCCCTATACGACACCATATGATTTTGCTAGTACATGCAAGACTGATCCTGCACACAAACTTGGTAAACATTAAATACCAAGGTATTTGTTATAATCAAAATGGGATAAGACCCATAAGGTCAACAATCTCCCCCTTTCTGATGATGAAAAATACTTTATGCAAAAGTGGGTACAACCAAGAAAGGCTCCCCCTAAAAATATGCATAGAGGAAATTTATAATTCGAGCATTGTTTGCCCAAATACCCATTTACCCAAATACCCAGTTTTGCCTACTTCTTCCCCTTTTTGCTATAGCAAAAAGCCATTAAAAAAATAACTGTGTTTGAAAAAAAACATGATAATTAAGCACACAAACAGTATAATTGGCCATTAAAAGATTTAAATGACATGAAAACAGAATTAGACCATAAATATGCACAAACCATTGTAATTGAAACATATCATAAGACCCATGAAAGATATGAGTTTAAAGCACACGGTATATGATAGCAAATAGTTAGTTTGAACATAAACATAGTCTAACTAGCTCGCATGCATTTTTATGTGAAGTTACCGAACCAATTATGCAATTTTAAAAACATATATGTAGATAATAATAATAATAATAATAAGACAAGACATAAAAAATTTAAGTTTTGAGAATATTTCTTGCCAAAAAGTATACGTAAATATATATATCCCCCTTTGATGTTTGCAAAAAGTCACTAGGGGTTGCTTGTTGAAAAGGAATTTTTTAAATTTAAAGCAAGCAAGCAACAGTTATTATGATTTAGCACTTAAGAGCCATAAAACATATAACCAGAAGAGGACAACCATATAGATCCTAAAAAGTTAATCAATCAAATGCAAGAATGTATGGCAGCACAAAGAATATGTGGTTAAGTATTATAGTTTCCACAGTGAATAACAAACCCATCTTAGCCAAAAATACTAGTGAGCATAACAAGATAGGCATTTTAATATTTGGATACTCCCCCCTATTGATTTGAATTCTATCAAAGACGAAATATATTGCTTATACTTTACAAGGAATTGATTTCATTAAATATGCTAAAGTATAAGTGAGCACTCAAACAACTATACTAGATATTTATTAATCATATTTATCTCTGTTAGTTTTGGTGCAACCCCAAGAGGGGGTGAATTTGGAATTTAAAATTTGTTGCCTAGGTTTACTAGTTTTATCAATAGTGTAGTATAACTTAGGGTCAGTCTACGCAATCAACAAAAAAACATACAATTGCAGTAAGAGTAAAGTGCAAAAAGTAAACAATAAACACAATATGTTATCGGGGTTCGGCCAAATTGTCTACGTCCCCGCCTTGGATACACCAACACAAAGATTCCACTACTGCTCACTTAACACGCGGAGTGGCACTGATTATAACCACGTCAATTCAAGGGGCTAACCTCAACCAACAAGCCTTACTAGGATGACACACCTAACTTTCTTAACCAAGTCTAAGCCAATTCGGGACTATTCAACAGGACTAGTCTCCCTCTTCAGGCCCATGCCTGGAATACAACCAATGTGTAAAAAATTTGTACATGAAAATACATTTCTACACAAGCAGATATGTGCACCAGTACAGCTAAATCAATATTGCAAGCACGAATGGTATGTAAGCATGCTTAGTGCTCTAATGTGTGCTAAACACTCAATCAAGTATAGATTATCAATCCAAATCTAGAGAGTATATCAAAGCAAGATTTGAAACACAACACGTGAATGATACAAAATCAGATCAGCATTTTAAATATGCTAAGCAAGTTTATTCAAATAATCTCAATAAGATATTTCAATATACAAGCACAATGGAGTTGTTTGAAAAATTGGCTTTTGAAAAGGATTTTTGCACAAGAAAATATAGGTTTAGGTGTCTTGCAATGACAATACAAGAACCATAACCTTCTAAGTCTTCCCGCACAAGATTTATCAAGTAAAATTGGTGGAAGAACTTAAGGTTATACTCTCAAATAAAATCAATCAAACAATGCACCAAATGAGAGTATTAGCTAGTAAGACTAAGCGCAATTAGTTTAGAAATACTCACAACATTTGAAAGATCAAGAAATATGGAGTGTATGAGTGTTTTGGAGTAGTATAGGCTAAAATAAGGTTTTAGAGAGTTGAGAAAATTTTTTGCCTTAATCAAAATGCTAATCCCTACTAATTATGACAAATATACAGGTATTTATAGGCAAGGAGGATTTTTTGACCATTGGGGACTCAATGGGAATAATTAAATTTGTTTTAAAAGCCATTAATAAAATTAACCTAGTTTACCCCATTAAAAAATCAATAAAAAATATTTTAACCCGCAAGGTTTGGGTGCTTATCCTAAGGTTCGGGTGCCCGAACAAACTTTGTTAAAAATCCAATTTTTAATGCCTGAAGAAATGGTCAATTGGTTGAACAAAAGTCAGTAGCATTTTGTTCGTAAATTTGGGTGCCCAGTTCCAAGTTCGGTTAACCGAACTAACCAATTCGGTCGCCTGAGTAGTTAAAAAGTGCTCTGACATAGGTTCAGGTGCCAGAAGAAGATACGCTTAAAAAGGTTCGGATGCCCGAACAAGAGTCAACACGTTTGACTTGTCTAGGATTCGGTCACCCGAAGCGTTTAAATGCAGTGGTTCGATCGCCCGAACACTCTTAACATTTTCAATTAAGTCCATTTTAGCCAAATTTAATTTCCCTAATATGAAGAGTGATATTATTGACCTTTTATGCATTTGTTTAGGGACCTGAGGTCTTTCTCTCTTACCGAAAAAATCCGGTGTCAATCAACGATCCCTAAGGTCTTTCTATGGTCTGTGTAGGTACCTAAAGTCCAACTAGGGTCTGTTTGAGCATACCTACCTATCATGCATGATGCAAATTATTACAAGCCATACGAGTGTACAATTCATAATAAATTTACATCACAAAATGAATAAATTGAATAATAATTACAAATACAACACATATTTCTTCCTTCTTTGGCACAAACACCGCATGCCATCATGGTATGTCTTTCAGTCCGAATACACGTGTACTGTAAACCTTCATGCAAGCCTTAGTACAACCATCAGTAGCAAGAGTATTTGTCATGATCAAAATTGGGTGTGACCTATCAGGTCAACAATCTCCCCCTTTTTGATGATGACAAATACCTCATTCAAAAGTGGGTACAACCAAGGAAGGCTCCCCCTAACTTTATGCTTAAAGACAATTAAAGCTTAATTTAAATGATTTATCAGTGGGTAATTAAATTTAGATTTTAGAAAAGTATCCAGTTTTGCCTTTTCTCCCCCTTTTGGCAATAGAAAAAAGGGCTAAACAATCAAGCATGAAGACAGAGGACATCATTTAGATACAAGAGGTATATTGGGAAGATTTTTGAAAAATTTGACAGCATGCTGTTTGAAAATGAAGCACTTTAAAGATAACCTTGTACCTAAGTGACCTATTTTGAGTTTTAGATTAATAGTTTATCCGCAACTTTCAACTCAAACAGTCAAGTATGATTAAGAATTATTACTTGTAGCATCCAAAAAGATAACATAATCATATAACGCACAATGAATGACAAAGTATGAAGTATAACAATTTGATCACACAACCTATATAACTAGTCATTTAAATGTTTTAAATGACATGAAAACAAGGTTAGACCATAAACATGCACAAACCATTAGAATTAAAACATATCATAAGACCCGCGGAAGATTTCAGTTAAAGGCACATGACATATGATACCAAAAAGTAGGTTTGAGCATAAACACAGTTTAAGTAGTTCGCATGCATTTTTATGTGAAGTTTATCGAACCAGTTATGCAATTTAAAACATATAGTATATAATAGTAATAAGGCAAAAAAGAAAAAAAAAATTAGTTTTGAAATTGGTTCTTGCCATGAAGAATATATAACTAAATATATATGTATATATAAATATATATCCCCCTTGATACTTGCAAAAAGTGTTGGGGGTGCTTGTTGAAAAAGAAACTTTAATTTTAAAACAAGCAAGCAACATTTTTCTAGTTTGTCAATTAAGCAGATACAAGAATATAACCAAAAAAATCAACCATAAAGATCCTAAAGATATCAGGCAATTCAAAACAAGGATCATACGGCTACACAGCTGACTGTGGCAAAACAACATATTTGAACTTAAAAATTTTCAATATAACCATTGTGTTCAAGCACATGCCACATTTGATTCAACACCATATCTAAGCTAAAAAGTTTGTGAGCATAATATGATAGGAATTTTAATTTTAGAAGCTCCCTCTATCAATTTGAATTATAGCTTAGATGCAATAGGCTGCTTATACTAAATAGAGAGTTATTTCATTATGCCTAGTTGTATAAGCCATCATTTTAAATCCTTTAACCCAACCATACTGATGATTTATCAACTATATTATGATTAGTATGGTCATCCCTATAGGCTATAGATACATCTTAGAAAATACATTACGGCATACAATGACATTCATTACCAAGAACAATCCATATCTAAGTATATAGCTTTAAGAGCTAGATATGATGTTCAAGATTCTTAGAAGAGCCTCAATATTCAAAATTCAAAGCATGATGCAAATGAGTTCTTTATGCTCCTTTTCTAAGGATGAATCTTAGCCTTTATAAATATTTGATGATTATGCAAGGATGAAGTTTAGTTTGTTTAATTGATTTTCACTCATCCTTTCAAAAACATTCTAACATTTTTATTATCATAATCATCTTTGTGCAAAGTTTCATTGTGGGAAAAATCTACTAAAATTTTGGCAGCATTCCGTCCATAAATTGAACGTTTTCCCATAAACCTTGTACCTGATAAGGGGCTGTTCTCAACAGATAAATCATATAAAGCAAGCAACGACCTAATATCCATAATTGGCATGCAAATTATATCACTGCATCCACCATACAGGAGGCTTTCAATACAAGCATGCTTTCCAGTAGTTTAATCAACAACTCATAAAAGAAATGAACTATCCAACATATGACATGACCAGTAACTAACAATGGATAGTTATGAGATTAATGCAGAGTTGTTCTCACAAGAGCGTACAGACACATAAGCATAAATAAAAAATTGAGAGCATTTTAATGTATATAATCATGAAAGAATATATGCTCCCCCTGCACTCAACTCTTTTTATGCCTTTTCTTTCATCTTCAAGTTCAATAACCAAGAGTTATAATATTTTCAATGATTCTAGCTTTGCTTTGGGTTCTTAGGCTTAACGGACCAAAAAGTCACAATGATTATTTCTTTGAGACTTCTAAGCCTACATTGCCTCTATTGATATTAATTTTAATGTGTGTGAGAGGAACCAAGTTGGAATGGCTTTCGATTTAAACTGCATGTGCATAGGTCTACTTGAATTTTATACATCCATCTAGACTGAGACCTAGGCAATCTTATTAGTCATTCAACTCATCTCTAAGTATATAAAGCTCTAATGGCTTTGACTTAGTGTTTGAGAGCTTTGTGTGAGAAGGATTCCCTAAACCACAAGCTAGTGCAATGGAAAAAAGGTATGCTTAGCTTTAGATATTCATATTTAAGTGTGAGTTAAGCAATTTGAAATTTAAATACAAGGCAAACATGCCATGTCCATTTGGAAGTGAATTTTTATTCAAGTAGCCAATAATTTCATATTTCAACCAATAAATATATGCATTAATTTCATATTGGTTATTTTGCTTGAATTTCCATATTGGCTTACTTTTTCAAGATCCTTAGTGTGTAAAATTTTGAATAGAGGATAAATACTAAGATTTTACATTTTCAGCTCGAACCACTTCCCAAACCTTTAGTCAACACTACCCCCTATGGCTAATCCTAAATGCTAAGGAAGAATAATGTGATCATGTAATTCCTGTTTGAGAAAATTCTTCCATGAATTTTAAGGGGTTTTCTTTATTAATAACCCATACCATTTTTCTATCTTTGATTCTTGATGGGTTAGGACTAGGTAGTACTTTGACTCTCCAGACTTGTTTGCATTTTACACCTTTCCTTTTAAATGGGCAATCAAATTTTGTGTGCCTCTTCTTTTTACATAAGATGCATGTGGTGTGAGTATGTGGACCAGAGGAGGTACTAGCATAGTGTTTTGATGCTCTTACAAAGTACCCCATGTATAGGTTCTTTCTTTTCTTATTTTCAATCCCGTTATAACCTATACCTTCTTTATCTAAGGTCATCTTTTGTGAACCTAAGAGTTTGTAAAAATTTTCTTTACCTCTACTGATTGTGTGGATGATCTTACACTGGTCTTCAATTTTCTTTTCTAGATTTTAAATTTTTAAGTTCTCTAGACCTTTGCAAACATCCTGAAGTTTTATAAATTCCTTAGTCATATTGTTTGCTTTATTTTCAAGATCTGCAATAAGAAGATCTTTATTATTATCATTTGAAGTTTGAGATCTTACAACATTCAATTCTTTTTCTAATTTTTCATTCTTGTTTACTAACTGTTTGATTTTTTAATCATTTTCCCTTTCACTTAGAACTTTAGATTCACACTCTTTTATGCATGCTTCATACTTATTTTCCAAAAAAAAAATATTTCTTATTACATTTAACAAGTAACTTATGAGTCCTAATATATTCAATCTGCAATTCTTCATAAGTTGGCATGCTCTCACTATCACTGCTATGACATGATTCAGAATCAAATGCATCATTCAAATCATTACATGAATCATTGCCAGGATTATCTAATAACATAGAAGGAGACGGGTTTACCTCATCGTCGGTTAGAGCTATGAAGCACGATTTACCTCCTTTAAGATCCATAAAGCTTGAATCACAAGGAGTGATCGCCTTTTCCTACATCGTTGCTCCATATCTCCTTTCAAGTTCCTCCCATATCTCCTTAGCACTGTTACATGTCATAACCTCACAAAGAACATTAGAATCTAAAACATGCAGTAAGGTATTCATGGTATTAAAATTTACCTGCACTAAGTTCCTATTATAATCATTCAATTCGTACTCATATTTAGGAACACTCATACAACCAATAGATTTAATAGGCACACTATCACCCGAATAAATGACATTCCAAAATTTCCAATTTAAAGCTTTCACAACACAACCATTCTGAATTTTCATACAACATAATTGTCACCACAGAATACTAGTGGGTGTGTGACCAATTTTCCCTCACATAAAGGGGATGCACTAACACGAGCCATCATGATCTTTTACTAAATGACATCTAAGTCTAAGTTACGAGGCTCTGATACCAATTGTTAGTTTTGGTGCAACCCCAAAAGGGGGGAAGGGGTGAATTGGGAATTTAAAATTTGTCGCCTAGGTTTACTGGTTTTATCAACAGTGTAGTACAGCTTAGGGTCAGTCTACACAATCAACAAATAAACATACACTTGTAATAAAATTAAAGTGCGAAAAGTAAACAATACACGCAATATGTTACTGGGGTTGGGCCAAATTGCCTACATCCCCGCCTTGGCTACACCAACACAAGGATTCCACTACTGCTCACTTAACGGGAGAAGCGGCACTGATTACAACCAAGTCAATGCAAGGGGATGACCTCAACCAACACGCCTTACCAAGATGGAGCACCTAACTTTCCTAACCAAGTCTAAGCGAATACGAGACTATTCAACCAGGCTAGTCTCCCTCTTCAGGCTCGCACCTGGAATACAACCAATGTATATAAAATTTGTACATGAAAATACGCTTCCACACAAGTAGATATGTGCACCAGTACAACTCAATCAATATTGCACGCATGAATGGTATGTAAATATGCTCAGTGCTCTAATGTATGCTAAACACTCAATCAAGTATAGATTATCAATCCAGATCTAGAGTGTATATCAAAGTAAGATAAGAAATAGAACACGTGAATGATACAAAAGCAAATTAAGGTTTCACATATGCTAAGCAAGTTGATTCAAACAATCTCAATAAGATATTTCAATATACAAAGTACAATGGAGTTGTTTGAAAAAACTGGCTTTTGAAAGAATTTTTGCACACAAAAATATAGGTTTAGGTGTCTTGCAATGACAATGCAAGAACCACAACCTTCTATGTCTTCCCACACAAGATTTATCAAGTAAAATCGGTGGAAGAACTTAAGGCTATACTCTCAAATAAAATCAATCAAACAATGCACCAAATGAGAGTATTAGCTAGTAAGACTAAGTACAATCAGTTTAGAAATATTCACAACACTTGAAAGATTAAGAAATATGGAGTGTATGAGTGTTTTGGAGTAGTATAGGCTAAAATAAGGTTTTGGAAGTTAAGAGAATTTTTGCCTTAATCAAAATGCTAATCCTTGCTAATTATGACAAATGAACAGGTATTTATAGGCAAGGAGGATTTTTTGACCGTTGGGGACTCAATGGGAATAATTAAATTTGTTTTAAAAGCCATTAATAAAATTAACCTAGTTTACCCCATTAAAAAATTGATAAAAAATATTTTAACCCGTGAGGTTCGGGTGCCCAGCCTAAGGTTTGGGTTTCCGAATAAACTTATTTACAAATCCAATTTTTAATGATTCAGGTGCCAAAAGAAACGGTCGGTAGGATGAATAAAATTCAGTAGAATTTTGTTCGTAAATTTAGGTACCCAATTCCAAGTTCGGTTAACCGAAGTAACCAATTTGATCACCCGAGCCCAATTTTAACGTGATCGTTCGGTCAGCCGAGTAGTTGAAAAGTGCACTGACATAGGTCGGGTGCCTAAGGAAGATACGCTAAAAAAGGTTTGGGTGCCTGAACAAGAGTCAACACGTTTGACTTGTCCAGGGTTCGGTCGCCCGAAGCATTTTAAACGTAGTGGTTCGGTCACCCAAACACTCTTAACATTTTCAATTAAGTCCATTTTAACCAAATTTAATTTCCCTAATATGAAAAGTGATATTGGGGACCTTTTGTTCAATTTTTTAGGGACCTAAGGTATTTCTATCTTACCGGAAAAATCTGACGTCCGTCGACGATCCCTAAGGTCTTTCTATGGTCTATGTAGGTACCTAAAGTCCAACTAGAGTCTGTTTGAGCATACCTACCTATAATGCATGATGCAAATTATTACAAGTCATATGGGTGCACAGTCTATAATAAATTTACAGCCCAGAATGAAGAAATTGAATAATAATTACAAATACAACACGTATTTCTTCATTCTTTGGCATGAACATTGCATGCCATAATGATGTCTTTCAGTCCGAATATAAGTGCACTGTTAACCTGCATGCAAGCCTTAGTAAAACCATCAATACGAAAAGTATTTGTCATGATCAAAACTGGGCGTGACCTATCAAGTCAACAATCTCTTATCAGTATAGTCATCCTTATACACAACAAATGCATCCAAAATAGATATTAAGGCATTATATAATGCTCATTACCAAGAGCAATCCATATCTAAATCATAAAACCATGAAAGATAGATATTATGCTGAAGGTTTCCAGAAGGGCTTCAATATTCAAAGAGTGAAGTGATGCATGTGAGTCCTTTATGATCTTTCTATAGGGATGGAGCTGAGCTCCTCTAACTATTTGTTGATTATTCTAACATGAAATTTAATATTCAATTAGTTTTCACTCATCCTTTCAAAAATGTTTTAACTTTTATTTTAACATAATCATTATAGGACAAGGTTTTATATTGGGAAAAGTCCTATTGAAATTTCGGTAGCATTCCGTCTATAAATCGGATATTTTCCCATAAAACATGTACCTGATAATTGGTTGTTTTCATCAAAATATATCATACAAAGCATGCAACAACCTAAATTCCATTACTAGCATGCAGTTCACATCCACTGCATTCGCCATGCAGGAGGCTTTCAATACAACCATGCAATTAGGCAGCAATCAACAATTTGAAAATAAAAATAAAAACCATCCATCAAGGAAATGTAATCATTCAGTACATTATGGATAGTAGTCTACAATGTTGATATCCTAAAGGCATATAAGCAAAAAAGGTATGATATTACGAGAGCATTTTAGTTTATGTAACCATGAAGAATAAAAGCTCCCCCTGAGTTATGCACTCAACTTATTTTATGCCTTTTTCTTTTTCAAAATCTTTAGCCAAGAGTTATGAGATTTTTAGTGATTTAAACTTGGCGATGAATGCTTTAGGCTTATCAGACCAAAAAGTCACAATGAATATCCGTTGAGGTAATAAACCTATGTCTGCCTCTTTTCTTATGAATTTTAATATGTGAGAGGCACGAGTTCAGAATGACTTTTGATTTAAATTGCATGTGCATAGGTCTTTGAAAAAGCAAGGTGTAATCCCAAGAGGGGGGTGAATTGGATTTTAAAATTTTCTTTTAATTCCTTTTAAGAATCCTTTAGACTTCTTTTGTTTTTTTTTTAACCAATTCTTGACTTGTTTGTTTAATATGTCAATCACACAAGAACTTAGTTTCATTTATCCAATCAACAACACAATTAAACAACCAATCAATTAAGCATAATCTCCAAACCAAACAACCAATTAATTTGCCAAGTATGAGTTAACTGCAGCACTATTAGTTTAATGAAAGTATGCAAGATTCAACACTCTTTGGAATATAAACACATTCAAATTTTAAACCATTTAACCACAATATATCAATATATTAAATTCAACTTTCAGCTTTTGTTGTCAGCCCTGATTAATTTGAATCAAGCCCTGTAGTAATGGATTTGCTTCTTTAATACGATGTGTAATAGGAAATCCAATCAACACAATATCCACACTCTTCCCAATATTCAGAATTCAAATAAACTCTCAGTTAATTTATCTTTGGGATGTTAACCAAGTAACGTACTCCTGTATGGTTTCTGCAAGATATGGTTTAACCAATGTACTCCCTTTCGGTTTCCGCAACCCAAATCAAAATTATACTTTAAGTTTACTTGATTCCCAAATATACGCAGTATATATGATTTTCAATTTAAACCATCTACACAATTTAAATATGTACTGAAAATAACGAGTAAGGAAAGAGAGAGTGAGACGGAGATTTTTATGAGGTTCGGCTTATACCTAGCCTACATCCTCGCTTTTGGCAAACAACCAAAGGATTTACTAAACTTGTTCTTTTGACGGGCGGGAGAATACCTTTACAACACTCCTTGGTTAAGGCTAGAGCCCGCCTTCTCCAAACGATATCCCCTCGTCCGGTCACTACTTAACTAAGCTAGAGCCCACCTCTCTAAGCAATATACCCTTGTTTAGCCAATGATCCAAACAATCCTTGGAATCGTCAATTTACAGGAAATAAATCAAATAGACATGTACAAGTAATGCTCACACAAAGAGTTGATTAGTACACTTTATAAACTAATATACTTCGATTCAAAATGCCAAAAGAATGAAGTAAAAAGCTTAATGTAAATATCATCGGATTACTTCTCTTTGATGAAGATCAAGAACTTAAATTAGATACTTCAGAGAAGATGTAAAAGCTCATAAATTTGCCAAGAAATTCGCAGCAATTCGGCACTTTAAAGCAGATAGCAAGAGCTTTGAGTGAGAGATATTTTGAAAGAATGTTCAATCTTTTTGTGTGTATGTGAAGATCATAAAACATGTATTTATAGGCTTTAAAAACATTCTCTTTTGTGCTGCTCAAGTTTACTTGGAGTGCCCTCCAAATTTCTAAAAAGACTGGGGCACAAGTCAATTAGATTTGAAAATTAAAATTTTAAAAAATCTACCCGTTGTCGTACTTCTGTTAGCTGAAGTGAGTTTAGGAGCTTGAAGTTACAGGGTCAATTGCTTGAAGACATACTGCCCATTTTCATTTTCTTGAGCCAAAAATCCTCGGTCGCCTGGATAGTAAAAAAATTGTTTCCTTCCTTCTTTTTCAAAGATATTTGGTTTCCTTGCTTTCTTACTTTTGAAAGAAATTTTTTGGCATTTTAAAATAAAGTCTCTAAGTCCATTTATATCCCCTAATGAGCTTCATTTCATTCGTAATGATATTTGTACCTTTGAAGTACTTACATGAAGATTTCCTAACAAATAAAACATTTCTTGTTCTTTGAAAATTTCATGGTCATCTTGAAGCTTTGAGTTCATTTCATCTTCAGATGTCTTTGAGCTTCCCTTTTTGATCATTTCATGAAACATCACATTCTTTTAAGCTTGTCGGTGATCTTTCAGAGCTTTGTTGGTTTTGGCTTTCTTAGTTGCTTGAAAACATCATTACTTGAACATACAATGTCATCAAACCTTTCCTTCATTTGTTACCATCAAAACAAGAGGTGAAAGCCTTGTTTAGGCTAACAATCTCCCCCTTTTTGATGATGATAAATAAGGAGCAAAAATTTAGAAACACTTGTAGAACACTGCCCCTTACAATGAGAATAGATTCAAGTAATGTTTAAAGTAAGCCAAAAACTAATGTTTAAAGTAATCCAAAACTCCACAATGTTTTTGCAAGGCTTTTATATATAACCAACTTTCATATTTTCAATATTCAGCTCAGCATTTCATGTTGTCAACATATTTCAACTTTTAGTATTTCTCTAAACCATTTTGTTCAGCATTTCTTTGAACCAATAAATTTCATATAATCAGTTCAGCATTACATTCAGCTCAGCATTACATATTAGCTTAGCATTTCAACATTCAACTGTATTTGTATCATTAGCTACAATTGACAATTTAGCTCAAATATTCATATTGCAGTTTCCACATTTAGTTACATGCACATTTAACATTCAACTACTCATATATTTTTGCTCTCTAAATCATCTCTCCCCCTTTGACATCATTCAAAAAGGGATACATAATGTTAATACAAAGAGCATAGGACCGTAAGATATGCATTTAGATAAAAAATCATAAGTAGTACAAATCAAAAACACATCACTAAGATGTGACCTACATCAGTTCAGTGATCACAAAAGTAGCTGTTTTTAAGTTTACATTTTAGAGCTAAGAAAACTTAATCATCTTCTCCTTCAGCATCATCAGAGGCTTCATCATCTTCTTCCTCCTCTTCTTCATCTTCATTCTTATCATCATCTTCTTCCTCCTCTTCTTCATCTTCATTCTTATCATCATCTTCTTCATTCTCTTCTTCAGATGCTTCATTTGATGGATCATTGCTACAGGGTATGGAGCTAGTGTCCATAGGATCACCGTGTGAGGAACTACCCCGAATCTGCTCAATGCGCATAAGATGTTGATCTAAAGAAGAATAGATATCCTATAGAGATTTAAGACCCTCACACATATCTCGGCTAAAGGAAGTGAATTCATTATAAAATGGTATAAACCATGAAGGAGCTTCAGTTTTTGAACCTTGTGACTTAGCCTCAGGTGAAGGAAGAGGTGCAGCAGTTGCCCTCCGTTGTCTACCTCCTTTTAAGAGCCACTCCTGCTTTCATTTCTTATATCCCATCTATTCGAGAGTGGTTGAAGTAAAGAGTTCATATCTAGTCCTCTTGATGAATAAGTTCGTCGGTGAGGCAATACTTAGTTTTGAAAAGATAAGGCTAAGAGCTCCACCGTAAGGAAGAGTTATTCGAGATGCATCAAGCTTAGCCCATATCCATTTTATGATAAGGTTGGCTAAGTCAAGTTTCTTTTCTTTTAACAAACACTACATAATGAAACAATCGGCATATGAAAGCTGGTCATAGGATCCAGCTTGTGGTAAAATGTTATTGGTGATAATTTTTTGGAGGATTTGAGCTTTCTAGTTTAGATGTTTATACAGTGGTGGATGCGTAAAGTAAATTGGTTGATTCTCCATAACTAATGGCAAAAATTTCTCAGGTGTAAAGTCTTGTTGGAGTATCCATGATTGTCCTAATTTTGGGCATTCAAAACTTCCAGGAGAGATATTCAGGATGGATGTTAAGGATTGAGGTGAAAGCATTATTTTCTTACCCTTCACATCGGTTGTTAAGGAATTTTCCCTAGGAGTCATATTTGCATAGAAAATCTTTATCAGGTTGGGAAAGATCCCTTTTGGCTTGGTACTCAATAAAATTTTTCCATCCAATGTTTTTGAACAAAGGTAAAATCTTAGGGAATTCGGTATTGAAGAACTGAAGATCAAGTACCTTACCAAATATTGGTTCAACTGTAAGGAGTCGGGTCCTATAAAGATGTTTAGCATAAGAGAATACCAGCCATCATTCGATATTCAGATCATCTCTACCAGAGGATGAGCCACAATTTTCTGTTTGCCTTGCTAGAGGCATCGTGAAGGTTTCATGGAGCAAAAGATGGCTTCTATCAAACCCTAGAATAGGTGTGATTGAGCCGAGGGGCTTGGATTTGAAGGTTTTAGTGCAGGAAATTGAAGGAAGGCTGGAGTATGGAACTTTAGGTGAGTGATAGAACTTGGTTCAGGAGCCTAGAGTTTAGAAAAAGTAGGGTTTTGCGTGTTTAAAATATAAAGGCTCCGCGACTTTAGGCGCCTAAAGAATAAGTGTAGGCACCTGAAGAATTTTCTGGGATAAAATTCAGCAAGCAGTAGCTGTTCAGTCACCTAAGGTCTGGAGCTTAGGCGCCTGAGGTACATGTAGGAGCCTGAAGTTTCAGTTCAGTCAATGGAAGTTTCTTCAACTTCTAAAATTTCCTTATTTCCTTGTTTTGATCATTTCTACCTTGTTTCCCTTATTGTATAATGGTTCAAGTTTCTCTTTTTGTTGATGTATATTTTTATTTTAACAACACTTATGCTATAAACTTTTAGATTTTCTTTTTGTTTTTATTTTGAACATCCAACCTTTATGTATATTGCTACTTTCTATTTTATATTTGCAAGGAGTTATTTTATTTTTTGGTACCCATATTTTCTTGGGTATGGTTGATTTGTCAAGTGATGCTTCTTTTATTTTCCATACTTGTTTAGTCTTCACACCCTTTCTTTTGAATGGACATTCAGACTTGATATGCCCCTTTTTTCTTACATTGATAGCATATTGTATTGGTGTAGGCATTACTAGATGTGGTAGCATAGTCTTTGGATTCTTTTGAAAAATAACCCATATAAAAATTCTTTTTCCTTATATTTTTAATTCCATTAAAACCAATGCCTTCTTTATTTAGAGTCATCCTTTGTGAGCCTATCATCTTGTGAAAATTTTCTTTTCATTTTGTAAAGTTATAGACGATCTTTTCTTTATCTTTAATATGATTTTTGAGATCACTTAACTCTATCTCTTTCTTATTGTCAACCTTCTTTAGTGATGTTTCTAATTCTAGAGATAGTTTTCTTATCTTAACCTCTAATTCAGAAATATATATATATATATCGTTCTTATATTCTATGGAGGATAGAGATCGAAGGTCTTCTATCATTTTTTTCATTCTTGCTTTCTAATTCTTTGATTTTTAAATCTTTTTCCTTTTCAGCAAGATTTTTAGCTTCTAACTCCTTGGTCAAAGTTTCATTCTTGCTTTCCATTTTCTTGATTCTAGAATCATTTTCTATTTCTACAGCCTTAAGGGATTCTAACTCTTTCATTATTCCTTCATTCATATTTTTCAATGAAGTATTTTGTTTAGCTACTTTAATTAGCATCTTATGAACTTTGAAAAAAATCATTTTGAGGAAAGCTTCTCATCTAAATCTTTAAATAATTCTTGTAGTGATGAATCCGATGATGAGAGCATGCCACCTTATGAAGAACTTCAAAATAATTTATTCAAAGTTTATAAGATGTTTTTTGTGTGTATGTGAAGATTATAAAACATGTTCTTTAAATGTTTAATCTTTTTGTGTGTATGTGAAGATTATAAAACATGTATTTATAGGCTTTAAAAACATTCTCTTTCATGCTACCCAAGTTTACTTGGAGTGCCCTCCAAGTTTTTAAAAAGATTGGGGCACAAGTCAATTAGATTTGAAAATTAGAAGTTTAAAAAACTATCCGTTGCCATACTTCGGTTGTCTAAAGTGCAACCTCAGTCACCTGAACTAAGTTCGGGAGCCTAAAGTTACAAGGTTAGGCACCTGAAGACATACTGCCTGTTTTAATTTTCTTCTGCAAAAAATCCTTGGTCGCCTAAGGATTTCACCTCGCTTGTCTGGACAGTAAAAAATATGTTTCCTTCTTTCTTTTTCAAAGATATTTGGTTTCCTTACTTTCTTACTTTTGAAATAAATTTTCCAGAGTTTTAAAATAAAGTCTTTAAGTCCATTTATATCCCCTAATGAGCTTCATTTCATTCATAATAATATTTTTACCTTTGAAGTACTTACATAAAGATTTCCTAACAAATAAAACATTTCTTGTTCTTTGAAAACTTCATGGTCATCTTGAAGTTTGAGTTCATTTCATCTTCAGATGTCTTTAAGCTTCCATTTTTTATCACTTCATGACACATCACGTACTTTTAAGCTTATCGGTGATCTTTCGAAGCTTTGTTGGTTTTGACTTTCTATGTTGCCTGAAAACATCATTACTTGAACACACAATGTCATCAAACCTTTCCTTCATTTGTTATCATCAAAACAAGAGGTGAAAGCCTTGTTTAGGCTAACAGTCTCCTTGAATTTAAGGCCTAGTGCAACCAACTTAGCCATTCAACTCATCTCTAAGGAAATGAAGCTCTAAGGGATTTAACTTAATTGAATACTCTTAAGGATTAAATTTCTACTATGTTCAGAATAGTATTTTGATGAAGTAGGACGTTATGCATGATGATCATGCCAAACAATATTTCCTAACTAGTTTTAGCAAAGAGCAATATGGAGTATATGTGTTGACTTTTTGAGTCCAAACCCTGTTTTGATTACGACAAACAACAAGCATCTCATTTGTGCATTGAGTGTGAACAAGTTTACATCTCAGGAAGCATAAGTACGGATGCCTAATGGAAGCCATAAGAGCACCTGAATGAGCAGACCCCGGCATATTCCATGATGTATTCGAGGAGCAAAAGTGTGAGGACTAGTTTAATTTTTGGGTTGTAATAGTAATTAGGGATTAATTGTGCATGCATTACATATGATTTAATTGAAGCTCAAATATGACCTTAGATTGACCATAGGACCTCCAAGTAACAAGAAAAACATTTTTCATAAAATGCCTAACTTATACAAATGTTTTAAAATGGTTTTGAAGTTAAAATAAGGGAAAAAACTAATTTTTACAAAGGGGTCAGCTGACCGGCCAGCTGACCGAATAGTATAAATGAGCATTTTTCTCAATCCAAACTTTTTATCTTAACAAGTGTTCAACATGAAAGTTGTGGTATTTTTGCTTTACTTTCTATTGATACTAAGAACATTCAATTTGGAATCGTGAAAAAAATGTTATGGCCAAAATACTGAAAGGTGTACATAGTAGAAAAATTCCCTTCATGTTTCTTCCGTCTCATTGATGGGCATTTTTCTTAATACATAACTTCTTATCCTAAAACGTGTTCAGCATAAACGTTGTGGGAGTTTCTCTTAGCTTTCTGTTGATACCAAGAACTTCCAATTTGGAGATCTATACTAAAATTTATGTCCAAACAACTGAAAGGTGTTTGCACAGAAAGCGCCCCAACGGGAAAAAACGGCTAGTTTTTCAAAATATAATATTATATCTTCCCCCAACGGCCATAAAACGGCTAGTTTTGGTTTTAGCCTACAAATATCAATCCCAAGAACTTGTAAAAGGTGAGAAAAACCCCTTGAGAGTATACTTGCTTATTATTTGTTTCTCTCATTTTTTATACTCCATTATGCTTTAAATTTCATATTTCTCCTACTATTTCATTTTGAAAATTCTTCTTGGGAGAAAATCTTGTCGGTTATTGAAGAAAGCTTAGAGCACATATCAACTCATATATTATTACTTCAAAAGCTTCTTTTTTTTTTTTTTTATTTTTCTTGAGTTAATTTTTTTTTAAAAGGATTAAGCATATATTATCTTTCATATATATATATATATATATATATATATATATATATATATATACATACATATATATATATATTGTGTTTAATTACTTGATAGCCTATATATATATATATATATATATATATATATATATATATATATATATATTGTGTTTAATTGCTTGATAGCCTTTTTATAATTTTAAAGGTTTAAATTTCTCCCATACTCCTTTTATTTGAAAAATTATTTTTGGGGGAAAACCTTTTAAAGGTTTATTGAAGGGCTTAAGCCTATATTCACTTTCATAATATATAACTTGAAAGCCTCCTTATTATTTTGAAAATCAAAGTTCATATTTCTCCTACTCGTCTTGAATATCTTTTCGAAGAAAAATATTATTGGGGCTTTATTTGAAAAGGCTCAAGCTTATATCATCATGCATGTAAATAGCTTGAAAGCCTTATTTTTTAAGATCAATCATTCAGAAAGAAATTTCTTATTTCTCCTATTCTTTTATTTGAAAATTATTTTTTTGGAGAAATTCTTTGGGGTATTTAAGTAAGCTTTAAGCATGTATTAATTGATGCACATTTCACTTGATAAGCTTCTTGAGAAAAGGTTAGAGTAGATATTGAATTCAATATATTTTTCTTGGAAGTCTTTTAGTTTTTGAAAGAGTTTAAAAGGATCATTTTAAAAAGAAATCATTTTCCATACTCTCACATTTTATTGAAAAATATTTTTGAGAGAAAAATCATAACTCTATTGAGCTTCATTTTTGAATGATTTGAAAGTGCATATTAGAGCTTTCATTGTGTACATCTATGCTTATCTGAGAAGCATTCTCTTTGTACGCAAATTTTAATTATTGTTGTATTCTCGACATGTGGTCGAAAGAGGATTCCACTGGTCTGTAACAAGCACCGGATTGGTTTAGACCTGGTTAGGAGAACTAGGAACACCATCCTGTAAAGTATAGTTGTAGGTTGTGGCTCAGCCCCAAAATTTAAGTTGGGGTTTACCTCGCCCCCTAAGGAGAGGTTGTAACAATGTCGCACCACCTAGTAAGTGAGCAGAGGTAGTGGAATCCTCTAAGTTGGTTTGGCTTGAGGCGAGGACATAGGCAGGATTGGCCAAACCTCAATTACAAATCTTGTGTGTGTATGTGTCTCTCTCTCTCTATCTCATTTAAATTCCACACTTTAATTTTTGCATGTGTATGAATGTTTATTTATTGTCATTCTTATTTTTCATACACGCTTTAATTCTTAAACGATATTTAATGTAGTGAATCGGTGAAGTTTGAATTAGCAAAATGTTTTTAAATCCCAATTCACCCCCCTCTTGGGATCATACCATATCACTCAATTAGTATCAGAGCTCGATTGCAATAAGCTTAACCGTTTTTGTATAAAGATTGCAAGAGCTCATTTTTGGTGTATCCCTGTTTTGAGGGTTATTCTTTTGCATGTCATCCACTATTTTTATTATGTAGATTTTACTATTTGGATATTGAAAATGAGTTTTTTTTTTTTTTTTAAATTTATTAATTGGAGGATTTGGAAAATGATTGATAAAGAATTTTATATCGCAAGGAAAATGTTTTTGAAATGCAAAGTTTCTCATACTTGAAAATGATTTGAATAAGCGTGACATGAATTCAATGCATATCATTTTGAGTGTCATGCATTTCATATTATGCCTTAGTTACTAATGCTTTTGAAAAAAATTATATCTTGTAGTAGTACTAAGGAATTTTTGGGAATAATAAAAGGACCAAGAGAGAGGAGATCGTCATTTCCAAGGATTTAGAGCTTAAACAACTAAGAAGTAAAATGTAAAGGTATATCTATCCCCTTTCTACTTTATTGGATGTTTCATGAAATGATTCATATGATGTTTATTATGTTCAATTTTTTTATATGAATCATATTATGATTGCATGTTATCTTATGAGAAGTCTTCAAGATAAACTATATTAATGCTCATAAGAAGCTTGAATTTATTTTAAAAAGAGATTATAATGTTTTAAATGCATAATTAGTGTTTTGTGCTCAAAATTTTAAATTTTAGTATACACTATTGTTATACTAAGATTATTAGAAAAGTAAAGCCAGTATGAAAATTAAAGTAATATTTTCAATCCTATGTCTTAATACATATATGTGATTATGATTGGTTATAAAAAATATTGGCTATAACATGCTTAGGTAAAATCCACTCCCAATGGACATGCGTTTTTATGTCTTAAAGCTATATCTATGCTTAAAGTTTAAATATTTTAAATATAGCATTTTTTTTCCATCACATAATAATTGAGCTTTAGGGAATTTATCATCGTACTACATGTCATTTGACCCTAAACTCATTATGAAGCTTAAATATTTAAACATTTTCAAATGCAATTTGAAGCTCATCCCCTTAGTTGAAAATATTAGATTAAATCTAAGAATAAAATGTTAAATAATATTTATTGAAAATATAATTTCTTTAGAAAATGAGTTGAATGTAAAAGGGGCTAAATTTGTCAAGCCCACGAACTCAAAGCTAATGTTATGTTATTGAAAATCTAGAGCCTTGGCTAAATTTTTTAAGTGAAAAATGAAAATTGAGAGCATAAAAATTTAATGCTTTGGCTACATAATTGAGGAGGAGCAGCAAATTTAAAAATTAATCTAATATGCAATTAATTGTCATGTGCTTATTTTAAATACTTTATCATTTCATTTATATTATATGTTTTGTATAAACTGAATGTCAATATCCATTTTCTCTAAATGTTTATATTATTTAATTGATGGTTGATTTTTGACATGAATTCTTATTTGAGCTGCACTGAACTCTAAATATCCATTCTTTACTCAAAGTTTAATTATATTTGATGGATGATTTATTTGTGCATGATTTGTTATTTGAGCTTAATGCTGCTATCCATTACTTGCTAGATATTATATCATTTTATGGATAGTTTATGTTGATTGGCTATACTGAAATACATGCTTGTCCTAAATGTCATTTGCATGATGCAGATTTTGTGAAAATGCATGCTAGTAGTTGACTAGGCCTTTGCACATTGAAATCAAATAATTATCTTCAGTTATACATGTTGGCTAGTTAACAAAAATCATGACTCAATAAGACTTATTTTTTAAAAAAATTCTAAATTCTTATATAAGTCTTATGTAGTATTAGTATAGTGACCATGCATGTCCAACCTAATATTTTAAATCTTAAGGGGTCACTTAGAATGTTGCATGCTAATTGAACTTCATGAATAATTTTGAAATGCATGCAAATTATTTGAATAAGTTGGTACATGTTGAAACCTATATGCTATGTGCTAAATTGAAAGACATGTATACTTTTCATGAAATTCTCCTAGGATGCTCTAAATTATGCACATTCTAAGTTCCTAGGATAGTTCAAGTTCATGGCCACTATTTGGTCAAATCTTTGGATTATGTACTTCACTCAGGACCTAAATGGTTAAACATCATCCTTTTAATTAAACATATCATGTTTTGATGATTGTCCATAAACTTGGAGAAAATGCATGACATTGGTGTAGCTTTCATTTCACACACTCATTGAGTTTTTGAGTTGTGTTATTTTCATAATGAACTCCAGCTGCATAGTTGTTGCATTATTTTTTAGTATAGCTATGATGGGCTATTGTGTGTTAAAATTGAAATGCAATATGTCATGCTTGTGTGCTAAATGTCTATATTTGCTGCATGTTGGAAAATTTTGTAGGATAAATATATAAAAAATAAGCTTAAATGAACAACATCTTTGAACTGAACTAGCATTCATGTGTGCATGCAAATATACAAGGAAGCTGAGCCCCATCATTAGAGAAAATAAAATAGAGCTTTATTGTAGCGTATGCATCATTGTTTTTATTTTTGAGTCCTAAGTTTTTATGAAATCCATGAACATCATATCCTGTTTGCTATGGAATTATACTATGATATGGATTGTTCTGGGATGTATAAACATTAATACTGTAGGACTTAATTTCAATTATTTGATGCATGTGAATTCTATAGGGATTTTACTAGTTGATTAAAATTGCTTGATTTATAATTAGTAATTTTTAATGACTTAAATTTATTGCCTATACCGTTGTAATGAATTTTTCCCAATTAAATTCAGTATAAGCACTCTAAAGTATCTAAGCATGTATTCAAACCGAAAGGGGGAGTGTTCGAACTTAAAGTTATACCCTTGCGCTCCCCATATTTTTGCGTAGATCTATATTGTATGCTTTGTGGCTTATGTGCATTAAAGTTTAATGATTTTGTTGAAAATCTTAAGTGATAATATGCTATTTTGCCACAATTTCTTTAAATTTTTTCTAGTTATGTTGTAAAATTTTTTGTGCTTAAATGTATACCAGAAAAACATTGCTTGCATGATCATTAAAGTTTTTTTTAGCAAGCTTGGTCCTCGGTACTTATTAGTAATATAAAAAAAATCAAGGGGGGGGGGATTTTTTGGCAAGATATGAACCTATATAGGACAAATCTTTATTTCTTGCCTGTGTGCTTAAATGCAAATTCATGACATGTACAACATAGTTTCTAAAATTCACTTTTTTCATGAAATATTTTTTTTTTTCTAATGGCTTTGGCTTTTAAATGATCTTCTTATTTAAGAGGAAATTTTACTAGCCCTTTTGTTGATGATAAAAAAGGGAAATGTTTTATGAGCAAAATTTATTTTCTGCTTGTCCTTTTGTTATTCACAAAATAAAAAATGACACATTGTTTAATTGAATATCTTTTTAAAGAAAACTTCAAACATTAAATGCACATTAACCTGCATTAAAATGGTCAACTTGAAAATTCATAAGTCTTCATGTTTGAATATGAATTGTATTGAACATTTTTTGAATTATCTATATTTTGAGGGGGAGCCTTATGAAGCAAACTCAATTTTGGTCATGTCTTTTTCATCATCAAAAATGGAGAGATTGTTGACTTTTTGAATACGATCCCTGTTTTGATTATGACAAACAACAAGCATCTCATTTGTGCATTGGGTGTGAACAAGTTTACATTTCGAGAAGCACAGGTAACAAATGCCTAATAGAAGTCGTAAGAGCGCCTAAATGAGCAAACCCTAACATATTCCATGGTGTATTCATGGAGCAAAAGCATGAAGACTTGTTTAATTTTTGGGTTGTAATAGTAATTAGGGATTAATTGTGCATTCATTACATATGATTTAATTGAAACTCACATATGACCTTAACTTGACCATAGGGCCTCCAAGTAACATGAAAAGCCTTTTTCATAAAATGTCTAACTTATACAAATGTTTTAAAACGGTTTTGAAGTTAAAAGAAGGGAAAAACTAATTTTTACAAATGGGTCAGTTGACTAGCCAGCCGATTGAACAGTATAAATGAGCATTTTTCTCAATTCATAACTTTTTATTTTAACAAGTGTTCAACATGAAAGTTGTAAAATTTTCTCTTTAATTTCTATTGATACTAAGAACATCCAATTTGGATTCATATAGAAAAAGTTATGGTCAAACATGGAAACATGTACGTAGCAGAAAAATTCCTTCATGTTTCTTTCGTCTCAATGATGGGCATTGACTTGTTATCTTAAAATGTGTTCAACATAAATATTGTGGGAGTTTCTATTAGCTTTTTGTTAATACTAAGAACGTCAAATATGGAGTTCTATAGTAAAAGTTATGTCCAAACAACTGAAAGGTATTCATACAGAAAGCGCCCCAATAGGCAAAAACAGCTAGTTTTTCAAAATATAATATTATATCTTCCCCCAACGGCCATAAAACGACTAGTTTTGGTTTTAACCAATAAATATCAACCCCAAGCACTTGTAAAAGGTGAGAAAAACCCCTTGGGAGTATACTTGCTTACTATTTCTTTCTCCCTCATTTTTTATACCCCATTGTGCTTTAAATTTCATATTTCTCCTACTACTTCATTTTGAAAACTCTTCTTGGGAGAAAATCTTGTGGGTTATTGACGAAAGACTAGAGCACATATCAACTCATATATTCTTGCTTCAAAGGGTTCTTTTTCCTTGAGTTAATTTTGTTTTAAAAGGCTTAAGCATATATTATCTTTCATACATATATATATAGTGCTTAATAGCCCTTTTATTTTCATGTTTTCCAAAGACCAAAATTTCTCCTCTACTCTTCATTCGAAAATATTTTTGAAAAAAAAATATTTTGGGGGGTTTTGTTTTAAAAAGGCTTGAGCATATATATTCAAGTTTATATATATATATATATATATATATATTGCTTCATAGCCTTTGTATAATTTTAAAAGTTTAAATTTCTCCCATACTCCTTTTATTTGAAAAATTATTTTTGGGGGAAAACCTTTTGAGGGTTTATTGGAGGGCTTAAGCTTATATTCACTTTCATAATATATAACTTGAAAGCCTCCTTATTATTTTGAAAATCAAAGTTCATATTTCTCATACTCTTCTTGAATATCTTCCGGAGAAAAATATTATTGCGGCTTTATTTGAAAAGGCTCAAGCTTATATCATCATTCATGTATATAGCTTGAAAGACTTATTTTTGAAGGTCAATCATCTGGGAAAGAAATCACTTGTTTCTCCTATTCTTTTATTTGAAAAAATTTTTTTTGGAGAAATTCTTTGGGGTATTCAAGTAAGCTTTAAGCGTGTATAAATTGATATACATTTCACTTGATAAGCTTCTTGAGAAAAGGTTAGAGTAGATATTGAATTCAATATATTTTTCTTGGAAGTCTTTTAGTTTTTGAAAGAGTTTAAAAGGATCATTTTAAAAAGAAATCATTTTCCATACTCTCACGTTTTATTGAAAAAAAATTTTGAGATAAAAATCATAACTCTATTGAGCTTCATTTTTAAATCATTTGAAAGTGCATATTAGAGCTTTCATTGTGTACATCTTTGCTTATCTGAGAAGCATTGTCTTTATACGCAAATTTTTATTATTGTTGTATTCTTGGTGTGTGGTCGGAAGAGGATTGCACTGGCCTATAACGTGCATCGGATTGGTTTAGACCCGGTTAGGAGAATTAAGAGCACCGTCTTGTAAGGTGTAGTTATAGGTTGTGGTTCAACCCCGAAATTTGAGTTGGGGTTTACCTCGCCTTGCAAGGAGAGGTTGTAACAGTGTCGTTCCACCCGATAAGTGAGCAAAGGTAGTGGAATCCTCTAAAATGGTTTGGCTTGAGGCAAGGACGTAGGCATAATTGGTGGAACCTTGATAACAAATCTTCTCTCTCTCTCTCTCTCTCTCTCTCTCTCTCTCTCTCTCTCTCTCTCTTTCTCTCTCTCACACACACACATTTAAATTCTGCATTTTAATTTTTGCATGTGTGTGAATGTTTATTTATTGTCATTCTTATTTGTTGACTCTATGTGTCCAATCCGGTTTTGATAATGACAAATCACTTGGTATTTGATATGTGTATTGAGAATGTAAGCAGGAACATTACTTAGCATGTACGGAAGGTGATGAAGTCATGGAAGCTCTGAGGATTAAAGCATACATAACCTAGCATAATCCATAGAACTAAAAGAGTAGAAGAATGAAGATGCAAGCATCAAGTTCAAGAACGTCATGGGAATGGGTATTTAGAATTGATGTATGTGCATATTTTATATAATATAGTTAGAAGCTCAAAATATACCCTACACATGCATCTCATGAAAACCCTCTAGGGTTAAACATGGACTTAGAGAACTTATTTTGAACCCCATAAAATGTTTTATTAGAGATTAAAGCAAGAGAGTTCAAATGTTTTTGAAAACTAAACTAAAAATTCTGAAGTTGGTCTGCCCAGATGACTAAGGAGTACCCTCAGAAGTCTAAAGATACAACCTCATATGACTGAAGTTTTACTTCAGGGGTCTGAAGAATTTCCTTAGAATACTAAAGAATTAGTTCAGTCATCTAAAGAATTAATTATGAAACACAGAACAGGAAAAACACCTTCAGATGTCTGAACCATCAAGTTCAATCGTCCGAACTAGGACTTCAGAAGACTAAACCTACAGTTTAGTCGTCTGACCCTGTGTCCAGACTATAATTTTCAGTGCTTTAAGGAACATCAGATGTCTGAACCTGAGCGCTCAGTCATTTGAACCTACAGAAACTTTAAAAATCTGAACTCTAGCGAGAAAACACGCGGGTTATTAACTTAATCAAATTGATCTAGTAGTCAAGACTTAACCTAAGGCTGAGATTACTTATAAAAACAACCTATAAACCCTAGTGCCTCATTTTTGGCATATGATTGGGAGCCTTGAATGTATACACAACTCTGAAAAGCATCGAACACATTGCTAAGCTCTTGCCTACAATTTCAGAGCATTTACATCATATCAAAGCTTGGGCTACGTTGATTTTCAAAAGGAGTTCCAGCGAATATTGTGCAAAGAACTTAGGTATTGAGGTTTGGGGATCAAACAAATTGTTTGCTTATTCTCAATGATTTTTTCATCTCACAAACTTATTCTTGAATATTCATTTTGAGAAACTGATCTTGAGTTACTATTTATATATACTTTTGTGAAAGATCACTACTTGAGAAAAGTTTTTGTTTCAAAACTAAAATCTTGAAGAAAGTTTTTAAATATTTCTTCATTCAAAGATTGGCTATTTTATTAGTGTGAGAAGTATTCGATTGCAAATCCTAAGAGCCTCTAAATATATATTCTTGAGGGACATTATTTTTGAAACATAGTGTTTAAATCTTTGCAATATTCAAAATCGTATATTTATTCAAAGATTCAACTTTATAAATTATTGATAGCAAGAATATAGATCTGCGCATTATCATAGATTATTTTTTAAAGGATCGAATTTTCTAATCTTGCATAAAGTATTCTGAAATCGAACCATACGTTTCTCCAAAGCATTTATTTATAAAATTATTTTTGGGAGATATCAATTTAAAGTATTAATTTGTGAAGCATATCATTCATATAATGATATCATTGTTACATACATACTGAGCTTCAAGTTTTATCATATGAATATGTGTCAAGATTTCAATTGTACTCACTAGCTTGTGTAGAAGCAATATTGAAGTTTTGCAGAATTGTAATTCTATATTGTAATCACGGTTCGGGTTGTGAACTAAGTGAGGAGGAAGTTGTGCCTCTTGTAAGCAGCGGATTGTAAGGGAAGCTCCATACCAATTAAAAGAGTGGGGATTTAGTGGAATCCTTGAATGGGTTTCTTAAGGCGAGGACGTAGGCTGGGTTGGCTGAACCTCGTGAAATAGTGTTTTCCTTCTCTTTTCCCTTAACTTTTTAATTTTCGCTTGCATTTCATTATCAGTTTTTGCATGTTTGTATGTTGATTAATATTGCATGCACTTAATAATTAATTAAGTATAATTGAATTTATTAAGATAATAATTGGAATTAATTTCAAGCCCCTGCAATTATTTTGTTAAATATTGAAATAGGGATTAAGTAATAAAATAAACTTAAATAATTTTGAAATACCTAATTCACTCCCCCCGCTCTTGGGATTACACCGAAATTCACACTTGGTATCAGAGTGGGTTTACATTGACTTAACCATCGTTTTTCTAAAAGGATGACATGGCACACATCGGTGTAACCCAATTCGATGAGGGACACTCGTCCGCTAGACCGCCTCTTTTTTACGGTGTAAATTACACCTACTGGAAAAGAAGAATGAGTATATATCTCTTAAATGTGGATTGGAAAGTGTGGAAAATTGTTTTCAAGGGAAATCATGTCTCTATGAAAGTAGTTGATAAAGTTAATGTACCCAAGACTAAAGATGAGTATACTGAAGAAGACTGGAATCTGTTCAAATAAATGCTACTGTAATGAACTTACTATTATGTGCACTAGATGTAAATGAGTTTAATAGGGTAATGGTCTGTAACCTTACTAAAGAGATTTGGGAAAATTAGAAGTTACATATGAAGGTACTAAGGAAGTAAAAGATAGTAGGATAGACATACTTACTAGTGAATATGAGGCATTTAAAATGACTGCGGATAAATCTATTCAATCCATGTACACTAGATTCACACACATCACAAATTCTTTAAATGCTCTTGGTAAATCTTACCCTACTTATGAGTTGATCAGGAAAATACTCAGGGGACTACCACCAGTTTGGAAAGCTAAGGCTATTGCAATAGTTGAATGAAGGAATCTGAAGGAGATTTCAGTTGATGAACTGATCAGATCACTCATCATTTATGAGCTAGCGATAAATGAGAGGAAAAATAAGAAAAATAAAGCAAAGAAAATCACAACACTTAAGGCATCATCTAACATCTCCATTGGAGGAAGTGGTTCAGAATTGGATGATAACATGGCTTTTCTCATTAAGAAATTCGGAAAGTTCATGAGAAATAACAAGAAATATACTAGAAAATTCAAGGGCTCAAAAATAGAAAGGGGAGAGACAAGCAGAAAGAAGCAAATGGAGGATCTTCCTATGTGCTATAATTGTAGAGAAGTTGGGCATATCAAGCTAGACAACCCCTAGTTGAAGAAAGCATCTAAGAAGAAGAAGAAGGCACTAAAGGTTGGTTAGGATACTCATAGTACCAGTAGTTTAGAATTTGAATCTAGTGATGACGAGATTGGAAATCTGTGTCTGATGGCTTATGAAGACAACGAGGTACAATCTTTTTGTTTTGCTTCATCTTATTATTCCAGTGATTCAGAAAATGAAAATAGCATGCTCTCTTATGATGAACTGCAACAGCAATATTTGTATACACCTAAAATGCTTGAGAAAATGAATAAGAAAAATTTTGTTTTGAAGTTAAAATTGAAGGAACTTTCAAAGTCAGTACAAAGTCAAAATGAATCTTATGCATCCTTAATGAGAGACAAAGATTTGAAATTTGAGATAAATCTAAAATTATTTATAAATTTACAGAAGGTAAACTAATTTTGAAAAACTCCTTGGAGCTCAAAGAAATTCCCTAGATAAAGAAGGACTTGGTTTTAATGGAAAAGAAAATTTGAAACAAAAACATCTTTACATGGGTTATTTTGTAAAAGAATCAAAAACTTATGTTCCATTAGAAGATTCTTATAAATATACCACATACTTTACATGTAAAAGGATGGGTCATATAAAATTTGATTGTCCTTCTACAAACAGAGATGTTAAGATGAAAAAGGTATGGAGAGTCAAGCACTAACCCCTATGGACCCAAGAAAATCTGGGTACCAAAAGTAGGACAACGGATGCTCACATCATATAACTAAGGATAAAGCTAAATTCGCATCCATCACACTAAAAGATGGAGGATTTGTCACTTTTGGGGACAATGCAAGAGGAAGGATCACAAGTGTAGGTAAAGTTGGTAACGATTCATCACTTATTATAGAAGATGTTCTACTAGTTGATGGTTTCAAACATTATTTATTAAGTATAAGCAAACTATGCAATAAAGGTTATAAGGTATCTTTTGAACATGAAAAGTGCATTTTTGAACATAAAACTAAAATTCTATCCACTGCTGAGCGTCATGAAAATGTATATACCACTAGCTTTGACAATCTTCCTTCTCAACACGTAACTTGTTTTTCTGCTATGAATGAGATTAGTTGGATTTGGCATAGGAGACTAGGACACGCAAACATGGACTTAATATCTAAACTTGTTAAGGAAGACCTAGTTAAGGGATTGCCTAAGACAAAATTCGTGAAACACAAAATCTGTGATGCATGTCAACTAGGAAAACAAGCAAGATCTACTTTTAAGAAGAAGAAAGTAATCTCTACTACTAGGCCACTTCAAATGTTACATTTAGATTTATTTAGTCCAAATCCAATTCAGAGTTTAGGAGGAAAGTCATACGCATTCGTTATAGTTTATGATTATTCTAGATATACATGGGTGCTATTTTTAGGTCACAAAGATGAAGCATGTGAACAATTCATTAAATTATGCAAGAAAATTCAAAATGCAAAAGAATATACAATCAAAAATATCCGGAGTGATAGGGGTAGAGAATTTAAAAATCAAGATATGGAAGAATATTGTGATTCATTAAGAATATCTCATAAGTTTTCAGCTCTTAGAACACCCCAATAGAACCGAGTAGTTGATAGAAAGAATAAGTCTTTACAAGAAATGCCCAGAATTATGCTTAATGAGCATAAGTTACCTAAGTACTTCTAGGTTGAGGTAGTGAATACCGCCAGCTATGTTCTAAATAGAGTTATGATTAGACCATCTCTAAATAAGACTCCTTATGAATTATGGAATGGCCATAGACCAAACATCTCGTATTTTCATGTCTTTGGCTATAAATGCTTTGTGCTTAGAGATAATGAACACGTAGGAAAGTTTGATGTGAAATCAGATGAAAGTATTTTTCTAGGATATGCCTTAGATAGTAAAGCCTACAGGGTATATAATAAACGAACATTAACAGTTGTAGAATCCATTCACGTTGTTTTTGATGAACCAATCCATTTACTTAAAAGACTGATGAGGATAAAATTCAAATTAATAAAGCATTTGAAAAACTATCTACTGAACATGATTTAGATAAGAGAAATGAAATTAAGGAACCATCTGCTACTAAAAACAATGAATTTGAAAATGAGGTTAATGAACAACCTAAAGAATGGAAGTACATAAAGAATCACTTTATTGATCAAATAATAGGTGAACCATCCCATGGAGTAGCCACACGATCCTCACTTAAAAATATGATTAGTCATTGTGCATTTTTATCTTAAGAAGAACCTAAGAATGTGAGTGAAGCAATTAAGGATGAATCATGGGTGATGTCCATGCAAGAAAAGTTAAACTAGTTTGAGAGAAATAAAGTATGGACATTAGTTCTTAGACCTGAGGATAAGACAGTTATTGGAACAAAATGGATATATAAGAACAAGAAAGATGAATAGGAGATAGTTGTTAGAAATAAGGCAAGAAGAAGGAATGGACTTTGAGGAAACCTTTGCACCTGTAGCTAGAATGGAAGCCATTCATATGTTGTTAGCTTATGCTGCTTTTAAGGATTTCAAACTATATCAAATGGATGTCAAAAGCGCATTTTTAAATGACTACATAAGTTAAGAGGTATATGTAGAACAACACCTAGGTTTTGAAAACCATAAGTGTCCAAAACATATTTATAGACTAACTAAAGCCTTGTACAATTTAAAGCAAGCTCCTAGAGCTTGGTATGAAAGGCTAAGCGGTTTTCTACTGGATAATGGATTTATCATATGAAAGATAGGTACAACGTTATTCATAAAAATGAAGAATGAAAACATGCTCATAGTTCAAGTATATGTAGATGATATCATTTTTGGAGCAACAAATGAAGAACTATGCAATGAGTTTGCAAATACTATACAAAAATGAATTTGAGATGAGCATGATGGGTGAACTCAATTTATTCCTAGGACTTCAAATCAAGCAAGCAAAACATGGAATTTTTATAAATTAATCGAAGTATATTAGAGACTTACTCAAAAAGTTTAATATGGAAGATGGAAAAATACTAGGGACACTTATGAGCTCTTCTTTGAAATTAGACAAAGACGAACAAGGTATACTAGTAAATGTGAAGCTCTATCGTGGGATGATTGGCAGCTTACTATATCTGACTGTCAGCAGGCCTGACATAATGTTTAGTATATGTTTAGGCGCAAGATTTCAGGCTGCACCTAAAGAGTCACATTTATTAGTTGTCAAATGAATACTTAGATACCTAATAGGAACCATGGAACTTGGATTATGGTATCCTAAGTATACATCCTTTGAGATTGTTAGCTATTCTGATGCTAATTTTATCGGAAGTAAAGTAGATAGAAAAAGTACTAGCAGCACATGTCATTTCCTAGGACATTCGTTAGTGTTTTGGTTTTTAAAGAAACAAAATTTAGTTGTTCTGTTCACGGTCGAGGCTGAATACGTAGTGGCTGGAAGTTGTTGTGCTCAAATGATATACATGAAGCAAAAACTTATGGATTTTGGATTAAGCTATGATACAATTCCTATAAGATGTAACAATACTTGTGCAATAAACATCTTAAAGAACCTTATATCACATTTACGAACTAAACATATAGAAATTAGACATCATTTTCTTCCTGACCATGTGCAAAAAGGAGATGTGATACTTGAGTTTGTATGCACAAATGAACAATGGGCAGACATATTCACGAAACCACTTGCAAAGGATAGGTTTATCCAAATTAGACGTGAATTAGGACTGATGCATAGTCGAGAAGTTGCCTAGAATTATATTAGATTACATAATTCAGGGGGAGCGACATCACTTAATATTCACAATTGGTTAGAAATGTCAACTTTGGCTCAGTTGTTCACATTTGGTATTAAACTCATAGCATAATGATTGCATGTTAAATGACACATATTAATCCTCACATAAACCTTTGAATTTTAATGACTGTTTTTCTTATCCATGTCTATGTAAATTGACACACTGTGTATATTCACATTGAAATTTAATTCAACAATATTATTTTTTTTTCCATTAAAAAGGGGAAAGTACATTGAATAACACAGGGAGACATATTTCACAATACAATTTTGAAATATAAAGGTTGCATATTTTTAAAAATGAGATATAATTATGTAAGAACATTTTTTTTATATACCTTTTTGTTGATGTCAAAAGGGTGAGAAGAATATAAGGGTTATAGTAAAAATAGCTTGGAAAATTTTTTTTATGCAAGGGGAGAAAAATACATAAGTACATGAGTTATACGTGCAAAACTATTACCTATTTTACATTCTACTGAATTTTATATTGTGTATTATTTGAGAGGGAGTCTTGTTAGGCGTAACCCATTTTATATTTTTGCTCGTGTATTTGTCATCATCAAAAAGGGGGAGATTGTTGACTCTATGAGTCCAATCCTTTTTTGATAATGACAAATCACTTGGTATTTGATCTATGCATGGAGAATGTGAGCAAGAACATTACTTAGTATGCAAGGAAGCTGATGAAGTCAGGGAAGCCACGAGGATTAAAGCATACATAACCTGGAACAATCCATAGAACTAAAAGAGTAGAAGAATGAAGATGCAAGCATCAAGTTCAAGATCGTCATGGGAATGGGTATTTAGAATTAATGTATGTGCATATTTTATATGATATAGCTAGAAGCTCAAAATATACCCTACATATGCATCTCTTGAAAACCTTCTAGGGTTAAACATGGACTTAGAGAACTTATTTTCAACCACGGAAAATGTTTTAGAAGAGATTAAAGTAAAAGAGTTCAAATGTTTTTGAAAACTAAACTGAAAATTCTGAAGTTGGTCTGCCTAGACGACTGAGGAGTACCCTAAGAAGTCTAAAGAAACAACCTTAGATGACTGAAGTTTTACTTCAGACATCTGAAAATTTTCCTTAGAAGACTAAAGAATTAGTTTAGTCATGTGAAGAATTAATTATGAAACACAGAACAAGCAAAACACCTTCAGATGTCTGAGCCGTCAAGTTTAGTCGTCTCAACTGGGACATTAGAAGACTAAACCAACAGTTTAGTCGTCTGACATAGTATCCAGAGTATAATTTTCAATGCTTTAAGGAACATCAGATCTGAACCTAAATGCTCAGTCGTCTGAACTTGCAAAAACTTTAAAAATCTGAACTTTAGCGAGAAAACATGCGAGTTATTAACTTAATCAAATTGATCCAATGGTCAAGACTTAACCTAAGGCCAAGATTGCTTATAAAAACAACTTCTAAACCCGAGTGCCTCACTTTTGGCATATGATTAGGAGCCTTGAACGTATACACAACTCTAGAAAGGATTGAGCACATTGCTAAGCTCTTGTCTACGATTTCAAAGCATTTACATCATATCTAAGCTTGGGCTATGTTGATTTTCAAAAGGAGTTCCAACGAATATTGTGCAAACAACTTGGGTATTGAGGTTTGGTGAACAAACTAATTGTTTGTTTATTCTCAAAGACTTTTTCATCTCACAAACTTATTCTTAAATATTCATTTTGAGAAATTGATCTTGAGTTATTATTTATATATACTTTTGTGAAAGATCACTACTTGAGAAAAGTTTTTGTTTCAAAACGAAAATCTTGAAGAAAGTTTTTAAATATTTCTTCATTCAAAGCTTGATTATTTTATTAGTGTAAAAAGTATTTGATTGCAAATCCTAAGAGCCTTTAAATACATATTCTTGAGGGATATTATTTTTGAAACATAGTGTTTAAATCTTTACAATATTCAAAGTCGTATATTTATTCAAAGATTCAACTTTATAAATTATTGATAGCAAGAATATAGATATACACATTATCATATATTATTTTTGAAAGGATCTTATTTTCTAATCTTGCATAAAGTATTATGAAATCGAACCATACGTTTCTCCAAAGCATTTGTTTATAAAATCATTTTTGGGAGATATCAATTTAAAGGATTGATTTGTGAAGCATATCATTCATATAACGATATCATCGTTACATACATACTGAGTTTCAAGTTTTATCATATGAATATGTGTCAGGATTTTGATTTTACTCACTAGCTTGTGTAGAAGCAATATTGAGTTTTTGTAGAATTGTAATTCTATATTGTAATCACGGTTCAGGTTATGAACCGAGTGAGGAGGAAGTTGTGCCACTTGTAAGCAGTGGATTATAAAGGAAGCTCCATCCTAGTTAAAGGAGCAGGAATTTAGTGGAATCCTTGAGTGGGTTGCTCAAGGCGAGGACGTAGACCTGGTTGGCTGAACCTCATAAATCGTGTTTGCTTTTTGTCTTCCCTTAACTTTTTAATTTCCTCTTGCATTTCATTATCAATTTTTGCATGTTTGTATGTTGATTAATATTACATGCTCTTGATAATTAATTAGGTATAATTGACTTTATTGAGATAATAATTTGAATTAATTTCAAGCCCCTACAATTATTTTTTTAAATGTTGAAATAGGCATTAAGCAGTAAAATAAACTTAAATAATTTTGAAACACCCAATTCACCCCCCCCTCTTGGGATAACACCGTGATTCACATTATTTTTCATACACACTTTAATTCTTAAATTAGATTTAATGTGGTGAATCGGTGAAGTTTAAATTAGAAAAATATTTTTAAATGCCAATTCACAGCCCTCTTGGGATCACACCATATCACTCAATATGATTATTTTGATTGTATCTCTTTAGTGATTGGAAGGTATCCTTTAGATATAATCACGATTTGTTGCAAGGATACAATCCAATGGATAGGTAAAATCTCTACCTGATGTGGTCATGGTATTGTATGGATTTCCTATAGAGAAGATGGTGAATCAAAATTGAGAATTTTTATGTTTAAGGTTCAAAGGGAATGTTTTGATTCAATGATAAAACTTTAATCTTTCAAAGGATTCCGCAATTTGATTCAGGAAGGATCTCTTTTAATAAGCACTTATAGAATGGGAATTTTTGATTATCAGTGCTTATCACTTGTGCAATGACTGTTATATTTTTTATTTTGGATTTTATGTTCAAAGTGAGTTTGGGAAAATTAATATATATCATGAGATGGATCCCTAAAGCTCACATTTGATTAATGGTCAGAATATGCTTAACTAAAGATTTATAATTAAGTGAGAGTTAAGCAATAGGAATTATTTACTAGGAAGATGCGCCTTGTTCACTTGGAAGTAGATTTTCTTTCCCATGCTTCTAAGAATTTATTCAAGATATGATTTATGTTTTTCATCTCAATATTTTAAGGTTCTAGAATTTTAGCTTTAGGCACAAACCACTTCCCATGCCTTTCAGACATCGTAACCTCTAACCCTAAGATTTAAGGATGGATTAAATGAATATGTAATTTAAATATGAATCCATTCATCTTTTGGTTCTGAGAGGTTTGCCTTTAGGATTACCCACGTCATTTTCTTATTTAAGCCTCTGGAACTTCTACATTTACAAGAAGATTTGATGTGCCCTTTCTTTTTCTAATATAAGCAAGTATTATATGCAAGTGGAGAATTTCGCTTACATCTCCCATTTTCATTTGATGAGACAGTTGAATGACTATGGGCATTATGAATCAAGCCTGAACCCTTTTTAAAATGATTTTTCTTTTTGATTCCTAGGGGTTTATCATGATTCTTCTTTTCATTTTCTTCCAAGCAATCAATATTCATTATCTTCTCAATTTTTCCTTCTCAATCTTTTAATACGTCTAGCTGTTTTGCTATCCTTTTATTCTCATTTTTTAGAAATGATTTCTACTTAGATAACTTTACTAGAAATTTATTCATTTTCAATAAAGTTTTATCTGGCTTTTCATATGAAGGCATGCTTTCATTTATCAGTTCAGCATATGATTCATCATAAGATATATCACAACAATCATCATATGAATCAATACATGCACTGTCACCAAAGCAATCATTAGAGGCAACTGATGATTCAACATATGATATATCACAAGCTTTAGTATAAGAATCATCACATGAATTATTGTACAAATCAATAAATAAGGCAGAGTAAGAATCATATACCTCAGCGTCTATTGATGTTACTAGCCCATGATTTACCTCCTTCAATCATATGAGTTTCGTGCATTTGGAGGAGTGATCTCCTTCTCTTTGGGCTCTCCATATTTCTTTTCTAGCTCATCCCAGATTTCTTTTGCACTAGAATATGCCATAATCCCTAGTAGAATATTAGACTCTAAAGTGCAATACAGTAAATCCATGGCATGTGAATTCGCATGTATTAGCCTAATATTATTTTGATCCAAGGGCATACATATTCCATTAACAATCTCCTACCAAGCCATCCAATCCATTGATTTTATAAAAATGCTCATTCTAATTTTCTAGGTAGTGTAATCAACACCACAAAGCAATGGAGGATTGGAAGGTGGTCGTCCCTCTCCGAATAAGGATACACCAATGTGAGCCATCTTGATCTTTAGCCAAAACTGTTAAGTCAATGCCACGAGGCTCTGATGCCAATTGTTGGAATTGGTGTATTTCCAAGAGGGAGGTGAATTGGGTATTAAAAAATTTTCTCCTAGGTTTAACGTCTAGCAGCAGTATAACACAACCTAGGGTCTGTTTATACAATTATAAACCCAATCATTCACAATAATAAATCATAAACACTCAAGGGTTGAAATTTAAATTGCGGAAATTAAAAGCAGACACAAGAAATGTTATCAAGGTTTAGCTAACTGTGCCTACGTCCCCACCTCAGCTCGCAAGCCCGAGGATTATCACTATTGCTCACCTAACAAGTGGAGCGGCATCATTTACAACCAGGTCAAATTCCCAGGGTTGACCTCAACCTTTAAAAATTTTCTTTACAAGGCGGAGAAGGCCACACCGATCCTTACGGGGCTAGATCAACGTCCCCTCAAGCCACCCTTGGAATAAACAGTGAGTATCAAATTTTTGTGTACAATTCTAATACTTCTAAACATAAGCAGATTTGTACCAATACGCACATGCAATAATCAGTGCACCTCAAGCAGATAGGAACAATAAGCTCAATGCAATATATGTGCAATAACACTCAATCTAATATCAATATTCAAGCAAGAGCAAAAGTGTATTCTCAATCAAACTTCGAAACACTTTATCAATATATATATCAATAAAAAATGGAGCTTCAAAGATTTCCAGCAAATGTAATCAAAAATATCTCTAAAATCATTTTCTCAAAATTCTAGCACAAGAGATATTTGAAAAGTAAGCTTGTGAAAAATATTTTTGCACAATCACAATACAAGCTTACAAGTCTTGCAACTCAAGTGCCAAGACTCACAAGCTACAAATTTTTCCCCACACAATGATTATTAATTAAATCCGGGGGGGGGGGGACCTTAGTTAAACTCTCAATCAAAAAACAATCACACAATCACAACAATGGGAGTTTTAGCAAGTTGGAACAATATAAAATCAATCAAGGGCACTCTCTCCAAGCTTGATTTAGCAAAGGAATAGCAATGGGTGAGTGTATAGGCTTTGTATTGGAAGAATAAGCTTTCAAAAAATTCAGAAGATTTTTGTCTTAATCAAATTGCTAATCTGGGCTTAATCTTGCAAATGAGAACCTATATATACAGACAAGCCAAGAATTTTGACCATTGGGGACATCAGGGGAATTATTAAAATTGTTTCAAATGAGTTTAATAAACATAACCCTATTTTACCCCCAATTAACCCTTGGTAAATTTTGGCTGACCAAAGAGTTTTGGTCGACTGATTACGCGCCTAAATTGCATAATTAGATGTTTAAATTCATGCATTAAAGATTATATTTTTAATTAAATGTCTAATTATGCTCAATATTTTAACATTACATTCTATTTATAATATTTTGGTTTTATTGAATAATTTATGAATTTTTGGTATTTTATTATTGCAGGGCAACTATTGGATGTTAAAGCAGACATTACTTCGTAATTTGGGTATAATTCTCCCATCCAAGTTCTGATCTAGGTGACTCAAAATGCTATGGAAAGCCGAGAAAGTGCTCTACAACTTTTGTTTTTTGAGTTTGGAGATTTACAGGCTTTAGGAAGGTCAAAAATCCTTTTTGTTCATTGGGAAACAAAAAAAAGGAAGAAACAAGAAAAGAAGAGAAAAAAAATATATATATTAATGGGCCTGATTTGACCCCGCCATGCACATGAGGCTGGGTCCTCCTTTTTGATGCACTCGGTAGCGATCCTCAAAGCAGGGCTCTATATATATATAAATATATTCCTTCTTTTTTTGGGACAATGACCCCTTTTCTCCTTTCCTATCTTCCTTTCTCTCCTCTTCCTCCCTTCTCTCCTCTTTTCTCTCGCTTTTCTCTACCTCTTGGCCTCACCCTTTTTCTCTTTGAGTTCACTCCTTTCCTTTCTCTTCCTCTCCCTCTTCCTTCTTCCCTCATTGCTTCGCACTCCCCCAGCCTCTCATCCCTTTCCCTTCTTTCCCTCTTCTCTTGGCCTTCTCTCCTGTCCTCTCTTCTCTCCCTTTTCTCCCTGCTCCACCTGCTCCTGCAACTGCTCCAGCTCCTTGTTGCCTGCTATGAAGCTCCTCGCATGTGTTGTGGCCGCTGCTGCTGGAGGAAGACCCAAAACTCCTCCCTGCTGCTCCTTCGCTCCTGCTGCCCGTGAACAAACCACTATTGCTGCTCCTCCTCCTTCAACCCGAAAACCTCCTGCTCTGCTGCTGCTGCCATAGTCGAAGCCAGCCCCTCCTGCTGCTTCTGTAAACTCACGACCAACTTGCTCTCTCTCTCTCTCTCTCTCTCTCTCTCTCTCTCTTATTCTTTCTTTTAACTTGTTAATTGAATATTGTTATTTTTCATAGGATTTCATTTAAAGTTTTAACTTTTAATCATTTGTTGGGATTTGATTGTTAAAGTTTATTTATTTTCTTTCTTGTCTTATTTAATATTATCATTAGAATTAATTTTTTCTTGGGTTATTTTTTATCGTTAAAGTTCGGGTTGACCTTAAAAAAAAGAAAAAAAATCTTTTTAGGATTTAAATTTTGTTGGGTTCTATTTATTTTAAGTTCATTTTAATTAAAGTTTGAGTTTTTATTGCGTTTTAGTTTATTAAGTTCGATTAAGTTTTTTTAATCTGTTATTTAAGTTTAGGTTAATTTGTTTTTGTTTGAATCTATTATAAAATCAAGTTTAATTTTGTTTACGTTAATTAATTGGGTTAAGTTCAATTTTTAATTGGTGTTTAATTTTATGGTTGAATGCTTCAAGTTAATTAATAAAGTTTTGATCTTTAGGCTTTTGTTCGAATTATCATACGTGGGATTTATTTTTGGTCTAAATAGGATTTAATTATCGTCATTCGTTTTTTGTTATTCTAAGCATATTAGGCTCTTATTTTATGTTTTAATTTTAAGTTCATAAATAAAAGTTCACGTTGTTTTAATTTCGTCACAAAATTTCAAACATCCGAGGAAACCAAATCTGAACTATGTTCAGTAAAACTTTCTTTTCTTACTTTTTTTTTTTAGGATTACATAAAATTTGGAATTAAATTACATTCCCTAAGCAGACAATCTGACCCTTAGGCTAATTATTACACAACTGAACTCCTATACTTGGGATAGCTTTCAAGCTACTCATTTTTAAAGTGAGTCAAGTTTTTAGTGCCGTTGCCAGGGAATGTTAGTTTTAGTTTCAAACTAGTGTTTTTTCTCGTTATTTTAATTTTTCTCATGAAAAAGGAAAGAAAAAAAATTTGAAGAAAATATTACTGCACCTGCACCACGCACGCTTATGGATTTTTTGCAGCTCACACGAATCACGCAACCATCTTGCATCCTATTGTTTGAGAATGCACAGAACTTCAACATTAAACCTAGAATGATATCTGTGATACCTAAATTTTATGGGATGGAGTGTGAAAATCCGTATCAACATTTAACTGATTTTGAGCTTGCATGTGTTACATTCATAAATGGGGCTGCTACTAATCAGGCAAATAGATTGCGTCTATTTCCTTTTTCATTGAAAGACAAGGCTAAGACATGGTTTAATTCTCTTAGGCCTAATTCTATCTCTAGTTGGGCTGATATGTAAAACAAATTTCTGCATAAATTTTTTCCCTTACAGAGAACTCAATATTTGCAGGAACAAATCAGTCGATTCATGCAAGGAGTTGATGAGACATTTCATGAAATTTGTGAGAGATTTAGAGAGCTGGTTAACATTTGTCCCCACTATGGATTTGAATCGTGGCGCCTGGTCAACTATTTCTACACTGCATTGACTTCTGAATCGAAACAGTTTGTTTATGCTATGTCTTCAGGATATTTCTTTGACAAGGAGCTTGATGAAGCATTGGATTTTTTAGATCATTTAGCTGACTATGCTCAGCAGTGGAACACTAGGATTGATAGAAGACCAATTGCAGCTCAACCATTAAAAGCAGTACATGGTGGAGAGTGGTATTAACTGAAAGATGATTTTTATGTTAAGGGACGTATGGCTAAACTCACCAAAAGAGTGGAGGCTATGGAGATAGAAAAGGAGAAGTGTACAGAGCAACTTTGGAATCAACCTTCATAGTCCTATGCACCCCTTGATCGGTCATCATATTATCAGGATGCCTTTCAACATCAGTATCAGCCACGAAAGATCTCTCAGAGCTATGCGCCTTCAGGATTTCAATCTAATGCAACACCGACTCCACCAAAGAAGTCTCTTGAGGATGCCTTTTAGAAATTCATGCATATTCAAGTCATAATTAACAATCAGTACACTCGGACCATAAATGAATTATGGGATACCATTAATGAGATGAGCACGCAGTTGAATATCTTAGAAAAAAGGGAATTTTCAGTAGAACCTTTGCCTAATCCTTAAGAATACCAGCACCAACAGCAACAAATACAAATGTTTCTCTTGAGACAATAGAGGCCGTTATTATTTCGAGAAGTGGAAAAGAAGTTCCCTAACCTAAGATACTCACTAATATACCAACAGTTGTTTCGACACCGAAAGTTACAATTGAGATAGATGAGGTCAAAGAAAAATCATAGGAAGCAAGCCTAGAACTGAAGAAGTCAATTAACATGAAGACCGAGAAAAGTAAGGAGTACTAACCTGTGGTACCTTACCCTTAGAGATTGACATCTATGGAAACATCATTCCTTATTGGATTAAATGTCAAGGAGTGTAATGCTGAAACAAATCCCCGCAATGGTAAGGTGATGGGTACACCAGATAAGGAGGGTGAGCAAACTAGTGAGAATTTAACTTTCAAGGAACTAGGTAAATTTTTTAATGTTGATGCTTCTAAATAAGCAAAGGTAACTACTCTAACAAGTTTACCTCAAAGACCAGTTCTTAAAGAAGTGAATTTCCTAGAAAATATACTAAATAAAGATCTTTTCTTGTCAAAATAAGGAAGGCAGTTTGCACATGTTTTGTCTGGTACCTTAGAACGTATTGATTTATTTCAGGCTAACTTTTGTGCATGTAACAAGACTTATTCATTATGGCGACTCAAATTTGGAGACTCGCCGGTTCAATTTATAGACCTGTACCCACCAGATGAAATTCCTCTAGAGTCTCCGGCAGACAGATTGCGATGCTTTTATTTCTTTTCTTTTCATTTATTTTACCATATGTTATTTTTAGTTTATTTTCAGATACATTTTTCTGTAGCTTCAGTTTTTCTTTTCCCTTACTTCTCCACCCAGGTACGCTCTGCTTCCCTTGTGCACATCTTTTCTTTTTCCCCTATGTTTTAACATTGAGGACAATGTTCCACTTTAGTTGGGGGGGGGTGAGATTTTGCATGTGACATTGTGCACGTCCACTTGTTGGGTTTTGTATTAATTAAAAGAAAGAAAGAAAGAAAGAAAGAAAGAAAGAGTATTGAGCATAGATGATTATGCTACGATTAACACTAATGTATACCCTTCACATACTTGCATATAACCTACGAATTACACATTAGAGTCATTTATGAGTAGTCTCTCTTTATATAACTTTGTAACTCCATGAAGGTTGACTGGTAGTTCATTCATGCTAGTCTGGCTATATAAACTATTGTATTTACATGGTATCTCATGAGACTAAAAATACATGTTTACGTGACTTATAGCACTTAGGGTTCGTTGTGAGCACTGAGAGAGCGCCCATGGCGACTATGACACCTTATAAGGTATTGTTGAGCCATTTATCGTTCTTTTGAGTTTTTAACGTTAGCTCAAAGTTCATGAAACTCAATTTTCCCATCTTTTCTGAATACTCTTTGCACACTAGTCTCGATTTTTGACTTGCTAGCCTAGAGGTGACATCTAGTGGGGAGATAGAAACCTAAGTCTTATAACCTACTCAAGATGTATAGGCCGAGCCACCCTTAAAAATAGACTTAGTTCATGAACTGTTGTTTGAGCTTAATTCACATAGGTGGTATGAAGACAACAAAAGAAGTGTAATGATTGTCCTAATTGACCAAGAAAAGACAAAAATTGAAGAATGAGTAGAAGAAATAAAAAACTAAAGGAAAAATAGAAATGCACATGAAGTGAATGATTAATACCTGCTCCATAGAAATACAACAAAAATTCAGGGACACGACACATGTTCTCCACATATAAAGACTCTTCAACCGCTTAATGCCTTAGAAATATTCATGCCTGGTTTGTGAATAAGTTGATCTAGGGTGGTCTTGGTTGGACATGGTGAGTAGGAGAGAAGATGTTAAGGTGAAGGACCCAACACCTCACAAATAGGCTGGATCCTTTTCAGACTAGTCCATTCCATACATTTAGCATTCGTTCCTTGCAATATGTGGGATGTTTGATCGCGACACTCATTCTCATATGTGATGAGTGAAACTATCCTTTTTTTGTGTTTTTGAGGGTTTACCAATTAGGCTGAGTCAAAAGGACCGTTATGTAGGTGTCCATGGATATCTTGGGTGTAAAGAGTCATACACATTACACATACCTCGAGATCTTGCCTGTTTATACTTGGATTTATATGACTACGTTAACTCTGAATTATATTACTAGTTAACTATATATGAGTATCCTATTCCTAATGGCTATATAATGATGAAACTTGCATGAATGACTTGCTTCGGAATTGCATGAATTGTGTATGAGCTTGTGTGTAATCTGGTGATATTCATGTATATGAAATGGTATATTTGTGTTGCATGTACATTCATTAATATTCATTGGAATTGGTGTTTATGGGTGTCACCCTAGAAACCTTCACAAGACTGCAACTTGTCCGCTAGGATCGATCTAGTGGTTTAAAGTCTTGTTGCATTTGGTAAATGCAACTACGTTTCCCGCGAAAGAGAAGTAGATAGGATTTGGTAGTTTTCTTAGTTTTTTTTTTTATTTGCTAGGGACTAGCAAAACATTAGTTGGGGGGTGTGATTACGCGCCTAAATTGTGTAATTAGATGTTTAAATTCATGCATTAAGGATTATATTTTTAATTAAATGCCTAATTATGCTCAATATTTTAACATTGCATTATATTTATAATATTTGGATTTTATTGAATAATTTATGAATTTTTGGTATTTTATTATTATAGGGCAACTATTGGACGTTAAGGCGGACATTACTTCGTAATTTGGGCATAATTTTCTCATCCATGTTTCGTTCGAGGTGACTCAAAATGTTGTGGAAATCCGAGAAAGTGTTCTACAACTTTCGTGTTTTGAACTTCGAGATTTACGGGCTTTAGGAAGGTCAAAGTCCTTCTTGTTTGCTATTAAAAAAAAAAAAGAAAAAAGGAAGAAACAAGAAAAGAAAAAAAATAAATATATTAATGGGCCTGATTTGACCTGGCCATGCATATGAGGTCAAGTCCTCCTTTCTCCTTTCCTATCTTCCTTTCTCTCCTCTTCCTCCCTTCTCTTCTCTCTTCTCTCCCTCTTCTCTTCCTCTTGGCCTCACCCCTCTTCTCACTGAGTTCTTTCTTTTCCTTTCTCTTCCTCTCCCTCTTCCTCCTCCCTCACTACCCCAAACTTTTCCAGCCACTCTTCCCTTTCCCTTCTCTCCCTCTTCTCTTGGCCTTCTATCGTCTCCTCTCTTCTCTCCCCTTTCTCCCTGCTCCTCCTGCTACTGTAATTAACCTCCTCACCTATGCTATGGTTGCTACTGCTGGAGGAAGACCCAAAGCTCCTCCCTGCTGCTCCCCCGCCCCTACTGCCAATGAACTCCCCACTACTATTGCTCCTCCTCCTTTAACCCGAAAACCTCCTGCTCTACTGTTGCTGCTGCCATAGGCAAGGCCAGCCCCTTTTTCTACTTCTGCAAACTCACGGCTAGCTTTCTCTCTCTCTCTCTCTCTCTCTCTCTCTCTCTCTCTCTTATTCTTTCTTTTAACTTGTTAATTAAATATTGTTATTTTTCATAGGATTTTATTTAAAATTTTAACTTTTAATTATTTGTTGGGATCTAATTATTAAAGTTTATTTATTTTCTTTCTTTTCTTATTTAATATTATCATTAGAATTAATTTTTTCTTGTGTTATTTTTTATAGTTTAGGTTTGGGTTGATCTTAAAAAAAATAAAAAAATTAAAAAAAATTTATGTTAATTTATTTTTGTTTGAATCTATTATAGGATTAAGTTTAATTTTGTTTACGTTAATTAATTTGGTTAAGTTCAATTGTTTAGTTGGTGTTTAATTTTATGGTTGAATGCTTCAAGTTAATTAATAAAGTTTTGATCTTTAGGCTTTTGTCCGGAATATCATACATAGGATTTATTTACTGTCTAAATAGGATTTAATTATCATCATTCATTTCTTATTATTCTAAGTGTTTTAGGTTCTTATTTTATGTAAGTTCACATTTTTTTAATTTCGTCACAAAATCTCAAACATCCAAGGAAACCGAATCTGAACTATGTTCAGTAAAACTTTCTTTTGTTAATTTTTTTTGGATTACATGAAATTTGGAATTAAACTGCATTCCCTGAGGAGACAATCTGGCCCTTGGGTTAGTTATTACATGATTGAACTCCTATACTTGGGATAGTTTCCGAGTTGCTCATTTTTAGAGTGAGTCATCAACCATATTTGCGGTTCGATTGACCATATCACTAAGTTCGGTTGACCGTGGCATTTTTGAACTAAGATTTTGGTCGACCCTATTAAGGCAATTTTGAACCCTTCGAAGTTTGGTCGACCAAAGCAAGTTTGATTGACCATATTTTGAGGTTCGGTAAATTAGGTCAGATTTGAACTAGTAGATTGGTTGACCAGGTTGTTGGGAGTAACCCATGTGTTATTTCGGTCGACTGTGGATGGTCTGTTAACAAATGGTCGGTCGACTGTATGAAGTCAAATTGTTAACTTTCGTATGGTTCAGTCGACCAAATCTTTTGTAATACATATGTTCGGTCAACCGAGGCTTAAGTTCCTCAATCAACAGTGCTTTGGTCGACCTAGCATATTATAACTAGGTTGGTTCCGTTGACTGAGGCCCTTTCATTGTTCATTTTAGGTCCTGATTTTGTATAAAGGTCACCCTTGTTCACATAACTATAACCTTTTGAGTTATGGGGGACTTTTCATGTGATGTGTAGAGACCTAAGGTCAATATATGGTCATTGATCATTAAGTCCAAAAAATCCAACGTCGGTCGAATGGTGATCCTAACGGTCCTGTGGTTCCCTATGGTCAAACTACAGTCATTAAGCTTATCTGTCCTATCATGCATGCAATGCATTAGTTATTATAGATCATGATTAATATTATAGACCCAAAATAAAATAAAATATAAATTACAACAATAAACACTTTGGGTCTTCTTTTCCTTTCAAGTCCCCATACGATGCCATATGATTTTTCTAGTACATGCAAGACTGCTCCTACACACAAACTCGACAAACATTAAATACCAAGATATTTGTCTTAATCAAAACGGGATATGACCCATAAAGTCAACAAAATATTACTATCTTGTGTCAAATACACTTCCAATGTAATAGATACATCACAATGGACATATTTATAAAAACCACAGAGGTTTTCCCTCCAAACACCCAACTAACTTAATGTTTGCATTTAAAATTCAAAATTAGCGCCGCTGCCCAAAACGAAATTATCTACAGTTTCAGCAAACCATCAATGGTTCGAGATACTGAGAGTAAACCGTCTCAGCAATATTCAAACAACCGTCGATGCTTCCTTTGAACGATAAAAGTTGAGAGCAAATTATTCTAAAATCCATCCAAATTGTTGATGGTAAGAGCAAACCATAGATGATTTCCCCCAGCATGCTAATTTTACTATGCTTCTCTCCTTGTGTATATCATCCACTGATGATTCCCTAAAATGCATGATTTTGGACCCTTATTTACCTTTGCTTATTCTCGCTTTTTTATTTATTTACCCATTGTTATCATTATTTGGAGCTATGTAAGGTTTGTTCATCTTTTCAAGAAATACAGGTTAAAACCAAGGAGTTAGACATGTAAGACGCTAAAGGAGTATCTGGAGTACACAAAGCTTAAAGTCAGAAGTTTAGCCAAGCTCCCAAAGTCTCAAATCATCAATGAAAAGGAAGTCTGTTGACCTAATTGGTCATATCCCGTTTAGATAATGACAAATACATTTGTACTGATATTTGCCTTGAGCTTGTATGCAGGTTTACTCTACACATAGAATTGAAAAGAACGTTATATCATGATGGCGTATGGTGACTCCAAGGGAGAATGAAGAATATTGTGCTTAATTTGTATTTGTAATTTTTATATTATTCATTTTGGACTATAATGTAATATGGTCTGTAATAACTACATCAAGCATGATAGACCTTCATGCTCAAGTTGCCCTATATTGACCTTAGGTCGCTACACACTTAGTGCACAGGACCCAACTACACTCACAAGTCATTAGGGGTAAATTCAAATTAAAGAACGGAACTTGGGCTTAAAAACATAAGGGCTTCGGGCGACCGAACTAGGTAGGTCAACTGCCTTGGTTAACCAAACTATTGACTAGTCAAAAAGTTGACCTACCTTCGGGCAACCGAACTCAGAATGAACTGAGTGTCCACGGTCGACCAAATTCAAACCCTAACTTTTTCTAACAACTCGGGTGCACGAACTTCATTGTTGGCCTAACTAGGCTTTTCAATCCTGTTTTATTTCAAGATTCAGTAAAACTAAACTCATGTTTGTCATGAAAGCAATCTATAAATCAAAGCCAACCAAGTGAAAGCTTCTCAGAGTATTGAAGCAATAAAAAAAAATGAAAAGCTTAAAGGCTAAGTGGGACTAGAAGTCAAGTTGAACCTCAAGAGACTTGAAGACTTAGTACTTAAAAGTCATATTCAGTAAAGTCATTTGTAAGTACTTCAATTCAAATATGACTTAGAAATATGAAGCTCTTTAGGATACAAAGACATAGAGACCAATTCTTGAAAAACCTTTGAAAATAATTTTAAAAATTTATATTTGAGTCTTTCAAATAACTAGAGTTTAAAAATAAAAAATAAAAATATTTGGAAAAAGAATGGACTGGTCAGCTAACTAACCAGAACACACCAAGATTGGCTAGTCGGCTGACAAACACCAAGAATGAATAAATTTGTTTAGCCGACTGACAGTTTGAACTATAATTAGTTAGCCAACTAACAACTTGGTTTGTCTAACCAACTGACCAATTTAAACGTGGTTGAGTAAACTAACTGACATTTTACAAAATTTAATTTTTGGCAAACAGAAAGGCCTTAACCGCCTGTCCAACCTACTGACTCTGTGAAATGAATTACCCAGTCGCCTGTCCAGCCGACTGACTCTATGGGATTTTGATTTTTAAACTTCAATGGGAAAATTCTAAAAATTAGCTTTTCAAATATGATTGTTATAAAAACTTGGTGGACACTCCAAGTAACTTGGGGAACAAGGAAACTAATCCTAAAAATTCTATAAATAATTACTTTACCCCAAGAAATTAATCACCAAGCAATCACACAACATTCTTGTATTCAAACTCTCAATCTCTCTCAAAGTTCTTTATTGCTCACACTCCATCTGGGAGATATCTTCTGAAATTGTTGCTGAATCATCAACCTACGATTCCAACACTAAGTTTTCTTAATCACTAAAAGAACCCTTGGTGATCTTTATGCTTGAGCTTCATACTTTCTATTTTATTATTTGATTAAAGTATAGTTTGTGCTCTAACTTGTACAAATTTTCTCTGTTTTGAGAGTTTTATTGTACTCAGATTCTTGTAGTCTTCTCGTTGTACTTTGACAATTCAAAGCTGATTTGGATCATTGTACCAAGCGTGAGTTGATCACTTGGAGAGGTTTCTCTTCCTGAAAAAGAGAGATTGTTGTAAAAGGCTTGCACCACCCGGAAAGGAGCGTACATAGTGGAATCCTTTGGTGGAATTGACCAAAGGCGAGGATGTAGGCTGGGGATAAGCCGAACCTCGTAAAAACTTGGTGTTCTTCTCAACCCTAATCTTTTAATTTTTGCACTATATATATATATATATATATATATATATATATATATATATATATTATTGTGTGTGCTAAGTGCAAGTTGTGGGGCTTAAACACTGAATTCAAAGAAGACACTTAATCTATAAAAAGTACATTTCAATTAACCATTTGCAGAAACCCACAAGAGAGTACGTTGGTTAATTTGCGGAAATCTTAATTAAGAGAAATGCAATAAAAATCAATCCATAGAAGGGCTTGTATACAAATTACAGGGCTAAGTACAAAAGCTGAAAGCAATTCAAAGAGTTGCAACTTCTTGGTTATTTTGGTTTTTGGTATTGTGTGGTTGATTGGATTGTTTAAGTTTTCAACAAATTGTTAGGTGTTTTGGTTGATAATTGATTGATTTACTTAAGTTTTGTTGTAAGTATTAAACAAGTAAGTAAAAGAATTTAAAAAGAACTTAAAATTTTTAAATAACCCAATTCACCCCCCCCCCTTTCTTGGGATCACTATTCTACTTTCATTCACGTTCAAAATTCCCTTGGGTGATCGAACGTGCAAGTTTGGTAGACCGAACTTGAGACTAGGCAACCGAACCTCAGATAGATTGGAAAATCGCCTTGGTTAGCAGACTAAACCCTTGATCAGGCACCTGAACTTCAAAAATTACTTTTTCCTATGTGTCTATTTGGGCGACCGAACCTATGGCTCAGTCGACCGAAATCTCAGGTTGGCCAAATTTTTACCACGATTAAATGGGGTTAAATAGGGTTAATTTCCTAAACACATTTAAAATATTTTTAATGATTCCTTGAGTGTCTCCAACGGTTATATATTTTGGCCTTCTCTATATATATGGGTTCATTTGCACAATTAGCACAAGATTAACACTAGGATTAGCCTAAAAATTCTCTAATTTTTGAGTGTACATCAAATCCAAAACCCATACCTCTTCCTTTGTCATTCCTCTGATAAATCAAACTTCCTATGAGTGTTCTTGAGTGATTCTATTTGCTTAAAAACTCTCCTTGTTCGAGATTGATTGATTGTTTTTATTAAGAGTTTTAGCCAAGGTTTTTCCCCCCGTCTTAACTAATAAATCTTTGTGTGGGAAAACCTTTGTGGCTAGTGAGTCTTTGCATCTTTGCTACAAGACTCATCAAGCTTGTGTGCTTTTTATTGTGTAAAATCTTTTTCACAAGCATCCTTTTCAGATATCTCTTAAGCTATTATATTGAGAAAGTTATCTTTGAGATATTTTTGAATACTCTGTTTAGAACTTTTTGAAACTTTTTGTGATTAATTAATATTGATATTTTGTTTCAAAGATTGTTTGAAAATACATTCTAGAACTTGATTGTATATTTACATCAGATTGAGTGTTAGCACACTTCATTTGCACTGAGTATAAATTCTATCATTTGTGTGTGCATATTTATCTGGACTATATTGTGGTACATATATGCTTACGTAGAAGCACTTTATTTGTATGCCAATTTGAGCTAATTAATTGTATTCCAGGCTTGGGCCTGAAAAGGGAGACTTGCCCTATGAAAAGTTCTGGATTGGCTTTGACCTATTTAGGAAAGTTAGGTGCACCATCTTGGTAAGGTGTTATAATCGGTGCCGTTCCACCCGTGAAGTGAGCCTTAGTGGAATCCTTATGCTTGTGAGCCAAGGCGGAGATGTAGGCAGTATTGGTTGAACCCCAATATCATTTCTTGTGCTTGCTTTTGATTTCCGCACCTAAATTTACGCACTTGAATGTTGTTATTTTAATTACAATGTTTGGTTGAGAAATACTGAGATTGCTCTAATTGATTTACATCTCAGCTCAGTTTGATTTTTTGCTGAGTTGGATACTGAATAGAAAGACCATAGGTTGTGTAATACTATTACTAGATTAGTTAAACCTAAGAGGAAATTTTTTAATCTCCAATTCACCCCCCTTTTGGGATTGCACCAAAGTCAACAATCAGTATCAGACCCTTATTATCTAGACTTAATCTTTAGTTTGTAAAAAGATCATGATGGCTTGCATTGGTGCATCCCCTTCGTGTGAAGGAAGATTATTTACAAACCCTTTAGTGTTTTGCGATGAAACTTTCGCCATATGGAAATTTAGAATGAATAAATTTGTTAAAGCCTTGAATTGGAGGTTTTAGAAAGTTATTATCCAATGAAAGTTATTGATTGTGTTGATGTTCCCAAGTCTGAAATAGAGTTGAATGATAATGATAGGAACTTAATGCAAATAAATTTTGATGTTATTAACACCTTGCTGCATACCTTATATTCTAACATTCTTTGTAAAGTTATGGTATGCAATAGTGCTAAAGAGATATAGGAGGAACTTGAAAATAGATATGGAGCAACTAAGCAAGAAAAGGTGATCACTCCTTGTGACTCAAGTTCAAAGGTTCTTGAACGAGAAAAACGGTGCTTTATAGCTTTAACTAACGATGAGGTAAATTCGTTGTCTTCTTCTTTCTCAAATAATCCTAGTAATGATTCATGTGATAATACTAATGATGTATCTGATACTAAATCATGTGATAGTTCTAGTAATGAAAGCATGCCTACTTATGAAGAATTGCAAGTTGAATATGTTAGAATTCATAAGTCACTTGTTAAAGCTAACAAAAGATATACTGCATTGAAAAACAAATATAAGGCATCTTTGAAAGAATGTGTGTCAAAAGTTCTTGTTGAAAGGGAAAATGAGATCAAAAAAAGTTCTTGTTGAAAGGGAAAATGATTTCAAAATCAAACAGTTAGTAAACAAGAATGAAAAGTTGGAAAAAGAATTGAATGTAGTAAGATCTCAAACTTCAAGTGATAATAATAAAGATCTTCTCATTGCAGAATTTGAATGTAATGCAAACAACCTGACCAAATAATTTGTGAAATTATAGGATGCTTGCAAAGGTCTAAAGAACTAAAAAATTTGAGATCTAGAAAATAAAATAGAAGACCAAGCTAAGATCATCTATAGGTTCACTAAAGGTGTTGACCTTTTGAGTTCGATCCCTGCTTTTTATGCTGACAAAGCATATGTATCTTACCTGTGCACTGAGCTTATGAATAGGTTTAATTCTTTGCATGTATGGATGATAAAGATACAATTGATGTCATAAGAAGCTCAATGCTCACACTGTATGATGGTGTTTGGAGAAGCAAAAGGAATGAAGACCTATTTTCAATTGTATTTGCGTTCATTTTTATATTGGTCTGTAATAATTTATATTGGTCTGTAATAATCTCTGCATGTCATACATGTAGGTAATTGTAAGCTCAACATGACCGGATTTTTTCAATGTTCTCAGTGAGACCCTAGTATGACTCTAGATCCCAACACTCATGCACATATATCATACAGAATTCAGGAGTGTTAAAAATGAATTAAATTTAATATTATAGGGAAGTTTGAGAGATCTCAGGTGACCGAACCCCAAGAGTTCAAAAATCCTCAGGCACCCGAATTGTTGAAAAGTCAACAGTTAACCTAGCACTTGGGCGACCGAACCATATTTATGCATATCTTCCACGGGCGCCTGAACTCTCTGAAAGGGACCCCTCACCAACTCGGGCCACCGAGGAAATCAATTCAAAAATGGTTTGGGTGTCCGAACCTCTGAGTTCGAGCTATCGACCCACTAACCGGGCACCTGAACCTACGAACAAATGCTACTGACTTTTGTTCCCGCTACCGAACCTAGACTCAGGCGACCGAACCATTTAAAATGTTCTTAAAAGCTAAGTTTATTTGGGCAACTGAATCTTGGTTCAGCCACTCGAACCTTCTCAGGTTATTTTAAATTATTACCGTAGTTAAAATGGTTTAAAAGCTCTAATATGATTTAAATCTTTTCTAATAATTTCCTATGGGTCCTAAACAGTTACAATTTTACCCTAGCCTATAAATATGAGTTCATTTGTGTGGATTAGGAACAATTAGCAAAAAATCATTAGGGCAAAATCCTTTATTTTTCAAAAACTCATATTGCCCAAATACTCTCAAATATTTATTCCCTTGATACACCCTGATATTGTGAGAGCTTATTAAGTGTGTTTGTGATTACTAGATACTACTAATACTCCTACTATTCTTGTTTGATCGTGTGATTCATTTTTGGGGAGTTTAGTTAAGTTTATCCCACAGATTTCAATATTATAAATCTTGTGTTGGGATAAACTAACAAGCTTAGGGATTTTTGCATTCTCATTGCAAGATTCCCTTAGCTTTTGATTTTGTTGTGTGAAAACATTTTCTACAAGTTATAATATTTTTCAAACTACTCTTGAGTTCATTACATTGAAGGAAAATATTTTGAGTTAGTTTGAATATTTGATTAAGCATATTTGAAACTCTGATTAAACATTGAGATTTGATATTAACTTGTTTCAGAGATATAGCTTGCTTTGAACACTCTTGAACATTCTGGTGATAGTATCTTGTTGAGTGTTGTTTGCACAAATATTCACATCACTGAACTTACATTACCTTTACTGTTGATGTGCATGTGTTAGATTATATTGGGTACATATCTGCTTTACTTGAGAAGCATAATCACTGTACTAGTTATGTTGTGAAAAATACTATTGTATTCCAGGCGTGACCTGAGGGGGCAGTATCTAGCCCATAAGGATTGTTAGGGTTTTCTCCGCCCCGCAAGAAGAATTTGTAAAGGTTAAGGTCAGCCCTGTGCTAATTGAACTGGTTGTAATCGGTTCTACTCCACCCGTTAAGTGAGCTTTAGTGGAATCCTTGGGCTTGTGAGCTAAAGGCGGGGACATAGGCATAGTTGACCGAAACCCGATAACATATCTGGTGTTGATTTTATTTCCACAATTTACTTTCTGCACCTATATGTTTATGTTTATCGTTTAAACTTTTTATTGGGATTGTGAATACATAGATAGACCCTAGGTTTGTGAAATACTACTTGCTAGATTAGTTGAATCTAGGGGATTAATTTTTTAAATACCCAATTCAACCCCCTCCCTCTTGGGAATACACCAAGGCTAACAAAAGGTAAGGATAACTTTAATAAGTTGTTAGGTTCACAAAAGAAAACCTTAAATAAGGAAAATATAAGATATAATGGAGTTACAAATAGAAAGAAGAAGAATACGTACATGGGATACTTCGTGAGAGAGTCTAAACATTATGCTAGTACCTCCTCTGGTCCTTATACCCACACTTACTGCGCATTATGTAAAATGAAGGGGCACACAAAGTTTGATTGCCCATTCAAACAGAAAGGGGTAAAAATGAAGCAAGTGTGGAAAGTCAACGAAAAACCTAAACCCATCTCTCTTTGACCCGAAAATGATCTAAGTGTTAAAAGATTAGATTTTGTGCACTTAATCATCCTTAGGTCATGTATCTAAATCATAAGGGGGTCATGTTATATAAGAAAAATTCAAAAGGAGAAAAGTTAACTAGGTTCGGTCGGCTGAACCCTTTTTAGCTTGGACAATTTGATCGACCGAACAAGGAAGGTTGACCAGCACATTGACCTATTCGGGCTCCTGAACATTTCAGTTGAAAATTGGTTTGGGCCCTTGAACATGGTTTGGCAGACCGAACTAAACTTCGAGCGACTATAGCTTTTCATCAGAGAGGTTCAACCAAACGAGCTAAAATGAACTAAGTTCATTCGGACTACCGAGGGTCAGAATATGAAAGGACGCCTGAGATTTAGCCAACCAACCCTTTATTTGGCCAACCGAACAAATTCAACCTCTAAAGTAATTATTATGGTTTGAACAACCAAACATTGGACTGGGCAACCAAACCGCGATTTATGTATACCTTGGCCGTGAGAAATAGGTTAATTTTGTTCATATTTCTTGAGAGCTCTTCAGTTTTTCTCTCTTCCTGTTGTTCCCTACTTTCATTCCAAACCTATTTTTCCTTATCAAACCACTTCTAGCCATGTCTAGAGATCAAACGAGAGCTGAATCCGGCATTGCTCTTGAGCAATGGTTTATTCCTGCTAAAAGGAGGATCAAATACAAGAGAATCTTCAGACTCAAGGAGCCTATTCTAAGTAAAGTTTTCAACATAGAATTCATGCAGAATCATTTTAATAATGTGATTGAGATATTGAAATATCAAGGATGATATGAATTCATTTTCTATCAGCCCAAAGGGATGTATCCCATTCTTGTCCATCTATTTCATGCAAACCTAGGACAGAATAACGAGGGATACTACTCCCAGGTCTTTAAGACTGACATATGGTTTGACAACAGATGTCTAGCTGAGACCTTCAATATCTAAAGAGGAGATTTTGACTGCCCTGACTGGGTCTCGACTCGAATCAACGAGTAGGATTTCACTGTGAGTACTTTTGTTAATCTGGTTATGACTAACCCTGCAGTTGATCTTAGTCGTACCCCCAGCTGTAGGTCTCTGACACTCGAGGCGAAATTTGTGCACCACCAGATCTCCTATAACATTTTGCTAAAATCCGGGTCTAGGGATCACATTTCCCACTTGGATTGCTTTGTGATGTGGTGCCTCTTTTTGAGGATAAAGTTGGACTTGCCTAGACTAATCTTAAAGTGGATGTTTGTGAAGACTGTGGGCAAGAGGATTATTCTGTCATACGAGGGCATCCTGACTAATATTTTTGTCAAAGAGAGAGTCACCATGACTTTGTATGCAGTGCTGAAGAAGATTAAGGGCACATATACCTTCTCCTCTACGACCCTGAAGCTGATGGGTTATGAGCTGGCCAACAACATGTGGTTGCCAACTATACCCGAGAGAGGACCGGGGCCAAAGGAGGTTCCTCAGGAGCATCCCCACATGCCATCTAATGCTAAGATTATGATTGCCATCGCTGGTCTCACTATGTCCTTTGATGATTTTAAGACTTCTATCTAGAGTGAGATCAGGGAGCAGGCTTCCTCATCGTAGGTAAGGCATTCTGAGTTTTTCATCGAGTTCACATAGTTTTAGTCGATTGTAAAGGTGAACTTTCACATCCTCGATGAGCATTTGAGGGAGATGAATGAGGAGGAGGATGGTGAGGAGCAGATAAATGTAAGTGGCAATGACGAGGAAGGGCCTGATGATGGAGAGGCGTAGAGGATGCCTGAGGATCTGTAGCTCATACAGTTCATTTCATATATCTTAACTCTTTTATATACATTTGGGTATGTAATAACTTATATTGCTTCATTTTTTTTTTCTTTTTCCATTACATTCTCACACACCACACTCACATATTGATGATTATTGTTGACTCTAAGAGTCTAATCCGGTTTTGATAATGAAAACTCACTTGGTATTTGATATGTGCATTGAGTTTGTAAACAGGAACTATATTAAGCATGCATGGAAGGATAACGAGTCATGGAAGCCTTAAAGTAAAGCATACATATCTTAGAAAGATTCATGGAACTCAAAGAGTATGAGAATTAAGATGCAAGCGGCAAAGTTCAAGAACATCTTGGGAATGGGTACTTAGAACTCATGTATTTACATTTTCGTATGATTTAATTTGAGGCTCAAAAAAACTTAGAATGACTTTAGAATTCATGCATTTCATGTATATCATTAGGGGACTTCATGGACTTAAAAATATTTTTAAAACCTTGGAAAATGTTTTTATACAGAGCCAAGAAAGAAAGAAAAACAAATTTTTGAATTAGAAAGAAAATATGCAGAAATTGTGAACTTCAGATGACTAAACTTTAAGTTCAGTTGACTGAAGAATTTCCTTAGACGTCTGAAGAATAAGCTCAGTCATCTGAAGATTTATAGGTGAAAAATAGAAACTGACAAAAGCACCTCAAATGACTGAACCTTAACCTCTATCGTCTGAAATCGACACTTCGATCGTTTGACCTTTGACCTCGATCATCTGACCCTGTGTACATATTATTTTTTCGAATGATAAAAATGACTTCAGTCATCTGGGCTTCGACCTCAGTCACCTGAACTTGCGGGAAAACTTAAAAATCTTATTTTTAATAATAGAACTCGCGAGGTATCTCTTTGACCCAACGATTGAGATCAATTCTAAGGGTAAGACACTATATATATTGAATATCTAAACCCTAAAAAAAAAAAGGGAGGCTAAGACAAAAGAGAAGAACAAAAAAAAAGAGAAGAATACATATTATTGAGATACTTGCTCTTATTGTTGTACGATTGCCTACAATCTAGCTTCTACACATCATCATTGAGCAAATCACCTGAGACAATCTAAAAGGATCTCAATTATACATGTTGTGCTTCAACTTGGATTGAGGTTTGGTTAATATATTTAGTTTTATCAGAGAATCTCATATCAACGTCTGTTGTGATATCTTTAGAGAAGTTTGATATTGAGTTTTCACATTCATATAAAGATCGTTTTTGAAAAACTCAATACTTGAGCAAGTTTATTTTTATTTGGCCATTAATTAAAGGTTTTTCATTCAAGTGTGTTCTTAATTTAAGGCTGATATTTTTGAATACATCTAAACTATTTGAATATATATATATCCTTAGAAGTGCATAACTATCTATATATATATTGAAGGATATTTTCTGAAAAACAAATATTAAGTTTGTTGATCTTTGGTATTATCATCTTAGAGATACATACATACATATTTATATATATATATATATATATATATATGCATTAAGTCAATACTATCAAGATCACATTGAGTTTGAAATATTTAGAGAAATATTGTTTGTTTGACAAAGTGTGTTTAGCATCTTTGCAATCTACAAAGTTACTTTTATATTCAAAGATCTAACCTAAGTTCTCCAAAGCATTGAGTTATACAAATATTTTTGGGAGATTTGATAAAAAAGGGTTTGTGCGTTAAAGCATATAATTCATAAAAGATTATGTTGTTTCATACATTCTGAGCTTCAGATTTTATCATATGTTAATGTGTTAGGAATTTTAATTGTACTCACGTGCTTTCTTTGGAAGCAATTTTGAGTGTTTTACAGATTTGATTATATTCACGGTTCGGTGTGTGAACTGGGGTTGAAGAGAGAGTTGTATCTCTTGTAAGCAGCGAAGTAGGAGGGAGTTGTACCTCTTGTAAGCAGAAGATTGTAAGGGAAGCTCCATCTCGATTTAAGGAGCAGGGATTTTAGTGAAATCCATGAGTGGGTAGCTCAAGGCGATGACGTAGCTCGAGTTGGCTAAACCTCGTAAAAACTGTGTTTGTCTTTTCTCTTCCCTTGACTCTTTACTTTCTGCATTACATTATATTATTTGCATTGCATTTGGATGTTGAATTACTTTACACACAATTAATTGGGTCAAAGGAACTTATTGATAAAATCAATTTAAGTTAATCATAAATCCCAACAATTGATTTGGTAAATATACAAATAGGGATAAAGTGATTAATAGGTTTAAATTTTTTTTAAAATACCCAATTCACCCCCCCCCCCTCTTGGGATTACACCTTAATCAACATTTGGTATCAGAGAGGGTTTACATAGACTTAACAGTCAATTTGTAAAAAGATCACATGGCACATATTGATGTAACTCCATTTGGTGAGGGACACTTACCCACTAGACCACCCATTTTCTATGGTGTAAATTACACCTATTGAAAACGTAGGATGAGCATATATCTATTGAACGTAGATTGGAAGGTATGGAAAATAGTGACTAAGGGTAATCATATTCCCATGAAAGTAATTGATAAGATTAATGTACCTAAAACTGAAGATGAGTATACAAAGAAAGACTGGAAATCAGTATAAATCAATGCTACTACCATGAACTTGCTTTTCTGTGCATTAGATGTCAATATATTTAATAAAGTAATGGCATGTAACTCGGCTAAAGAAATTTGGGAAAAGTTAGAGGTTACATATGAAGGCACTAAAGAAGTCAAGGATAGTAGGATAGACATGCTCACCGGTAAATATGAAGCATTTAAGATGACTGTAGATGAATCTATTCAATCCATGTACACTAGATTCACACACATTATTAACTCTTTAAATGCTCTTGGAAAGACTTACCCTACTTATGAGTTGATTAGGAAAATACTCAGGGGATTACCTCCAGTGTGGGAAGTGAAAGCTACGACAATAGTAGAAGGGAGAAATCTCAAGGAGATGTTAGTGGATGAACTCATTGGATCGTTCATTACCTATGAGCTAGCAATAAATGAGAAAAAAAATGAGCAAAGCAAAGCAAAGAAGGTCACTGCACTTAAGGCATCATCAAGCTACTTAAGTGAAGGAAGTGATTCTAAAATGGATAATGAGATAGCCTTGCTTACAAATAAGTTTATAAAGTCCTTGAAAAAGAATAAGAAGTTCAACAAAAAATTCTGAAACTCTAAATTGAAAAAAGAAGAGTCTAGCATGAAGAAAAAGAAGGAGGATCCACCAACATGTTATAACTACCGAGAGGTTGGACACATCAAGCTTGAGTGTCCTAAACTAGTGAAAGCCTCAAAGAAAAAGAAGGCACTAAAAGTCGGTTGGGATACACACAACACTAGTTGTTCAAAATCTAAAACCAGGGACGATGAGGTTGCCAATCTGTGTCTAATGGCACATGATGATATTGAGGTACAATCATCATTTTCGTCATCTTTGTATTATTCTAGTGATTCTGATAATGAAAATGACATGATTTCATATTATGAACTGAAACAAGAATACCTGTACTCTATTAAAGTGCTTGAGAAGAAAACAAAGAAAATTTTTGAGTTGAAAAGTAAAGTCAAAGAACTTGCAAGCTTACTTGAACGTCAAAATGAATCTTATGCATCTTTCATAAGAAATAAAGATTTGAAAAATGAGGAGTTAGAAAAGGATTTGAAAGATAAAGCAAAAATTATTTGTAAATTTACAAAGGGACAAAACAAATTTGAAAAGCTCCTAGGATCTCAAAGAAATTCCCTAGAAAAGGAAAGACTTGGTTTTAATGGGAAGGAAAATCTAAATAAGAGACATCTTTACATGGGTTATTTTATAAGAGAGTCAAAGTCATTTGTTCCAACTAAGAATTATCATAGAAATACTACATGCTTTAAATGTAAAAGGTTGGGCCACATACAATTCGACTATCCTTTCAAAAATAAATATATTAAAATTAATAAAGTATGGAAGGTAAAAGGAGAATCTAGCACTAACCCGCCCTGGACCCAAGAAAATCTAGGTACCAAAGCTTTGTTTGATTGTGTCTTGCAGATATGTTTAAGATCAGCATCCTCAAAAGATAAATGGTATATGGATAGTGGATGTTCACGTCATATGACCGGGGATGAAGCGAAGTTCACATCCCTCACACTCAAGGATGAAGGATTCGTCACTTTTGGAGACAATGGTAAGGGAAGGATTGCAGGTGCAGGTAAAGTTGGTAATAACTCGTCATTAATTATAGATGATGTCTTATTGGTTGAAGGTTTAAAACACAACTTATTGAGCATAAGCCAACTATGTGATGAAGGTTACGAAGTGTCTTTTGAACATGATAAGTGCATTGTTGAACACAAAACTGATAATAAGATATTGTTCATTGCTAAACGACATGAAAACGTAAATACCACAAGCTTTGATAACTTTACTTCACAGAGTGTGACATGCTTATCTGCTATGAGTGAAATTAGCTGGATTTGGCATAGGAGACTAGGACACGCAAACATGGATTTAATCTCAAAAACATGTTAAGAAAGAATTACTTAAGGGACTGCCTAAGACTAAATTTGTGTAAGATAAAATCTATGATGCATGTCAACTAGGAAAACAAGTAAGAACAAGCTTTTAGAAGAAGAAAGAGATCTCCACTGCTAGACTACTCCAAATGTTGCACTTATACTTATTTGGTCCAAACCCAATCCAGAGTTTAAAAGGAAAATCATATGCATTTGTCATAATTGATGATTTTACAGGATTCACATAAGTATTATTCTTAGGGCACAAAGATGAAGCATGTGAACAATTTATAAACCTGTGCAAGAAAATTCAAAATGAAAAAGGATATACAATCACTAATATTAGAAGTGATAGGGGTAGAGAATTTAAAAATCAAGGCATGGATGACTATTGTAATTCATTAGGAATTGCCCATAATTTTTCAACTTCTAAAACACCACAACAGAATGGTGTATTTGAAAGGAAAAATAGGTCTATACAAGAAATGGCTAGAACTATGTTTAATGAACATAAATTACCTAAGTACTTCTGGGTTGAGGCAGTGAATACCACCTACTATGTTGTAAATAGAGTTTTGATTAGACCATCACTTAATAAGACTCCTTATGAATTATGGAATGGCCATAGACTAAACATATCATATTTTCATGTCATTAGCTGTAAATGTTTTGTACTTAGAGACAATGAACACCTAGGAAAGTTTGATGTGAAATCTGATGAAGGTATCTTCCTAGGGTATGCATTAGATAGTAAAGCCTATAGAGTATATAACAAACGAACATTAATGGTCATAGAATCTATTCATGTACTGTTCGATGAGTCAAACCCCTTCTCCAAAAGAACTGATGAAAATGAAAGTGAATTAAATAAGGAATTTAAAGAACTATCCATTGAGAATGATTCTAAAATGAAAATTGAACTTAAAGGCCATCCATTGAAATTGATTAAACTAAAAATGAGGTTAATGAACCACCTAGAGAATGGAAATATATAAAGAATCATCCCATTGATCAAATAATAGGTGAACGATTACGTGGAGTAGCCACTCGATCCTCTCTTAGGAATATGATTAGTCACTTTGCATTTCTATCTCAAGAAGAACCTAGGAATGCGAGTGAAGCTATAGAGAATGAATCATGGGTGTTGTCAATGCAAGAAGAAATAAATCAATTTGAGAGAAACAAAGTATTGACACTAGTTTCCAGAGCTAAGGATAAGTCAATCATTGGAACCAAATGGATATATAAGAATAAGAAAGATGAACATGGAGTAGTTGTGAGAAATAAGGCTAAATTAGTAGCTCAGGGATATAATCAAGAAGTGGGTATAGATTTTGAAGAAACATTTGCACCTGTCGCTAGAATGGAAGCCATTCGAATGCTTTTAGCATATGCAGCTTTTAAGGATTTCAAGTTATATCAAATGGATGTCAAAAGCACATTTTTAAATGGCTACATAAATGAAGAAGTGTATGTTGAACAACCCCCAGGCTTTGAAATCTATAAGAATCCAAATCACGTGTATAGACTAACAAAGGCCTTATACAGTTTAAAGCAAGCTCCTAGAGCTTGGTATGAAAGGCTAAGCGGTTTTCTATTAGAAAATGGATTTATAAGAGGAAAGATAGATACAAACCTGTTCATAAAGTCTAAGAAAGATGACATTCTCCTAGAGTAAGTATATGCAGATGACATCATATTTGGTGCTACGAATAAAGAATTGTGTAATGAATTTTCTAATACCATGCAAAATGAATTTGAGATGAGCATGAAGGGTGAACTAAATTTCTTCCTAGGACTTCAGATCAAATAAGCAAAACATGGAATATTCATAAATCAATCAAAGTATATTAGAGACCTACTCAAAAAGTTTAAAATGGAAGATGGAAAAATACTAGATACACCTATGAGCGCTTCATTGAAATTAGACAAAGATGAACAAGGTATACCGGTAGATGTCAAGCTATATCGTGGAATGATTGGTAGCTTATTATACCTGATTACCAGTAGACTTGATATGATGTTTAGCGTATGTTTGTGTGCAAGATTTCAGTCTGCACCAAAAGAGTCACATTTGCTAGCTGTTAGACGAATACTTAGATACCTAATAGGAACCGCAGAAATTGGATTATGGTATCCTAAGTACACATATTTTGAGATTATCAGCTATTCAGATGCTGATTTTGCAGATAGCAAAGTGGATAAGAAGAGCACTAGTGGTACTTGCCATTTCTTAGGACATTCCTTAGTCTCTTGGTTTTCCAAGAAACAACATTCAGTAGCTCTTTCCACAATTGATGTTGAATACATAACAGCAGGTAGTTATTGTGCTCAAATGCTATACATGAAGCAACAACTGAAGGATTTTGGATTAAGTTATGAAACAATCCCTATTAGATGCGGTAATACGAGTGCGATAAATATTTCAAAGAATCCCATATTACATTCACGAACTAAGCATATAGAGATACAACATCACTTTCTTCGTGATCATGTGCACAAAGGGGATGTGACACTTGAGTTTGTATGCATGGATGAACAATGGGCAGATATATTCATGAAACCACTTGTGGAGGATAGGTTTATCCAAATTAGGCGTGAATTAGGCTTGATGCATAGTCAAGAGGTTGCCTAGAATTATATTAGATAACATAATTCAAGGGGAGCAACGTCACTTAAGATGTAATCACTTAGTATCAAATCAATCAATCAACTTTTGTGCACATTCGATATAACATTAGTCCACATTTGGTATCACATCAATCAATATTTGGTATCCTCACATAATCACTGAAACTTATGCATTAGTAAGAGGGTGCTTGAGGTAAAAAGGGGAGACGCAAATTTTTTTTCCAAATCTAATGGCTAAACAAGATTAAAACTTTAAAATTTCAAAGAGGAGAAGAACGTAAGGTTATAGTCATTCATTTCTTATTATTATATACCTTTTTGTTGATGCAAAAGGTGGAGAAAAAGGAGCAAAAACTGTTCACTAGATAAATATCAGAAGCAAAGAGAGAATAAGCAAAAAAAATCTGTTATTGATGTTATGCAAAGGGGGAGAAACTGTTGTTGATGTCATGGTTGATACATCATGAGCATATTCATTGTGAGCATATTTCATACTTCATTTGGATTCAAACTAAACACTTTATGTATGAACATGAGCATATTGTTATTCTTTGAATATTTGATGCATTAATTGAGGGGGAGCCTGTTAGGTGCAACCCTTTATATGAGTCCAATTCGGTTTTGATAATGACAAATCACTTGGTATTTGATTTGTGCATTGAGTTTGTGAACAAGAACTATATTAAGCATGCATGGAAGGATAACGAGTCATGGAAGCCTTAAAGTAAAGCATACATATCTTGGAAAGATCCATGGAACTCAAAGAGTACGAGAATCAAGATGCAAGCGACAAAGTTCAAGAACATCTTGGGAATGGGTACTTAGAACTCATGTATTTACATTTTGGTATGATTTAATTTGAGGCTCAACATAACTTAGAATGACTTTGGGATTCATGCATTTCATGTATATCATTAAGGGACTTTCATGGACTTAGAAATATTTTTAAAACCTTGGAAAATGTTTTTATAAAAGAGCCAAGAAATAAAGCAAAATAGATTTTTGAACAAGAAAAAAAAATATGCAGAAATTGGGAACTTCAGATGACTGAACTTTAAGTTTAGTTGACTGAAGAATTTCCTCAAACGTTTGAAGAATAAGCTCAGTCATCTGAAAATTTATGGATGAAAAACAGAAATTGGCAGAAGCACCTAAGATGACTGAACCATGACCTCGGTCGTCTGAACTCGATACTTTGGTCGTCTGACCCTTGACCTCGGTCGTCTGACCTTGTGTCCAGGTTATTTTTTCGAAGGATAAAAATGACTTTAGTCATCTGGGTTTTGACCTCAGTCACCTGAACTTGCGAGAAAACTTAACAATTTTATTTTTATTATTTGAACTTCCGAGCTATCTCTTTGATCCAATGGTTGAGATCGATTTTAAGGGTAAGACACTATATATACTGAATATCTAAACCCTAAAAAAAAAAAAAGAGGCTAAGACAAAAGAGAAGAATACATATTATTGAGAAACTTGTTCTTATTGCTATACGATTGCCTACACTCTAGCTTCTACACATCATCTTTAGGCAAATCACCTCCGACAATCTAAAGGGATCTCGATTATACATCTTGTGCTTCAACTTGGATTGAGTTTTGGTTAATATATTTAGTTTTATCAGAGAATCTCATATCAACAAATGTTGTGATATCTTTAGAAAAGTTTGATATTGAGTTTTCACATTCAGATAAAGATCGTTTTTGAAAAACTCAATACTTGAGAAAGTTTATTTTTATTTGGCCATTGATTAAAGGTTTTTCATTCAAGTGTGTTCTTAATTTAAGGCTAATATTTTTTAATACATCTAAATTATGTGAATAATATATCCTTAGAAGTGCATAACTATCTATATATATATTGAAGGATATTTTCTGAAAAACAAATATTAAGTTTGTTGATCTTTGGTATTGTCATCTTAGAGATATATATATATACATTAAGTCAATACTTTCAAGATCACATTGAGTTTGAAATATTTAGAGAAATATTGTTTGTTTGACAAAGTGTGTTTAGCATCTTTGCAATCTACAAAGTTACTTTTATATTCAAAGATCTAACCTAGGTTCTCCAAAGCATTGAGTTATACAAATATTTTTGGGAGATTTGATGAAAAAGGGTTTGTGCATTAAAGCATATCATTCATAAATGATTATATCGTTTCATACATTCTGAGCTTCAGATTTTATCATAAATGTTTTAGGAATTTGAATTGTACTCACAAGCTTTGTTTGGAAGCAATTTTGAGTGTTTTAAAGATTTGATTGTATTCACAATTCAGTGTATGAACTGGGGTTGAGCAGAGAGTTGTATCTCTTGTAAGCAGCGGAGTAGGAGGGAGTTGTACCTCTTGTAAGTAGCAGATTGTAAGGGAAGCTCCGTTTCAATTTAAGGAGCTGGGATTTTAGTGAAATCCTTGAGTGGGTTGCTCAAGGCGAAGACGTAGGCCGAGTTTGCTAAACCTCGTAGAAACTGCGTTTGTCTTCTCTCTTCCCTTAACTCTTTACATTCCACATTACATTATATTATTTGCATTGCATGTGAATGTTGAATTACTTTACACACAATTAATTAGGTAAAAGGAACTTATTGATAAAATCAATTTAAGTTAGTCATAAATCCCAGCAATTGATTTGGTAAATATACAAATAGGGATTAAGTGATGAATAGGTTCAAAGAATTTTTAAAATACCAATTCACCCCCCCCCTTGGGATTACACCTTAATCAACAAATATATTTTGTTTTGTGTGGTTGACTCATGTTTACAAGTGATGGCTTGCGTGCTTTTAAATGTCTTTAATTATTCTGTTATCCTGATTGATGCCTCCTCTATAGCGGATGCAGTTGATGAGAATTGCCTACTGGTAGAAATTTTAGGTTCTCGCATGCTTAAACTGAATGATATACTGGTTGTTTGAATCTTTTTTAATGCAGGTTTTTATGAGAAATGTCCTATTTACAGACGGCATACTGGCAGATTTTCGTCCGACATTTCCCAAAATATTCAAACTTTTGCTAAAATATTGATGGATGTGCATGGATAATTTAGCTTGAATTCAAATTACTTGCTCTTAGTTCAAATTAACTTGAAATATTGAAGATTGAGCATGTGTTTAAATTCTTTGCTGATCATATTATTCAAAGCATTGGACTTAAATGGCATCTGGATAATGCATCACTATTGAGATTCATATTATAAAATTATTTTTGTTATAAGCAGGTTACCATGGGAAAAGTTGTAGTTTTAGACGAAATGCTGTCAAAATTTTCCCAAATTCGGTGCACAAATTCCATGTTTTATAAAAACTTAACATCTTGATATGAGGATATGCTTCTAGAACATCATTTTTTTTTTTTTTTGTGCATCATGATTACTATAAGAATGATTTGTTCTAGCTTACTGCAATCATCTTGCTAAACTTAAATCCAATCCTTTGTGGCAAACCTTCATCCCCAAAATACTTGCTAACCATTTCTAAAGAGGGATCTCTCTTAAAGACAAAATTACATGAAATTATCTTTAACAATAATCTTTTGTCGTGCTGTGTATTTATAAATTGTTAAAATAATTGTGTCTTATGCTAAAGTGATAAGTATAGATAGAATGCATAATCTGAGGGGGAGCCACTTCACTTAGAAAAATACGGTTCTAAAAAATTAAACGTTATCTCACATTATTCACTGCTATACTCTATACCTCATGAGAATATCTTTCATTTATTGTGTGCTACAAGAGTACATTATCTTTTTTACTTGACTATTTAAGTTGATCCATACCAGAATGTTTGAGTTGTTTGATGTAAATTATTGCAAATTATTTGTTGAACTCAAATAGGTCACTTAGAGACAAATTTTTTATTTTTACTTTTTTTTTGGAAAAATGCTTCATTTTCAAACGGCATGCTGCCGAAATTTTTTAAAACTCTTCACAAATTATATATTGTATCTAAATGATTATTACTCATTGTTTTCCTATTTGCTCTAATTCTTTTATCCCGACCCTTTTTGTTGTTGCCAAAAGGGGGAGATGAGGCAAAATTGGGTACTTTTGTAATAATTGATCTTTTAAATTTCTTTATGCATATTGTCAGAGGGAGCCTTTCTTGGTTATACCCACTTTTGCATAAAGTATTTCTCATCATCAAAAATGGGGAGATTGTTGACCTAATTGGTCATATTTTACTTAGATAATGACAAATACATTGGTACTGATGTTTGCCCTGAGCTTTCATATAGGTTCACTCTGCGCATGGAGTTGAAAAGAACGTTATATCATGATAGCGTATGGTGGATCCAAGGGAGAATGAAGAATATTATGCTTAACTTGTATTTGTAATTTTTATATTCTTCATTTTGGATTGTAACATAATATGGTCTATAATAAACTACATCATGCATGATAGACCTTTATGCTCAGGTTGTCCTAGATTAACCTTAGGTTCCTACACACTTAGTGCATAGGACCCCACTACACTCACATGTCATCAAGGGTAAATTTAAATTAAAGAATGAAACTTAGGCTTGAAATCGAAAAGGCTTCAGGTGACCAAACCAAGCAAGTTAAATTGCCTCGGTCGACTGAACAGTTGACTAGTCAAAAAGTTGACCTTCCTTCGGGCGACTGAACTAAGAATGAACTGAGTGTCCACAGTCAACCGAACTCAAACCCTAACTTTTTCCAAAAACTCAGGTGCCTGAACTTCACATTCAAAATTCCCTCAGGTGACCAAATGTGCAAGTTCGACAGACCAAACTTGAGAACAGGCGACTGAATCTCAGACAAATTGGAAAATCGCCGTGGTCAGTAGACCAAACCTTTGATCAAGCACCCAAACTTCAAAAATCACTTTTTCTCATGTGTCTGTTCGAGCGACCGAACCTATGGCTCAATCGACCAAAACTCTCAGGTTGGCCAAATTTTTACCATGGTAAATTACGGTTAAACAGGGTTAATTTCTTAAACACATTTAAAACATTTTAAATAATTCCCTGAGTGTCCCCAACGGTTATAATTTTGGCCTTCTCTATAAATATGGGTTTATTTGCACAATTAATACAAGATTAGCACTTGGATTAGCCTAAAAATTCTCTTATTTTTTGAGTGCACATTTATCAAATCCAAAACCCATACACACTTCCTTTGTCATTCCTTTGATAAATCAAACTTCCTAAGAGTGTTCTTGAGTGATTCCATTTCCTTAAAAACTCTCCTTGTTCTAGATTGTTTGATTTTTTTTATTTTTTTTTTGGGAGTTTTAGCCAAGGTTTTTCCCCTGGTTTAACTAATAAAACTTTGTGTGGGAAAACCTTTGTAGCTAGTGAGTCTTTGCATCTTTGTTGTAAGACTCATCAAGTTTGTGTGTTTTTTATTGTGAAAAATCTTTTTAACATGCATCCTTTTCAAATTTCTCTTAAGCTATTATTTTGAGAAAATTATCTTTGAGATATTTTGGAATACTCTATTTGGAACTCTTTGAAACTTGTTGTGATTAATTAAAATTGATACTTTGTTTCAAAGATTGTTTCAAAATACACTCTAGGACTTGATTATATATTTACATCAGATTGAGTGTTAGCACACTTCATTTGCACTGAGCATAAATTCAATCATATGTGTGTGCATATTTATCTAGACTATATTGTGGTACATATATGCTTGCGTAGAAGCACTTTATTTGTACGCCAAATTTGAGCTGATTAATTGTATTCCAAGCATAGGCACTTTATTTGTACGCCAAATTTGAGCTGATTAATTGTATTCTAGGCATAAGCTTGAAGTGGGAGACTTGCCCTGTGAAAAGTCCAGGATTGGCTTTGACTCAGTTAGGAAAACTAGGTGCACCATCTTAGTAAGGTATTGTAATCGGAGCCCCTCCACCCGTGAAGTGAGCCTTAATGGAATCCCTATGCTTGTGAGTCAAGGTGTGGACATAGGTAGTATTGGCCAAATCCCGATATCATTTCTAGTGCTTGCTTTTGATTTTTGCACTTAAATTTATGCATTGAATGTTGTTATTTTAATTATAGTGTTTGGTTGAGAAATATCGAGATTGCTTTAATTGGTTTACATCTCAGCTCAGTTTGACTTTTTGCTGAGTTGGATACTACATAGGAAGCCCCTAAGTTGTGTAATACTGTTACTAGATTAGTTGAACCTAGGAGGAAATTTTTTAATCTCCAATTCACCCCCTCTTGGGATTGCACCAAAGTCAACAAAGTCTTTGTCTGACCAAGTGGCGCGACCAGCAACACACAGGGGTGACTTAGTCTTCCACTACAAACTCCGAAGTTTAGACTGAGAAGGAAATGCTACAAGGGTCAACCAAGTGATCGACAATGTGAACCTCCAGAGCGACAACGTTGAGATACTAACACAGAAATGAGAGCATAATTACCGAGAGCCTTGACAAAGTGTTCAGCTAAGAGACCTTGAGGGGCGACTATGTCAAGTTCCTAAGATTTCGTGAAGCTTGAGATCCTGTAAGTCTCAACTATCAACTCGACCAACAAGACCCTAAGGCGCGACATAGTCAAAGACATTGAAGATTTGAATTCTTTTTTTTTTTTCCCGCGAGCCTCGACTAGGGCGCACACAAGGGAAGCATGGGAGCAACTTGGTCGACAACAACGATCTTCTGCGCGAGATTTGCTGCAAACTTTCCTAAATTATAAAATAAACTTTATAAACCCTAGAGCCTAAAAATTATTGCTTCAAAGATGAGCTCTGGGTTCCTCTTTGGCCTCTCTAAGGTTAGTGACAGAGTTAATATGTCACTGAGAGCCAAGCTAGATTAGGAGTAGTGTAGATTTCTGGATTCTGCAAGGTGTGTTCGATGGCCTGTGACAACCACCTGAGCTCTTGTGTTTTCCAGTGTATATTACATAATCGTTCAGTTGTATTTTCTAACGTTAGTGGCAGACATTCTGATTGCAAAAGGGATGATCTTTTTACATGCTTTCTTTTTACTGCTTTCATTTACTACTTTCCTTGACTGTTTTCATTTATTGTTTGGATGGGGATGATGTTTAGTGATAAGATTAGCACCTCTATTGCTTCAGTCAGGTACACGTATTAGGCTACAGTCTCCCAAAGAGGTTCTTGTGATCATTTGTAATAAAGTATACTCCAGTTCTCAGTCGTGCTCCGGACAGCTGGTGCACCCTTGCTACTCTATGCCATCGAACGACTCCTTGGATTGTTTAGCCGGGTTCCATTTAGTTTAGTATGGTAAACTCACTGAACTTAGATTATGCAAAACAACATCCTAAACTATACTCATGTCTAAACACTACTTTTTAAGAGTAATGTTAACTTTGATTTACTTCCTTTCTTTTACATGCTTTCTAGTAGTTGATAAAAAATAATTCAAAAATATAATATTTTTTACTTTCTTTTACATAAGGCTATAATAAACTACATTGTAAGAGGTTTGATAATTGCGGTTTAAGTCGTTGAGGATCAACACCCGACTTCCCCACTTTTTACTAAACTTGAGATTGTTAGGTAGTATAAATTTTATCTTTGGTAGTTAAGGACCCAAGCCTTAACGAGCCTACCAAATTTTTGTGTCATTGCTAGGGACTTGGCTATGGTTATAAGCCCAATTCTACTTTAGAGTATTGTTGCCTTGTGTTTTTTATTTGCTCTCCTTTTATTTTCATCTTTCTTTATTTAATTTCATTTTTGTTTGTTATCTCTAAAGTCTTTATTCTGGGTGCTTTAACAGTGTATGTTTGGTTTGTGCTCTCAGGACCCCAAGATAGTTCCTATAAATCCTGAGACTGAAAGATCCCATAAGTCCATTAGGAAACTTACCTCCAATCCAGAGATCGCTGAGTGGTCTGAGCCAAAATTTGTGGCCGAAAGAAACCCACTGATTCCTACCGATCAACTCCTGGAACCACAAGCACCCCACCTACTTGTGGTGTGAAAGCAACCACTACAGCTACTTAAGGACTACTTTGTGCCTAATACATACACATCACCGTCCTGCATCTGGTTCTCAAAAGTTCAAGCGGTGCAATTTGAGATTAAGACTTTAATCATCTCGATGCTACCCAACTTTCATGGGAACTCGACTAAAAATCCTTATCAGCATCTGGATGAGTTCTTAGAGATTTGCTTCACCATCTGTATACCTAATTTTAGTTATGAAGCCCTTCGTCTTAGGATTTTTCTATTCTCTGTGAAGGATAAGGCCAAATATTGGCTGACGTTCTTAGAGCCGAACTCAGTGACCAATTGGGCCACCATGCAACATGAATTCCTGAAAAAATACTTCCTAATTGGAAAACTAACCAACTACAAAGGGCAATCACAAATTTCACATAAAAGGATGGGGAACTTTTCTTGAGACCTGAGAGCAATTTAGGGACCTGCTCCATAAATGCCCACATTATTAGGTTCCCAAATGGCAATTAGTACAAAAATTTTACAAAGGGTTAGCCGAGAGGGATAGATCCATGGTAGATGCCTCGTGAGGAGGTACTTTCCTCACAAAGCACGAGAATGAAGCATGGATTCTCTTCGAGAATCTTGCCAACTATTCTCAGTAGCACACTGCTACTACTCATAGACTTCCCAATCCATCAACCTCTAAATGTCAGGGAGTTTATGAGTTGGCCACAAGCCAGGACCTAGCTCCTAACTTGCATGCCATATCCAAAAAACTAGACTAGTGCTTCTCCTTAGGACCGCAAACAATGGTTTGTGCAATTTTCTCTGACCCCTCCTATACATGCTATAATTGCCAACATGCCCCTTCCTAGCCTAAGCTTGTGTAGGAGGAAGTGAAAGCTACCCACAATTGGTATGATAGGCTGTCCAACGACCACTACCCCAATGCCCACAACACTGGGTGAAAACAACATCCCAACATCTCGTGGAGACCGCAAGGGCCGGGTTTTTAGTCATAAATACCTTCACAAGCCCCTAATGCTCTGCCTCCGCATCCAAACCAAAATTTTCAAAATCATCTTGATTCAGCCCTCAGATCTTCGACCGTTTAGTAGATGTCTCCACCTCCACCTAAGTATGACACTTTTCAAGAGACAATACTGAAAGCCCTTAAAAAAAATTGAGGCTGATTGTCAAGTAGATCAGCAAATCCTTCACTCTCACTCCCAATCCATTGCAAAGATAGAAGCCACCCTGGGGCAACTAGCTACTACCTTGAGTCGAAGAGATGAGGGCAAGTTGCCAAGTCAGCCAGTAGTGAATCCCAAGGGACAATATGGGGTAGAATGTGAACTGGACACTGGTCCCTCATCATATTCCGAGCAAGCCTAGGTGGTGACCACCAAAGTGGCAAGATGATAAATAAACGAGGTAAGGAGCAATTGAGCAAGGAAGAGAACAAGGTTGAAAAGAGGGTAGTGCCTAATGCTAATTCGTGCACCCTATCTTCCTCTAGTCGAGTACTTAATCCTTTAGTCCCACACCTGCAACTGGAAGGACCAAACCTCACTTCACCCCCCCATCGGGCTTTTCACGTCCCTTTAGTGACACATCCTACAGCCCCTCTTGGACCTTCTATATTTAGGAAAGAGGCCTCAACTAAGTCCATTTGGATGGCATTAAGCAATTACCTACATTCAAAGAGTTCCTTAAGGACTTATCAACACAGGAGCAAGAGTCAAGGGTGCATATGGATGGTTTGGTTAAGAAGGTTAAGCACATAAGCTCCATGATATTAGGGCACCTCGTGCCCAAGCTAAAAGACCCTAGCCTACCCATTGTTTCATGTGTAATTGGCGATTACACCATTAATGAGGCTCTTTTAGACTTAGAAGTGAATGTGAACATCCTTTCATACTCGACCTTTCACCAACTTAACCATGGGAAGCTGAAGCCCACCCTGATAATATTAAGTCTTGCTGATTAATCTCTTAAGCAACCTCGGGGTGTGGTAGAAGATGTGGTAGTCAAGGTGGGAGACTTCCATTACCCTATCAATTTCATCATTTTCGATATGGATTCTTCCACAAATTTGATCCCTATCCTTCTAGGATGACCATTCCTAACCACCGCAATGCTTGCATTCAATGTAGGACAGAGATTATGGACATTTCATGGAGCCACAAATAACTAAGGCTGAATATATTTCATGCTCCCCAACATCCAGTTAAAACTGCCCAAGCTATGGATGAAGAGGTCATTGATACAATTTTTAGAGACACGGCTCTCTCAATTCTTTGGAGAGACCCATTGGATTATGCATTTCAACCTGAACCCCCCCCCCCCCCCAACTGCTGAACTGGAGGGACCTTTTGAACAATTTCCACCGAATCATGACTGGGTCCCTACTTCCGAGAATACGTTGGGGGTATGCAACTCCAGCAATGAGGAAAATAAGAGAGAAGCCAATCTTAACTTTGAAACAGGTTGAGTTTGACATGAACTTAAGTGCGTCTAGCTAAAGATGGTAAACTTAGCGCTTCCAAGAGGCAACCTGATAATTTATCTTTCCTCTTATGTCATTAGAGTGTACATTGTAGGGTAGCTTGAGTTTAGAATCTTTAGAGTAAGCTTTAGAAAAAGTTAGGGGTTAGACTATAGGGGTGATCAGTGTGTACAAGGGTGACCTAGTCCAGTCCTCGATCTGTTTTGCAATTGGAAAATGCATAGAGGTTTGACCATGCTCACGACCAGCACTAGATTGGCAGGCGACCTAGTCGAAAGTTGTGTTTTTCTGCTAAAAATTATGGGTGCAACTAAGGATGCATAGCACAAATACTGGTGCAACATGGACGAGAATTTCTAGAATCATTTAAAACTAGACTCACACCCGACTCTTTTTCTCCCACCTCCTTTTTCTCTCTAATTGCTTACCCTTATCCTACTCTGTGCTTGTGGCTATTAGGGCATCCCTTGGTTTCTCCCCACTAAGCCTTCTCAACCACCATCTAGTGCTCCTTCTGTACACTATCATTCCCTGCATACTGATGCACCACCACCTTCGCCTCTTCGATTCCTCAACTATGGGTTGAACTCTACCAGTTGCGTCAGGAATTTACACTCCTTCAATCCTTCATCCTTGAAACATATGTTACATTATGGGAACAATTTAATCAAGGTGTTCAGAAGATCCTTGCTACCATTCCTTATATCACTAATAAGGCCACCTTACACAGCTCTCGAGTAGCTGTGACAGCCCTACCAGCCTCTTTTAGCGTACCACCATCTGCCCCCACTTTCTCGGAACTTCCCGTGTTGGTTTCCAATGCTTTCGCGATACTGGAGGGTGCTCTGCGCACTGATGCTGTGACTTCTAGTGATTTTGGTAACAGTGATTCTAGCAGGGCACCCGAGAATGATTAGACTAGGGTTGGGATGACCATTTCAGCTTCTTTTTGTATGACCACCTTGTGTGTTGTGCTGCTATGGCACACTTTTGTCCTGTTCTTTTTACTTCCTCCACCATGTTTTTGAATTCCACTATAATGTAACTTCAATTAAAAAGTAATGAAATGTACATGGTGTTGTTGATCTTCTAGTCTTTTGTGCTTCAGTGTATTCTTGCATACATGTGGTGATTGTATTATATGTATTTACCAAGGAACACCATTTGATCTTCATGGCACCATGTAGTGTTTTCACCCATGCACACCATAAACTTTCTTTCTATGCTTCAGTGAGGACATTGAAGTTCTAAGTTGGGGGTAGGGTGTGGCACACTGCATGGCACATTTCATGCACAAAAATGACAAATTTTAAATTTTTGAAAAATTTCCAGTGAAATTTATCTTTCCAGGCCATGCTAACTTATATATTATACCCTCTACATACACCTATATAACCTAGTGTTACATGCATAGGCTTCTCAATTACATGATTTTATTATGCTCACTAACAATTTAGTGAATTAGTTGTGTAAAATTCGCATAACATGGCCAATATCTTGGTATTACTCCAAGTAGTTTGACTAGTGGTTTGTTTGGGTTAATACTGCTGGGTAAACTTTTGTATTTACATGGTACTTCATGAGGCTAAAAACACACTTACACATGATTTGTAACACTTACGGTTCTTTGAGAGCACTGAAAGAACACTCGCGGTTACTATGACACCTTGTGAGATACCGTTGAATCATATGTTCATTTCTCAAGTTGTTGACGTCAAACTCTGAGTTTATAAAACTCAACCTTCCTTCTTTTTCTGGATTTCCTTTGCTAACTAGTCTTCGTTTTTGCTTTTGCCAACCTATAGGTGACATCTAGTGGGGAGATATAAATCTAAGTGTTGTAACTTACTCAAGATGTGAAGGTCACTACAAAAAAAAAAAACTAGTTTTTAGTGACGAAAGTATTAATGAAGAATTCAATTTTGTCACTAAATGTGGGTATTAGTGACAGTTTTTAACAATCGTCACTAATAGTCGAAACATTAGTGACGGTTTTAGCAACCATCACTAATACGACACTATTAGTGATGGTTTTAAAATCGTCACTAATAATTTCATCCCAAAAAACCAATTTTCCCACTCAAACTATCGTGGGAAACCATTTTTCATGCAGAAATTATTTTGAAAAAATATTAGCGACGATTCTTGGGGTATTAGTGATAAATTGAATCCGTCACTAAAGTCACTTATTAGTGACGATTAAGTAGTCTTTTATTAGTAACGGTTTGGAAAAATCGTCACTAATAATAGGGTATTAGTGATAGTTTAGGGATTCGTCACTATTAGTGTTTTTATTTAAAAAATATTAAAAAAATTTAGTTTACAATATTAGTGACGGTTTGGAAAATTCGTCACTAATAATGGGCCATTAGTGATGGTTTAGGGATTTGTCACTATTAGTGTTTTTATTTAAAAAATATAAAAAAAAATTAGTTTTAATATTAGTGATGGTTTGGAAAATTCGTCACTAATAATAGGGTATTAGTGACGGTTTAGGGATTCGTCACTATTAGTGTCTTTATTTAAAAAATATTAAAATAATATAGTTAACAATATTAGTAACGGTTTGGAAAAATCATTACTAATAATAGGGTATTAGTGACAGTTTAGGGATTCGTCACTATTAGTGTTTTTATTTAAAAAGATATAAAAAAATTTAGTTTTTAATATTTGTGACGGTTTGGAAAATTCGTCACTAATAATGAAGTATTAGTGATGGTTTAGGGATTTGTCACTATTAGTGTTTTTATTTAAAAAATTAAAAAAAAAATTAGTTAAGAATATTAGTGACGGTTTGGAAAATTCATCACTAATAATAAGATATTAGGGATGGTTTAGGGATTCATCACTATTGGTGTTTTTATTTTAAAAATATAAAAGTAATATAGTTAACAATATTAGTGACGGTTTGAAAAATTTGTCACTAACAATAGGGTATTAGTGACAGTTTAGGGATTCATCACTATTAGCATTTTTTATTTTAAAAATATAAAAAAAAAAATAGTAGGACAAAATTAAAACAATACCTATCACTACATCACTGGCCGCCTTATCATCTCCTGGTGTCAAAGCATAAACCCATGTCGAGGCAGTGTTCCTCTATTGACTACCTTGGGGTGCCCGATTATCTTCTCGATATAGTCTAGGAGCAAGTGGGTTAGCTGGGGGTGCTCGGAAATCATTTGCTATGTGACCAGGTTGACTGCAGTGATAACAGACCATCTCTCTGACCCAGCAGTCTCTTGGATGTCTTCTATCGCACCTAGGGCATAAAGGGTGCAATGGTCTGCCCTGTATAGCCCAGTCTCCCATCCATTGTCGCTAACCTCCTCTGCTACCCTATCTCCTCCAAAGCCCCTAGCTAGTACCTACTATAAAATTGGGAGGCATGGGCCTCTTCCTCTGACTCTTTGCTCCAGCACTTCTATGTAGGCTGGTCTTTATAATTGTGGCTTTATCTAAAAGTTCTAAAAAAGTTTGGACCTAAAAGCCCACAACATGCTCATATAAACCCTGTCTCAGGCCCTCCTCGAATTTCCTCGCCTTCTTTTCTTCATCCAACACTATATATGGGGCAAATCGAGATAGCTCGATGAATCTGGCGGCATAATATCATACCATCATGTGTCCCTGAGTCAGATTTAGGAACTATGCTGCTTTAGCATTTTTGAGTAGTAGCGGGGAAATACCGCTCAAAAAATAACTCCCTGAAATGGCTCCATGTCATAACGATAAGCACAGGCCTCTGCTCCTCCAATAACCTTTCTGATCTCTACTAGTGTTTAACCTCTCCTATCAATTTAAAAGTAGCAAAGGATACTTTCTGGTCCTCAGTACATGGGAGAATGGCCAAGGCTTCCTCCATCTTCTGGATGCAGTTCTCAGCCACAAATCGATTAGCACCTTCTCAGAATGATGGGGGATTCATACGTGTGAACTGCTCAATCGTGCAGCCCTGCTCCCCTGAACTCCTGGTCATCTTTGCCATCACCTGCTGGGTGACACTACGTAGCATCTTATCTGGATCTCCGCCGACCATACTAGAAGGCATTGCATCATCACCTCTAGCATGCGCACTAATACTTCCAGGGTCCATCCTGAAAATGGCACAAAATAATCTTAGAATTCCATAATCATGACGTAACCAATACACTCATCAAACTAAGATCCATAAGACATTCTCCTATAACAATACATCTTAACATTCTCTTTCCCCAATTATAGATTCAGTCTTACCACTCAGAAACAAGAACTGGCAATAGTTTACTATAGCTTTCTTGAAATCATCACCACAGGAAAATCACAGAAACAACCAAAGAATATCCTGCCTCCAAGCTACAAGATAAAACCCTAAATTCTAACCTATAACCGCTAACAATGATTGACTCATATCCCAGTCTACCTATCTCCTACTCTCATCAAGATTCATTCCTATACTTTGGTATTGTATTACCTAGCAACCTAAGCTCTGGTACCAAACTGTAATGACCCGAAAATTCTGCTTTATATTTTTTTCCACATATTAAACTTTGATGCCATGCTATAATATCCCGACCCTAAGTGGGTCCCAGGTTGACCTATTCACAACATATATCTACCATGCAACGAAATCATACACATAATATCCTTAATACAATACCGAAGTTATAAAATTACAATATTTACATACATCTCTCCTAAAAATGTTATACAACCCATAATAAACCAAAACTTAACTATATAAATGCATCTCACCAGTATTTACTTCAAAACCAAACACTATCTAGACTTACCCCGAAACCTCCTAAGCATGATTTCTAGTATTCCCTAAAATATTAAAATATTATTGGGGTAAGACACTTCTCAATAAGAAGGAATAAATTATTATCAGTGTGTGGCAGATGAGTTCTTACTTAAGCAAAATATAGACTTTAATTTAACTTTAATTGTAAAGGCATTTGTATATATATCATAACTCACACCTATACAACTTAAAATACACAGTTCTTATCAAGCATACTTTTAGCTAAATAAATAATTCTATTTTCATATATCTATGAATATGTATTTTCACATTGAAATTTATGTACTGAGCATACCTCCCCCACCAACATCAGTACAAACTCCATAACATAATTTGTTTACTGAGCATACCTCCCCCATCGGCATCAATACAAATTTCATAACATAATTTCCATACTGAGCATACCTCCCCCACCAGCATCAATACAAACTTCATAACACAATTTCCATATTAAGCATACATCCCCCATTGGCATCAGTACAAACTTCATAACATAATTTCCATATTGAGCATTCCTTCCCCACCAGCATCAGTACAAACTTCATAACATAAATTTTCGTACTGAGCATACCTCCCCCACTAGCATCAATACAAACTTCATAACATAAATTTCTGTACTGAGCATACGTCCCCCACTGGCATCAATACAAACTTCATAACACAAATTTCGTACAGAGCATACCTCCCCCACCTGCTTCAGTTTAAACTTCATAACACAAATACCATAGTATTCCCAACCAATCAAGAAACCAGTATAATATCACAATTTTCATCGTATAATACCATATAATGCTATTTATAAATAAAATAGTAACATGTTCTCGTTTTCACAATTCAGCATAACCACATTCTCTATATACAAACATAACTCAATATAAAATCACAACTCTATATATATATTCATAATTCAGCATAAAATCCATACTCAGTATAAAATCACATTCTTGTATAAAATCACAATTTCACATATAATCTTAGTATAAAAATTGTCTTTTCATTTCTCAATATAAAAATGTCATGTCTGTATAAATCACATTTCCATAAAATCAGTACCATTTCACCATATAATACCATAAAAATATTGTGATTCAATTATGTAATAAAACATATTATTCTCATGTCACACGATTTAAACTATAATTTTGCAATACCATAAACTACCCAGGGAAAATATATTTTGCTGAGAAATAATATTAAATCAACTTGTAGGGCTAAACTCAAACACCTGGTTTTCCAAAAATATAATAACTCAATCATAATTCTCATATGCTTGAATATTCTGAAAAATTATATATATCAATTCTGTAATTAAATAATATGAATTAATTGGTGAATTTTCTAAATATAACTGACATAATCCATCCCCTTACCTGCTTACTAAGAGAATTCCTTTGAAGATCCTAAAACCCAAGCCCGCGGCGTTTCAAAATTCAAACCCCTGAAATCACATTTCCCCTGTTCAATCAACTCAACCCTAGAATTACAATTATTTTAATATTTCCTAGGCTCACACACTCTCAATAACTAAGTAAACTTTAAAAATAATTAACAAATATAATTTCATTATTCTTACCCTAGCCTTGGCGTGGTGCTTAGGAAACCCAAACTAAAAATCTAGTTCGATTAAAATGACAAGAATCATAGCTAGAACCCCGTGATGGTGTCCAATCGTCAATTTGACTAAAGATTTGAGAAAAAATTAAGGAGAGAGAGAAAGAGATTACCTTATCCTAGGAGTGGTGCCTATGACGCCCTAATCACGAATCCACTCCGCTTAGAATGTTGGCGGCTGAGAATGGAACCCAGTGGTATTTTTTGTTCTTCAATTAACCAAAAATGGGAGAAGAAATTGAGGAGAGAGAGAGGGAGGTTGAGGAGAGAGAGAGTTGGCGTGATAGGGGGGAATTCTTTAGATGGTTGAAATCCTAAAGCTTCTTTTGAAGCTTCAGGTTGAAATCTTTTATATATATATATATATATATATATATATGTAATATTATAATATTATAATATTATATTATATTATATTATATTATTTAATTAATATTTATGATTTAATTAATTAATTATTTTAATTTTAATTTTTTTTAAAATCACTACATTCTCCCCTCATTAAAATTTCGTCCTCGAAATTTGCTAACTTACACTTATCACGCCTTCCTTTGGGAATCACTAAAATATTTATCTAACTCTAAGAAGAGCTAGCGGCCACCCACATAGCGATCCCGTCCCAAATTTATTAATAACCCTCACTTATGGCGGAGGAATATCGTAGTTACAAGGGAGGGTTCTAGGAGATTACAATCATTCACATAAAAATAAAACTCTTCCAAAACCATTCATAACCAAAACCAAAACATTAACTATCCTACACTATACAAGTTAGTAATCATACATTGTCATTTACTTTTACTCTTACTAGCTCAACTCTGAACTCCACTAAACAAGTGTGGATACCTCTGCCGCATCTTATCTTCCAATTCCTATGAAGCTTCTTCAATTGCGTGGTTGCGCCATAACACTTTTACCAATGGAATCCTTTTTGTACGTAGCTCCTATTCCTTTCGATCTGAAATCTGTAGTGGCACTTCTTCATATGACAAAGTATCCTTAAACTCTAGTGCCTCATAACTAATCACATGGGAGGGATATGGGACGTATTTCCTTAACATGGATACATGGGAATACGTCATAAATTATGGACATTACCGGTGGTAACGCCAACCTATAGGCAACTAGAACCACTTTTTCCAATATCTCAAATGTTCAAATAAACCTAGGGCTCAACTTACCCTTCTTCCCAAATCTCATAATTCCCTTTATCGTTGCAACTTTCAAAAACACATGGTCCCCTATATCAAACTCCAACTCTCATCGATGAGTATCTGCATAACTTTTCTACCGACTCTGAGCTGCCCTACTTCTATCTCTGATAAGTTTGACTTTATCATAAGTTTGCTGGACTAACTCTGCACCCAAAATCTATCTTTCACTAATTTCATCCTAGTATAATGGAGATTGGCACCTCCTACCATATAATGCCTCATATGGTGTTATCCCAATGCTAGCCTAGTAGTTGTTATTATATACAAATTCAACCAATGGCAAAAACTTTATCACACTACCTTCGAAGTCCGGCACACAAGCTCGCAGCATATCCTTCAATATCTAAATGGTCCTCTCCATCTATCCATTGGTTTGAGGATGAAATGCTATGCTGAATGTCAACTAAGAACCTATGGCTCCTTGAAAACTCCTCTAGAAACAAGATGTGGACCGTGGGTCTCGGTCCAATACTATGGACACTGGCACATAATATAGTCTAATATCTTCTGAATGTATAACTTGGTCAGTCTACTCAAGGAGTAGTTAACTCTAATGGGAAAAAAGTGAGCAGTCTTCATCAATCAGTCAACGACTACCCAGATGGCATCCTGTCCATGCAATGCCAACGATAATCCTGTAACAAAATCCATCGAAATATACTCTCACTTCCATTCGGGGTTGTGAAGTGGTTTCAATGATCCCGCCGGTCTCTAATGCTCAGTTTTTATCTTCTGGTATGTCAAACACTACACTACAAATTCAATAATTTCTTTCTTTATATTACTCCCCCAAAAAGACTCTTGAAGATAGTACATTTTAGTACTACCAAGGTGCACTATATAAAGAGAACGGTGTGCTTCCTCCAAGATAATTCTCTTAATCTCAGCATTAGTAGGCACACACAATCTGGTATAGAACCTCAAAACTCCATCATTTGAGATATTAAACTCTGAAACCTGACCATTCTGCACTTTATCTATAATCTTCACTAATTCGGCATCTTTCATCTGAGCAACTTTAATTCGTTCCTATAAGGTGGGCTAAATTACAGATTGGCAATGAATGTCTGGTGATCTCCCTCTACCAGATCCACGCTAAGCTTTTCTAAATCCATCTAGATTGGATGCTAACTCACCACGACTGACATTGATGAAACCACTTATTTCCGGCTCAAAGCATCAACTACCACATTAGCTTTTCCTGGGTGGTAACTAATGGTGTAGTCATAATCTTTAATCAGCTCTAGCCATCTCCTTTGCCTCATATTTAATTCCTTTTGTGTGAAAAAGTACTTCAGGCTCTTATGATCTGTGAAGATCTCACACCTACCCCCATACAAATAATGCCTCCAAATTTGTAACGCATAAACCATCGCTGCTAACTCCAGATCATAGGTAGGGTAGTTCTTTTCATATTCTTTGAACTGTTGTGAAGCATATGCTACAACTCTCCCTCGTTGCATCAAAACACACCCAAGCCCTTTGCGTGACGCATCATTGTAAATTACAAAACCTTCCTCTCCTAAAGGAATTGTCAGAATTAGTGCAGTGATGAGTCATTGCTTTAACTCCTGGAAGCTCTATTCACACTCATCTATCCATTCAAACCTTGCATTCTTCCTAGTCAATCAGGTCAAAGGGTCTGACAGTTTAGAGAATCCTTTTACAAATTGGCGATAGTATCCTGCCAATCCCACGAAGCTTCTGATCTCCTGCACATTCTTTGGTCATGCCCAGTCCACTACCGCCTCAATCTTCCTTGAATCAATAGAGATACCACCACCAGATACAACATAACCGAGGAACGCTACTTGTTTCAGCCAAAACTCACATTTCTTAAAATTTGGCATACAGTCTCCTTTCCCTCAAGATCTGCAGTACTCTCCTCAAATGTTCCTCGTGCTCTTTATGACTCTTTGAATACACTAGTATGTCATTAATAAACATGCCACGAACTAGTCCAAATACTAGTGGAAGACCTTGTTCATCAAGTCCATGAATACAGTAGGGACATTTGTGTTGATTTTTTGAGTCTGATCTCCATTTTGATGCTGACAAACACAAGTGGTTCTTATGTGTGCCTTTTAAGTGCGTGAATAGGTATAATTCAGGTCACACATAAGATCAAGAGGACATGGAATCCATGACATGACTAAAAGCTCATATTTGGCGTATTCCATAGAGTTAAAGAGCAAATAAGAAAGAATAAGACATTTTTGTTTTATTTGTACTACATTTATTTTCATATCTCTAGTCTGTAATAATGCATGCATCTGTATGATATGGATTATATGCTCAGATGGCTGTAGTTTGACCATAGGGAACCAAATAACTGTAGGGATCACCCTTCGGTCGACCAACGCCAAATTTTTAGGGTTATTTCTCGAAGGCCTTAAACTAACCTTAGGACCCTGAATATTGTATAAAAATGTCCCACATAGTCTTGAAAATAAACATAATATAATTAGGGACATCATTTTAAAGAAAAGGACTGAAAATGCTGAAATTGGCATCTTCGGTCGACTAAACTCCCACTAGGTAAAATTTTTGACCCTTCGATCGACCGACCAGAAATGTACTCCATCGTTTTGGTCAATCAAACCTCCCTGGGGTCAACAATTGAATCTTCGATCGATTGACTAGATAATGAACTCCAACGCTCTGGTTGACCGAACATCCTCGAGAGAAGCCCCAACCGCCCGATCGACCAAACCTCCTAGTTCAAATTGATCCGGTCGACCGAACCACGTAGATTCGAAAAATCACCCTTAAACCCTTCAAGTCCGGTCGACCATCCCTGTACTTCAAATTTCTCCTGGTCGACCAAACCCAGCCACTTGGTCAACCGAACCTTAAGTTCAGTCAATGGGTGCTCTCGGGTTGGTGAGAATTATCGAGGTTAAAATGTTATTAACCTCAGTTAAACCTTTTCTAAAATAACTAATATGACCCTAACAGTAAGATTTTCTAAAAATTCTATAAATACCCCCTCCATAACTCAGATTAGCAACTTTGATTAACTAATTTTTCTCTCAAATCTTTTTCTTAATCAAAGTTCCCTCATATACAATTTTACTTGAAAATCATTTTGGGGTCAAATTTTTTACTCTCCTACTCTCTTTATTGCTAATTGGAAAATCTTTTGTAAAAGAGTATCTATTTGTTTTGGGAAATTATTTTTATATTCACATGCTATACTCTCACAAACTATTTATTTTTGAAAATCATTTTTGAGGATATAGCTTGGGTTTCTCCCGAATATTTTCATGATAAATATTTTTCAGGAGAAAGTATTTATTACACAAACATTTTCTTGGACTTAAAATCCTAGATTCTCCAAACACTTTTATTTGCAAAAATCTTTGTTGGAGAACATATTTCTCATTTATATATATATATATATATATATATATATATATATTCATATATATTATTTGTGCAAAAATTATTGAAAGAGCAAAACCCTAGGTTCTCCTATATTATTATTGAAATATCTTTTTTGGAGAAAACTTTTTATTAGGGTTTAAATATAGTTAAGCACCCTTACTCTACTGAGCATATTTCATATCATATTAGAGTGCATGCTTTTGTTGAGTTTTATTGTTTACATATTTGCTTGTATTAAGAAGCATGTTTATATGTACGAAAAATACTTTAATGTACTGGTAGGGTTCAGCCCGTTAATTGAACTAGGGAGTCTTAGCCCCGTAAGTGAGACCAATTTGGTTCAACCCGAAAATTGAACTAGGGAGTCTCAGCCCCATAAGTGAGACTAGTTCGACTCAGCCTAGTAATTGAGCTGGGGTTTTCCTGCCCTATAAGGAGAGGATGTAAACGGCTTCTACTTCGCCCGGTTAAGTGAGTAGGTTTAGTGGAATCCTTGGGGGGTATGCCCAAGGCGGGGACGTAAACAGTATTGGCCCAACCTCGTTAACAAATTTGTGTGTCATTCTCTCTCTATCTTATTTAAATTCATGAACTTGAATTTCAACGTGTGTATGAATGTTTGTTTAATTTTATAATTATTTGCTTACATGCATTTGATTTAAATAAGTTATACTGCACACGTGTATGTTTAGTTTCATTGTTAAAATTATTTTACATACACGCGTGTACATTGAATGGAATATGATATGTGGTGAATTGGCATAAATGTTTAATTTAGTTGAAAAGTTTTTTAAAACCCAATTCATCCCTTTCTTGGGATCACACCAATTCTAAAAATTTGTCCATCCAAAGGATGTAACCAAAAATTCATATTGGTTATACCGTGTTCTGAACGCTGTTTTAAGAACATCTTCCGCCCTTACCTTTACTTGATGGTACTCAGATTGTAGATCAATCTGGAAGAAAATTTGTGTCCCCCGAAGCTGGTTAATTCCAACTCAACTTCTCGATCAGGAGGCAGTCCAGGCAACTCCTCCGGAAAGACGTCAAGAAAATCCCTCACTATCAGGATATCCTCCAATTTTAACTCTGCATCCAGCACTTCCTTTACACAAGCCATGTACCCTTGACATCCCTCCATAAGCAATCTCCTTGCCTGAATAGCAGATAACATCTGTGGTGGGGTGCGCACACATGTCCCCAAAAATCTAAACTCCTGCTTTCCCGGAGGTCTAAATACCACCTCTTTTTTATAACAGTCAATACTAGCATAGTGGGCAGCTAGCCAGTCCATTCCTAAAATTATCTCAAAACCACGAAAGTCCAGTACTACAAGGTTAGCGAGTAAGGATCTCCCCTGAATACTAATTAAACATTCTCTGAGTACCTTCCTACACAACACTAGTGTCCCAGTCGATGTAGCCACTGACAAATTGACATCTAATGGCTAAGTTTCTATCCCATAGAACTCGATAAACTCCTAGCCTATAAAGGAGTGAGTCACCCCTAAATCCAATAAAAAAGTAGCTTTATATGACTAAATTAAAACAATATATGTCATTACATCACTGGCCGCCTCAGCGTCTCCTAATGTCAAAGCATAGACCCGCACTGGGGTGGTGTTCCTTTGCTAACCACCTCGGGGTGCCTAGTTATCTCCTCGATATGGTCTAGGAGTAGGTGGGATAACTAGGTGTGCTCGGAAGTCTCTTACTATGTGATAAAGTTGACTGTAGCGATAACAAACCACCTCTCTAACCTGGCAATCTCCTGGATGTCTCTTATGACACTTAGGGTAGAAAGGGTGGAATGGTCTACCCTATACAGCTAGGTCTCCCATCCACTATCTCTAACCTCCTCTACTACCCTGTCTCCTCCAAGGCCCCTGGCTGGTACCTGCCTAAAAATTGGGAGGCATAGGCCTCTTCCTCTGACTCTGTGCTCCAGCACCTCTCTGTAGGCTGGTTTCTATAACTGTGGCTTTATCTACCAATTCTAAAAAAGTCTGGACCTAAAAGCCCACAACCTGCTCATATAAACCCTGTCTCGAGCACTCTTCGAATTTTCTCACCTTCTTTTCCTTATCCGACATTATATATGGGGCAAATCGGGACAACTCAATGAATCTGGCGGCATACTGATGTACCGTCATGTGTCCCTGAGTCAGATTTAGGAATTCTTGCCACTTTAGAATTTCAGGTAGTAGTTAGGAAATACCGCTCGAAAAATAACTCCTTAAAGTGGCTCTATGTCATAATGATAGGCACATGCCTCTGCTCCTCCAATAACCTCGCTAATCTCCACCAGCGTTTAGCCTCTCCTATCAATTTAAAAGTAGCGAAGGATAATTTTTGCTCCTCATTATATGAGAGAACGACCAATGTCTTCTCCATCTCTTGGACCCAATTCTCAGCCACGAATGGGTTGACTCCTCTGAAGAATGACAGGGGATTCATACGTGTGAACTGCTCAAACGTGCAGCTCTGCTCCCCTGAACTCCTAGCCATCTATTCCATCACCTATTGGGTGACACTATGTAGCTCCGCATCTAGATCTTCACCGCTCATACTGGAAGGCCCTGCATCATCACGTCCAGCATGTGCATTGATACTTCCAGGGTCCATCTTGAAAATGGCACAAAATGATCTTAGAATTCCATCAACATGACATAACCAATACACTCATCAAACTAAGACCCATAAGATATTCTCCTATAACCATTCATCTTAACATTCTCATTCCCTAATTTAAGATTCAGTCTTACCACTCAGAAACAAGAATTGGCGATAGTTTACTATGGCTTTCCTAAAATCGTCACCCCAGAAAAATCATAGAAACCACCACAGAATATCTTGCCTCCAAGCTACAAGATAGAACCCTAAATTCTAATCTTTAACCTCCAACAATGACTAACTCATATCTCAGTCTACACATCTCCTACTCTCATCAAGATCCATTCCTATACTCTGGTATTGTATTCCATTAAACTCTGCAGAACCTAGTAACCTAGGCTCTGATACCAAACTGTAACGACTCGAAAATTCTGCTATATATATTTTTTCCACATATTAAACTCTGATACCATGCTATAATATCCTAACTTTAAGTTGGTACCGGGTTGACCTGTTCATCACATATATCTACCATGCAGTGGAATCATACACATAATATCCCAGATACAATACCAAAGTTCTAAAATTACCATAATTACATACATATCTCCTCAAAATGTTCTACAACCCATAGCAAACCAAAACATAACTATATGCATACATCTCACCTGTACTTACTTCAAAACAAACACTATCTAGACTCACCCCAAAACCTCCTAAGCTTAATTTCTGGTATTCCCTAAAATATTAAAATATTACTAAGGTGAGACACCTCTCAGTAAGAAGGAATTGATTATTATCAGTGTGTGGCAGATGAATTCTTACTAAAGCAAAACATAGCCATTAATTTATCTTTAACTAAAAAGGCATGTGTATATATATATCATAACTCACACCTATACAACTTAAAATACACATTTCTAAAAAGGAAGGTGTATTGCCAAGGGGGGGTGAATTGGGTTTTTTCTTTAAAAAAAAAAAATTCTTTATACCTTCTTTAGTTGGTTATTTCTCAACTTGTTTTGAGTTCAACAACCACACATACAAAATTTATTTTCAATCACAAGTTCAACAGAAATTTATTTAGTTATAAACCTTTATGAATGAATATGCCAATTTGAATATCCCTTTTAGCGATTTAATTCACTCCAACCAAGATAACCAAAACACAATTCACAATATAGAATGAATTCAGCAATGCTTCAAAGATTCAGCACTTGAGTAACTCAAAGTAGAGTTTAAGTATGTAGGTGATAAAATCCCTATATTAGTGAAATTGATTTTTCAATATGAAACACAATGTAAATTTCTAACACTCTTCCAAAAATCTCAAAATTTAAATAAACTTTCAATTAATAAATTTTGGGTGTTAGCCAATCAATGTACTCCCTTATGGTTTCTACAATTTGTATTGATCAACCAATGTACTCCCTTTTTGGTTTCCATAATCCCAAAGTCAAATTAATCTTCGGTTTATTTAATATCCAATCCACGTAGTTATTATGAACAGAAAATTAAAATCCAACCACGCAGTTTATATGAACGGAAAATTAAATGAGAGTAGGGAAGAGAGTGATATTTGAGTTTTACGAGGTTCAACTATACCCGCCTACATCCTCGCCTTAGACAAACACACCCAAGGATTCCACTATACCACTCCTTTACAGGTAGGAGCAACCTTACACACATTTTTTTGCAGGCAGGAGCAGCCTTTACAATCTCTTCTTCAATAGGCTAGAGTTCGCCTCTCCAAACGATACCCCACACTTGGTTCAACAACGATTCAGAGACTTGAAGCATCTAAAAAACAAGAAACAAATTTGGTGTACAAAGAAACTCTCAACAAGAGCTTATTAGTATAACAATTAAGCACTACAATATACTTCAATTCAAAATAATAATTGAAAGAATTTGAAGCCTTAGAAGTATATCACCATGAGCTTTCTTTCTAGATTGAAAGAATTCAAAGTAGGCTCAAAAATTTTGTGAGAGATTCACAACAAAACTTAATAAGGAACTTCAGAGAGTTTGAGAGCAAGAGAGCTTTGAGAGTGTTGTGAGCAAGAGAGCTTTGAATGTTGTGTATTTACTTGGTATATTGAAATCTTAGCCTTGGGGAGTATTTATAAATGTTTAAACAAGTGTATTTCGTGTTTCCCAAGGGACTTGGAGTGTTTTCCAAGTTTTCAAAACGTTTAGAATTCAAAAAATCAAATTTGGAAACTTCCCGTCATATTTAAAATTTGAAATCTCGAAGAGTCATTCGACTAGGAATAATAAGTCAGTTGCCTAGATTCATTAAAACACTGAAAATTTCAAACTCAGCAAGGAGTGAGTCGACTAGGTCATTACCTGTCAGTCGCCTGGGTCCTCTCAAGTTGTCTCAAAATCAGTTTATTTATTTATTTGTCAATCGCCTGGATTAAATTTGTTAGTCGCCTAGAAAGACCAAAAATGTGATTTTTCATTTTGTTTCCAATTTCTCTTTGCTCTTTTACTTTCCTCAAAATAATTTAATATTTTTGAGAAATATTTTCTGGGGTTTTTCAAAACATGGTCTCTATGTCAATGAGTTTCAAATTCAATCAAATTATCATTTGAATAAAGTACTTACACAGAGACTCTCTTAAGATTTAATTCTTTTCAAGGCTTGGAGCCTTCATGCTTGTTATTTGTGTAGTCCATCTTGCCTCTGAACTTGAATTCTCTAAGTTTCCATCAAATCTCTAAGCTTTCATCGAGGTGTCTTTGGAATATGCTCTTTGAGTTTTCATTTTCATGTATTCTTGTAATGAGCTTTGTGATAACTTTGAACTTGAACTAAAAAACTTGTTTCGTGAAGTTTCATCACTTTCAACAAAACATGTTAAATTACCTTTTATTTGTTATGATAAAAACAAAATTAGTAAGTCATGTTAAGCATCAGTACAAACTTTATAACACAATTTTCGTACTGAGCATACCTCCCTCACCGGCATCAGTTTAAACTTCATAACACAAATACCATAGTATTCCCAACCAATCAAGAAACCAGTATAATATCACAACTTTCATCGTATAATACCATATAATGCTATTTATAAATATAACAATAACATGTTCTCATTTTCACAATTCGGCATAACCATATTCTCTATATACAAACATAATTCAGTATAAAATCACGACTCCGTATATATTCATAATTGAGTATAAAATCCATACTCAGTATAAAATCACATTCCGGTATAAAATCACAATTTCACATGTAATCTCAGTATAAAAACCGTCTTTTCATTTCTCAATATAAAAATGTCATGTCTGTATAAATCACATTTTTACAAAATCAGTACCATTTCACCATATAATACCATAAAAATATTCAGATTCAATTATTCAATAAAACATATTATTCTTATGCCACACAATTTAAATTGTAATTTTGCAATACCGTAAACTACCCGAGGAAAATATATTTTGCTGAGAAATAATATTAAATCAACTTGTAGGATTTACTCAACTCAAACACCCAGTTTCCCAAAAATATAATAACTTATAATCATAATTCTCATATGCCTGAACATTCTAAAAAATTATATATATCATTTCTGTAATTAAATACTAAAAATTAATCGATGAATTTTTTGAAAATACCTGATATAATCTATCCCCTTACTTGCTTACTAAAAGAAATCCTACGAAGATCCTAAAACTCAAGCCCACGACATTTCGGAGCTCAAAACCCTGAAATCACATTTCCCCAGTTTAATCAACACAACCCCAAAATTACAATTATTTTAATATTTCCTAAGCCCACACACTCCCAATAACTAATTAAACTTTAAAAATAATTAACGGATATAATTTCATTATCTTTACCCTAACCTTGGAGAAGTGCCTAGGAAACCCAAATTAAAAATCAGCTCTGATTATAATGACGAGAATCGAAGTTAGGAACCCCTAGTAGTGTTTGATCATCGATTTGGCTAAATATTTCAGAAAAAATTAAGGGGAGAGAGAGAGAGAGAGAGTTTATCTTATCCCAAGAGTGGTGCCTACGACGCCCTAATCATGAATCCACTCCGATTGAATTGTTGGCGTCCGAGATTGGAACCCAATGGTATTTTAACTTCTTCAATCGGTCGAAAATCGGGGAAAAAATTGAGGAGTGGAGAGAGAGAGAGAGAGAGAGAGAGAGAGAGAGAGAGAGAGAGAGAGTTGGCGTGATGGGGGGAGTTCTCTGGATGGTTGAAATCCTAAAGCTTCTTTTGAAGCTTCGGTATATATATATATATATATATATAATATTATTATAATATTATATTATATTAATATATTATTATATTATATTATATTATTTAATATTTACTAATTAATTATTTATTTATTTATTTATTTTAATTTAATTTTTTTTAAATCACTACAATTAGTGACAGTTTGGAAAATTCGTCACTAATAATAGGGTATTAGTGATGAGGGTTCCTACATCATTCTGGATATGGGTAGGTAAAGACATTAGTTCAGGAAACTAGGATTAAATTAGCAACTTGGAATATAGGGACACTTACGGGTAAAAGCATGGAAATTGTGGATACAATGATTAGAAGAAGAATTAATATAATTTTCCTTCAAGAAACTAAGTGGGTGGGGGAGAAAGTTAAAGAAATTGATTAATCAAGATTTAAACTTTGACATTGGAAAAGAAAAACATAAGAATGGAGTAGGCGTTATTATAGACAAAAACTTAAAATATAGCGTTGTTGATGTAACTAGAGAAGGGGATAGAATTATAAAAATCAAGATGGTATTAGGACAAGAAATAATAAATATCATTAGTGCTTATGCTCCTCAAGTTGGCTTAGCATAAAATCTAAAGAGACAATTTTGGGAAGATATGGATAGTATTATACAAGGCATACTAGGGACTGAGAAAATATTTATAGGAGGAGATCTGAATGGACACGTTGGAAGAAATAATAAAAATTATGGAAGGATACATAGAGGATATGGATATAGAGACAAAAATGAGTCTGGAGAGATGATCTTACACTTTGCTATGTCATATGATTTTAGCATAATGAATACTTGCTTTAAGAAAAGAGAATAACACTTAATAACCTTTATAAGTGAACAAAATAGAAGTCAAATAGATTTTTTTTTAACTAGGAGGGTAGATCGTTTATCATGCAAGGATTGTAAAGTTATTCCAAGTGAAAGCCTTACCACACAACATATAGACTTAGTGTTAAATACATGTATTAAAAAATGGAAGAAAAAGGATAAAATAAACCAGTGTAGGAGAACTAGATGGTGGAACCTAAAAGGAGAAAATATAATAAAATTTAAAGATAAAATGATCAAAAATGGGGATTGGACCTTAGAGGATAGGATAGATACATATACTCCTTGGAATAGATTAGCCAACTCTATTAAAAAGATAGTAAAATATATTTTAGGTAAATAAGTGGAATGTTAATTTAGATGTAATCCCAAGAGGGGGGTGAATTGGGTATTTTTAAAAACCTTTAATATTATTTACCACTTAATCCCTATTTTATATTTAAAAAATTAATTAGAGGGGTTTAAGACTGATTTAAATTATTATATCAATGAATTTGTTTTACCAAATTAATTGTCAAGTGCGAGTGGGATTATTCAACATACACTTCAAGATAGATAATGAAATACGTTGTGGAAAATAAAAGGAGTAAAGGAAGAGAGAACGTAAACACAATTTTTACGAGGTTCAACCAACCCCGCCTACGTCCTCGCCTTGAGCAACCCACTCAAGGATTCCACTAAATCCCTACTCCTTTAACCGAGACGGAGCTTCCCTTACATCTGCTACTTACAAGAGGCACAACTTCCTTCTCACCCGATTCACAACCTGAACCGTGATTACAATATAGAATTTCAAATCTGCAAACAACTCAAGATTTGCTTCTAACAAAGCTAGTGAGTACAATTGAAAACCTAACACATATCCATATGATGAAACTTGAAGCTCAATATGTATGTAACGATATAATAGTTATATGAATGATATGCTTCAACACAAATTCCCTTTTATCAAATCTCCCAAGTAATGATATAAGTAGAAGCTTTAGAGAAATTAGGGTTCTAGTTCAACTTTTTAGATGCATGAATACCAAATGTGATCTTATTAAAAAAATTTTCTTGAACATTATAAAGATCTAAATCAATAAGTTTTCTTCCAAGTATCCAAACACAATATGCTCTTTGTACTTTGCAAATATATATATATATATATATATATATATATATATACGATATGATTTCCAAAGATCAAGAACCTAATATAATAGTTTTCAGAAAATATCCTTCAATAATATATATAGTTATGAACTCTATGGATAGTTAATCGAGTGGTTTTCTAATATCAAAAATATCGAATCTTTAACTAAATACCCACTTGAATCAAAACCGTTTAACCAATGGCGAAAACTTTTCTCAAGTAGTGATCTTGTCAAAACAATTTAATATAAGCACACTCAAGATCAATCTCTCAACCAATATTCAATAATGGATTTTGAGATGAAAAACTCTTTGAGAATAAATATTAACAAGCAAATCGATTTAGATAAGAAGCTCTATAAGAGTGAATATTAACAAGAAAATAGATTTACTAAACCTCAATACCAAAATGAAAGAACAACGATTGCTAGAATGTCTTTTGAAGATCAAGATAGTCTTAGCTCAGATTTGACGTATAAAATTTGAAATCCCAAGCAAAAACTTCAGCAATGTGTTCAAAATTCTCCTAAGTTGTGCTAAACGTGCAATATGCTCGTATGCCAAAGGTTGGTTTTCTCTTTGAGGCACTAGGGTTTAGATGTTGATTATATAGGTAACCTTGCCCTTAGGATGATTTCTAATCGTTGGATCAACTTGATGTAGAAATGATTCGCATGTTCTCTCATTAAAAATCAAACTTTTAGTAGGTTTAGATGACTAAGGATTCGGGCTCAGATGACTGAAGTTCCTTAGAGCTTTGAAAAATTAACCTGGACACAGGGTCAAACATCTGAAGTTTGGGTTTAGACTTCTAAAGTTGCGGGTTCAGATGACTGATGTCAGGGTTCAGTCTTATGGTGTGCTTCTTCCAATTTCTGTGTTTCTCTAATAATTCTTCAGATGACTGAACTTAATCTTCGGTCTTTTGAAGAAATTCTTCAGACGACTGAGATTAACTTCGGTCTTCTAAAGTTGAACCTTCAGACGACTGAGCGTACATTTTAGTCTTCTTAAGTTGACACTTCAGTCTTTTGATCAGGGAGTTCGGTCTTCTGAACTGAACATTTTTTGGATTTTTCTTTTTATGTTCAAACATGTGTTTTTGCTCCTTTTCTTTGCTTTTTTATAAAATATTTTTTGGGGTTTTAAAAAATCTCTAAGTCCATAAATATTCCCTAAAGATGTTTATGAGATGCATGAGTCCTAAGGTCAGTTTAGAGTATATTTTGAGTTTCGAATTAAATCATATGAAATATATAAATACATTCATTTCTAAATACCCATTCCCATGACGATCTTGGACTTGCTGCTTGCATCTTCATTCTTCAACTCTTTTAGTTCCATGGATTTTGCCAAGATGTATATACTTTAGTTTTCATGACTTCCATGACTTTCTAGTCTTCTGTGCATGCTAAATATTGTTCCTGTTCACAATTTCAATCCACAAATCAAATACCAAGTGATTTGTCATTATCAAAACAGGATTAGACTCATAGAGTCAACAATCTCCCCCTTTTTTATGATGACAAATACACGAGCAAAAATAGAGAATGGGTTACGCCTAACAAGGCTCCCCCTAAAATAATGCACAAATATTCAAAAAATGAAATATGCTCATGCCAAATGAAATATGCTCATGCTCATACACAATTAGTTTTTCCATTTTTGCTAATTCTTCTCCCCCTTTTGACATCAATAAAAAGGTGTATAATAATACATGAGTGAACATAACCTGATATTCTTCTCCCTTTATAAATCTTAAGGTTTTAAACTCATTCAACCATCAGATTTTAAAAATTGTACTGTGAAATGTGTCTCCTTGTGTGAATTCAATTTACTCCTCCCTATTGTTAATGCAGAAAGTTGTGTTGTTGAATGTAAATTGCAATGTGAACATACACAGTGTATCAAATTTCATAGACATGGATAAGCAAACACAGTCACTAAAGTTCAATGATTATGTGAGGATTAACATGTGTAAGTTAATATGCTCTTATCATGATATGATTTTAATGTCAAATGTGAACAAATGTGATACCAAATGAGAACAAATGAGATGAATGTGAAATTTTTAGCTAATTATGAATATTAAGTGATTTTGCTCCCCCTGAATTATGTCATCTAATATAATTCTAGGCAACCTCTCAACTATGCATCAGACCTGATTCACGCCTAATTTGGATAAACCTATCCTTCGCAAGTGGTTTTGTGAATATGTCTGCCCTTTGTTCATCTGTGTATACAAACTCAAGTGTCACATCTCCTTTTTGCACATGATCACTAAGAAAATGATGTCTTATTTCTATATGTTTAGTTCGTGAATGTAATATAGGATTCTTTGAGATGTTTATAGCACTCGTATGGTCACATCTTATAGGAATTGTGTCATAGCTCAATCCAAAATCCATCAATTGTTGCTTCATGTATAGTGTTTGAGCAGAACAAATTCCTGCAGCTATGTATTCTGCTTTAGCTGTGGAAAGAGCTACTGAATTCTGCTTCTTGGAAAACCAAGAGACTAATGAATGTCCTAAGAAATGACATGTACCACTCGTGCTCTTCCTATCCACTTTGCTACCAGCAAAATCAGCATCTGAATAGCTGATAATCTCAAAAGATGTATACTTAGGATACCATAGCCCAAGTTCCACAGTTCCTATCAAGTACCTAAGTATTCGTTTGACAGCTAACAAATGTGACTCTTTTAGTGCAGCCTGAAATCTTGCGCATAAACATACCCTAAACATTATGTCAGGTCTGCTGGCAGTCAGATATAGTAGGCTACCAATCATTCCACAATAGAACTTGACATCTACTAGTATACCTTGTTCATTTTTGTGTAATTTTAAAGAAGAGTTTATAGGTGTTCCTATTATTTTTCCATCTTCCATATTAAACTTTTTGAGCATATCTCTAATCTACTTCGATTGATTTATAAAAATTCCATGTTTCGCTTGTTTGATCTGAAGTCCAAGGAAGAAATTTAGTTCACCCATCATGCTCATCTCAAATTCATCTTGCATAGTGCTTGCAAACTCATTGCACAAGTCTTTATTTGTAGCTCCAAATAAGATATCATCTACGTATACTTGAAATAGGAGCAAGTCATCTTTCTTGGACTTTATGAAAAGTGTTGTGTTTATCCTCCCTCTAATAAATCCATAAAAAGCCACTTAGTCTCTCATACCAATCTCTGGAAGCTTGCTTTAAACCGTACAAGGCATTTTGTAGTCTAAAAACGTGGTTTGAATTCTTATGGTTTTCAAAGCCTGGGGGTTGTTTTGCATATACCTCTTCACTTATGTAGCCATTTAAAAACTCAATTTTGACATCCATTTGATATAGCTTGAAATCCTTAAAAGCGACATAGGCTAAAAGCATTCGAATGGCTTCTATTCTAGCTACAGGTGCAAAGGTTTCTTCAAAATTTATTCCTTCTTCCTGGTTATATCCCTAAGCTATAGTCTTGCCTTCTTTCTAACAACTATCCCATGTTCATCTTTCTTGTTCTTATATATCCATTTTGTTCCAATAATTGTCTTATCCTCAGGTCTAAGAACTAATGTTCATACTTTATTCCTATCAAACTGTGTTAACTCTTCTTGCATGGATAACACCCACGATTCATCCTCAATTGCTTCACTCACATTCCTAGGTTCTTCTTGAGATATAAAGGCAAAATGACTAATCAATTCCTAAGTGAGGATCGCGTGGCTACTCCATGTAATGGTTGGGATGATTCTTTATGTACTTCCATTCTCTAGGTGGTTCATTAACCTCATTTTCTATTTGATTAGTTTCAACAGATGGTTCCTTAATTTCATTTTTCTTTCCCGAATCATCATTAATGGATAGTTTTTCAAATTCCTTATTAATCTCAATTTCATCTTCATCAGTCCTTTTTGAGAAGGGATTTGACTCATCGAACACTATATGAATGGATTCTATAACGGTTAATGTTCGTTTGTTGTATACTCTGTAGGCTTTACTATCTAAGGCATACCCTAGGAAGATACCTTCATCTAATTTCACATCAAACTTTCCTAAATGTTCATTGTCTCTAAAGCACAAAACATTTATAGCCAAAGACATGAAAATATGATATGTTTGGTTTATAGACATTCTATAATTCGTAAGGAGTCTTTTTTAGAGATGTTCTAATCAAAACTCTATTTAGAACATAGTAGGCGGTATTTACTGCCTCAGCCCAGAAGTACTTAGGTAGTTTATGTTCGTTAAGCATAGTTCCGGCCATTTCTTGTATAGACCTATTCTTCCTTTCAACTACACCATTTTGTTGTGGAGTTCTAGGAGCTGAAAAATTATAAGCTATCCCTAATGAATTGCAGTAGTATTCCATGCTTTGATTTTTAAATTCTCTACCCCTATCACTGCGGATTTTAGTGACAGTATAACCCTTTTCATTTTGAATTTTGTTATACGGATTTATGAATTGTTCACATGCTTTATCTTTGTGACCTAAAAAGAGTACCCATGTATATCTTGAATAATCATTAACTATGACGAATGCATATGATTTTTCTCCTAAACTCTGAATTGGGTTTGGGCCAAATGAATCTAAGTGTTGCATTTGAAGTGTCCTAATAGTAGAGATTACTTTCTTCTTCTTAAAGCTCGTTCTTGCTTATTTTCCTAGTTGGCGTGCATCACAGATTTTATCTTTCAAGAATTTGGTCTTAGGCAATCCCTTAACTAATTCTTCCTTAACAAGTTTAGATATTAAGTCCATGTTTGCGTGTCCTAGTCTCCTATGCCAAATCCAACTAATCTCCTTTATAGCAAAAAAACAAGAAACATGTTGAGAAGCAAGATTATCAAGGCTAGTGGTGTATACATTTTCATGACGATCAATAGTAAACAATATTTTGTTTTCAGATTTGTTCTCTACAGTGCATTTGTCATGTTCAAATGAGACTTTATAACCTTTATCACATATGTGACTTATACTCAGGAAGTTATGTTTTAATCCATCAACTAACAACACATTATCAATGACAAGTGAAGGTTCATTACCAACTTTACCAACTCCAATGATTTTACCTTTAGAGTTATCCCCAAATGTAACAAATCCTTCATCATTGGATATGACAGATGTGGATTTAGCTTTATCTCTTGTTATGTGTCGCGAGCACCTGTTGTCCATATTCCACTTGTCCTTCGAGGAGGACGATCTCAAGCATATCTGCAGGACATAATCAAATAACTACTTTTGGTACCTAGATTTTCATGGGTCCATGGGGGTTAGTACTAGATTGTCCTTTGACTTTCCAGATTTTCTTAAGTTTGACATCTTTATTTTTGAAAGGGCATGTTAGTCTTACAAGGCTTAACATCTTGTTTTGACGCTAACAAACAAGTAAAACTTAACATGCTTTGTTTAAGTGATGTATTTTCAAGACTCAATGATGAATGCAAGGTTAAAGAATTCAGGAAAGCTTATATTTCAAAGAATGATGATTTATATCAAGCTTGAAGCATGGATTCAAAAATGAATTTAAAGATAAAGCTTGAAGATCATGAGAGCATGAGGATTAATGAGAACTTTATGAAAGCTCAAAGAAAGATGAAGCAAGCATAAAGACCTCAAGGAATTCAAGAATTAGAAATTTGAAGGAGTTTATAGGAAATTTCATGTAAGTACTTCAAATAATTTCAATATGAATACATGAAGCTCTTAGGCTAAATTATTGGACCTAGATACCTTTAAACATACTTTGAAATATTTTTATAAGGTCAAAAATTATTTCAAAAAGGTTAGAATCATTTTTGGAATGAAAACCATCAAAAAGAGGATTTTCAAAATGCTGTTAATTTTTCTACATGTGAATTAAGATGTATTTTTATCTATCAAAAACTCTTTATTTTAAAAAGTGTTCAACATAAAATTTGTAGGAGCTTTTCTTAGCTTTCATTTGACACCAAGAACATCAAATTTGGAGTTATAAAAAAAAAGTTATGACTAAAAAATAGAAGGGTACTTGAAGTTGACAGCAGCATGTGTGCATTCCAGGCGACTGCCTAAACAGGATAGGCGCCTGCGTGAACATGATAGGAGATTGCCTTAGTTCTGGCAGGCGACTGCCAAGCTACTACCCCTGCTGTTCCTTTAAATAATTTCATGGCAGCCGACTAGCAGAATGGGCAGGTGACTGCCTCGCGGCTGTTTTGATTTTTTCTCATAACGGTCAAATTTTTAAATGGGGTTATTTATGGCTAGAAATTTATGGAAACTTGGGAGATATTTCAAAACATTTGGGGACCAATTTACTCACCTTTTAAAGTCTATAAATAAGCCTTAAATATTATTGAATCAAAGGGATCAAGAATTCAAATTCAGCAAAAATTCAAAATCTCTCTAATTGCTCACAAATTTTCAAGGCTCTCTCTTGATCTCAACTTGCACGAAGCTTACTGAGTTCTTGTTGATTTTACTCACCAATTTTGTGCTACAATTACGAAATCTTTCATTCATTAAAAGAATTAAATTGGTGATATACTTCCTTGAGCTTCAATTTGAATATTCATATTGTTATTTACTTTGAAGTATATAGTTGTGAATTGTTGTACTAATCAGCTCTTTTAGGAGCAAATTATTTGTACACAAATATTTGATTTGTTTCTTGTAAATCGATGATTTCAAGGGTTGTTTGGATCGTTGGCTAAGCAAGGGGATATTGCTTAGAGAGGCGGGCTCTAGCCTATGTAAGGAGTGACCGGATGAGGGGATATCGTTTGGAGAAGGCGGGACACAACCTCTTACATTTAAAATATGTAACATTTCTATTATAGTCTTTAGTTGGAACATGTGATTTTGACTCTCTTACAAAATATCCCATGTAGAGATGTTTCTGTTTTAGATTCTCCTTTCCATTAAAACCAAGACCTTCCTTCTCTAGGGAATTTCTTTGAGCTCCTAGGAGTTTTTCAAAATTATTTTGACCTTCAGTAAATTTACAAATAATCTTAGTCTTATCTTTCAAATTCTTTTCTAACTCCTCAATTTTCAAATCCTTGTTTTTCATGAGAGATGCATGAGATTCATTTTGATGTTCAACTAACTTTGAAAATTCTTTCAATTTTAATTTCAAACTAGAATTTTTCTTATTCATTTTCTCAAGCGTTTTAAGGGTGTACAAATACTCCTAATGCAATTCATCATACGAAAGCATGCTATTTTCATTTTCTAAATCACTTGAATAGCAAGATGAAGCATAAAAGAAGGATTGTACCCCATGGTCATCGTATGCCATTAGACATAGATTCTTCATCTCGTCATCATTGGATTTAGATTCCGAACTACTTGTACTGTGTGTGTCCCAGCCCACTTTTAGAGCCTTCTTCTTCTTCTTCTTAGACCCTTTCTTCAGTTCGGGACAATCCGGCTTGATATGTCCAAATTCTCTACAGTTATAACACATGGGAGGATCATCTTTTTGCTTCCTTTTGCTAGACTCTCCCTTTTCTGCTTTTGACCCCTTGAATTTTCTAGTGTATTTCTTGTTCTTTCTCATGAATTCTCCAAATTTCTTAGTGATGAGTGCCATGTTGTCATCCGATTTTGAATCACTTCCCTCACTGGAGCAATGAGATAATGTCTTAAGTGTTGTAGTTTTCTTTGCTTTAATTTGCTCATTCTTCCTCTCATTTATTGCAAGATCATAAGTGATGAGTGATCCAATTAGTTCATCAACCGACATCTCTTTGAGATTTCTCCCTTCTACTATTACAATAGCTTTAGCTTCCCAAATTGGAGGTAATCCCCTGAGTATTTTCCTTATCAACTCCTAAGTAAGGTAAGATTTACCAAGAGAATTTAAAGAATTCATTATGTGTGTGAATCTAGTGTACATGGATTGAATAAATTCATCAACAGTCATTTTAAATGCTTTATACTCACTGGTGAGCATGTCTATCCTACTATCTTTTACTTCCTTAGTACCTTTATATGTAACTTCTAATTTTTCCCAAATCTCTTTAGCAGAGTTACATACCATTACCTTATTAAACTCATTTACATCTAGTGCACAGAATACAGATTCATCGCAGTAGCATTTATTTTCACTGATTTCCAGTCCTCTTCAGTATACTTATCTTCAGCTTTGGGTACATTAACCTTTTCAACTACTTTCATAGGGACATAGTTTCCGTTGGAAACAATTTTCCACACTTTCCAATCTACATTTATACTCATCTTTTCAGTAGGTGTAATTTACACCACAGAAAATAGGTGGTCTAGTGGACGAGTGTCCCTCACCGAATGGAGTTACACCGATGTGTGCCATGTGATCCTTTTACAAATGAATAATTAAGTCTATGTAAACTTGGCTCTGATACCAAATGTTAATTTAGGTGTAATCCCAAAAGGAGGGGTGAATTGGGTATTTTTAAAAATCTTTAATATTATTTACCACTTAATCCCTATTTTTATATTTAACAAATTAATTGCAAGGGTTTAAAAATGATTTAAATTATTATATCAATGAATTATTTTTACCCAATTAATTGTCAAGTGCGAGTGGGGTTATTCAACATACACATGCAAGATAGATAATGAAATACGTTGCGGAAAATAAAAAGAGTAAAGGAAGAGAGAAGGCAAACACAATTTTTATGAGGTTTAGCCAACCCAACCTATGTCCTTGCCCTAAGCAACCCACTCAAGGATTCCACTAAATCCCTACTCCTTTAATTAGGACGGAGCTTCCCTTACATCTGTTGCTTACGAGAGGCACAGCTTCCTCCTCACCCAGTTCACAACCCGAACCATGATTACAATATAGAATTTCAAATCTGCAAAACAACTCAAGATTTGCTTCTAACAAAGCTAGTGAGTACAATTGAAAACCTAACACATATCCATATGATGAAACTTGAAGCTCAGTATGTATGTAATGATATAATCGTTATATGAATGATATGCTTCAACACAAATTCCCTTTTATCAAATCTCCCAAGTAATGATATAAGTAGAAGATTTAGAGAAATTAGGGTTCTAGTTCAACTTACTAGATACATGAATACCCAATGTGATCTTATTAAAAAAATTGTCTTGAATATTATAAAGATCTAAATCAATAAGCTTTTTTCCAAGTATCCAAACACAATATGCTCTTTGTACTATGCAAAATATATATACACGATATGATTTCCAAAGATCAAGAACCTAATATAATAGTTTTCAGAAAATATCCTTCAATAATATTCATAGTTATGAACTCTATGGATAGTTAATCGAGTGGTTTTCTAATATTGAAAATATTGAGTCTTTAACTAAATACCCACTTGAATCAAAATCGTTTAACTAATGGCGAAAACTTTTCTCAAGTAGGGATCTTGTCAAAACAATTTAATATAAGCACACTCAAGATCAATCTCTCAACCAATATTCAATAATGGATTTTGAGATGAAAAACTCTTTGAGAATAAATATTAACAAGCAAATCGATTTAGATGAAAAGCTCTATAAGAGTGAATATTAACAAGAAAATCAATTTACCAAACCTAAATACCAAAATGAAAGCACAACGATTGCTAGAATGCCTTTTGAAGATCAAGATAGCCTTAGCTCAGATTTGACGTATAAACTTTGAAATCCCAAGAAAAAACTTTAGCAGTGTATTCAAAGTTCTCCCAAGTTGTGCTAAATGTGCAATATGCTTAATCGTATGTCAAAGGTTGTTTTTCTCTTCAGGGCACTAGGGTTTAGATGTTGATTATATAGGTAACCTTGCCCTTAGGATGATTTCTAATCGTTGGATCAACTTGATGTAGAAATAATTCACATTTTCTCGCATTAAAAATCAAACTTTTAATCTCATCGTAGGTTCAGACGACTGAGGATTCAGGCTCAGATGACTAAAGTTCCTTAGAGCTTCAAAAAATTAACCTAGACATAGGGTTAGATGTCTGAAGTTTGGGTTCAGACTTCTAAAGTTGTGAGTTCAAACGACTGAATTCAGGGTTCAGTCTTCTGGTGTGCTTCTGCCTGTTTCTATGTTTCTCTAATAATTCTTCAGGCGACTAAACTTAATCTTCGGTCTTCTGAATAAATTCTTCAAACTACTAAGCTTAACTTCGATCTTCTAAAGTTGAATCTTCAGACAACTGAGCATACACTTCAGTCTTCTAAAGTTGACACTTCAGTCTTCTGATCAGGGAGTTCGGTCTTCTAAACTGAACATTTTTTGAATTTTTCTTTTTATTTTCAAACATCTGTTTTTTCTCCCTTTCTTTGCTCTTTTATAAAATATTTTCCGGGGTTTTAAAAAATCTCTAAGTCTATAAATATCCCTTAAAGATGTTCATGAGATATATGAGTCCTAAGGTCAGTCTAGGGTATATTTTGAGCTTCGAATTAAATCATATGAAATATGTAAATACATTCATTTCTAGATACCCATTCCCATGGCAATCTTAGACTTGCCACTTGCATCTTCATTCTTCAACTCTTTTAGTTCCATGGATTTTGTCAAGATGTATATACTTTAGTCTTCATGGCTTCTATGACTTTCTAGCCTTCTGTGCATGCTAAATATTGTTCATGTTCACAATCTCAATGCACAGATCAAATACCAAGTGATTGGTCATTATCAAAATAGGATTGGACTCATAGAGTCAACAGGGAAGATTCTTGAATAACAAAGAGAGTTGGTGGTGGGATAAAGATGTACAAAAATCATAAAGACCAAAAGAATTTGGTATAAAACGTGGCAAAAATGTAGAAACAAAGATAACTTTGAAAAATATAAGGAGGCAAGAAAAGATGAAAAAACGATCATTAGTGAAGCTAAATGTAGATCTTTTAATAGTTTGTATAATAGATTAGGTACAAAAGAAGGGGAAAGAGATATATTTAAACTTGCTAAAGCGAGAGAAAGGAAGAGCAAGGACTTAGAAAATGTAAAATGTATAAAAAGTGGGGATGATATTGTCTCGGTTAAGGATGAAGATATTAAAGAAATATGGCGAAATTACTTTAGTAAGTTGTTTAACGAAAACCAAATAGAAGGCTTAAACTTAGAATTGTCAAATGAGGAAAAGACTAAAAGCATAAGATTTATTCACAAAATTAGAGTTAACGAAGTTAAGTTTGCACTAAAAAATATGAAAAAAGGGAAAATCTGTGGGACCAGATAACATCCCAATTGAAGTTTGGAAATGCTTGGGTGATAACAGAATTATGTGGTTAACTAATTTATTTAATACAATTGTAAAAACTAAGAAAATGTCAGATGAATGGAGGAAAAGCACTTTAATACCTATATTCAAAAATAAAGGAGATATTCAAAATTGTAATAACTATCACAAATTAAACTTATAAGTCATGCGATGAAACTATGGGAAAGGGTAGTTGAACAAAGATTAAGGTTAGAAACGAAAATCTCAAAAAATCAATTTAGTTTTATGCCTAGGAGATCTACTACAGAAGCTATTTATCTTTTAAGAAGATTAACAGAAAAGTTTAGGGAAGAGAAGAGGGACTTGCATATGATATTTATTGACCTTGAGAAAGCAAATGATAGGATACCTAGGGAAGTTCTATGATGGGTTTTAGAAAAAAAGGGTGTATGTTGTAGGTATATTGATGTCATTAAGGATATGTACGATGGAGTAATGACTAGTGTAAGGACTATAAATGGAGAAACTAGAGAATTTCCTATTACTATAGGTGTACATCAAGGATCTGCTTTGAGTCCTTATCTTTTTGCTTTTGTGATGGACCAATTGACTAAGAGTATTCAAAAGGAGGTTCCATGGTTTATGTTGTTTATAGATGATATTGTATTAATTGACGAAACTAGGGACGAAGTAGAGGCTGAGTTAGAATTATGGAGAGAAGCTTTGGAATCTTGAGGCTCTAGGGTAAGTAGAAAAAAAAAAACAAAATATATGAAATGTAATTTTAGTAATGATAGGAGGAATATTAGAGACAAAGTTAAACTTGATGATGAAGAAATAAATAGCACTTGTAGATTTTGATACCTTGGATCTATTATGCATGCTGAAGGAGAATTGAAGATGATGTAATGCATAGAGTTAAAGCAGGTTAGTTAAAATGGAGAAGTGCTTCGAGTGTGCTATGTGATTGTAGAATACCCTTAAAATTGAAAGGGAAGTTCTATAGGACAGCTATAAGACCAGCTATGCTATATGGATCAGAATGTTGGGCGACGAAGAAACATAATATCCAAAATGTAAAAGTTGCTGAGATGAGAATGCTTAAATGGATGAGTAGTATAACATTGAAAAATAAATTAAGGAATGAACATATTCGTGGTAAGTTAGGTGTAGCTTCTATAGAAGATAAGATAAAGGAGGGACGACTCAGATGGTATGGACACTTGCAACGTAGGCCTTATAGTGTACCTGTGAGGAAGAGTGACTTAGTTACTATGGGGGGTAGTAGAAGGGGTAGGGTTAGACCTAAAATAATTTGGGAGGAGATAGTGAGTAAAGATTTAATATCCTTGAATCTATCAAAAGAAATGGTCCATGATCGCATAAATTGGCGGAAAATGATTCATATAGCGAACCCCACTTAGTGGGACTGAGGCTGGGTTTGGTTGTTATTGTTGTGATGATTTAGGGATTTGTCACTAATAGTGTTTTAATTTAAAAAATAGAAAAATAATATAGTTAATAATATTAGTGACGGTTTGGAAAATTCATCTAATAATAGAGTATTAATGACGTTTTAAAGATTCGTCACTATTAGTGTTCTTATTTTAAAAATATATTAAAAAAAAATTAGTTAACGATATTAGTGACGGTTTGGAAAATTTGTCACTAATAATGGCGTATTAGTGACGATTTAGGGATTCGTCACTATTAGTGTTTTTATTTAAAAAATATAAAAAAAAAATTCATTAATAATATTAGTGACGGTTTGTAAAATTCGTTACTACTAATGGGGTATTAGTGGCGGTTTAGGGATTCGTGAATATTAGAGTTTTTATTTAAAAAATATTTTTTAAAAAAATTAGTTAACAATATTAGTGACGGTTTGGAAAATTCGTCACTAATAATAGGGTATTAATGATGGTTTAGGAATTCGTCACTATTGGTGTTTTTTATTAAATTTTTTTTAAAAGATTCTTATTAAAAATTTAGAAAATTAATAGTTTTGTTAAATGTGTAGAATATTTTTTAAAATTTTTTTATTTATAGATTTCAATGTAATTACAAAAAAATCACTTGTTTTCAAATTTTGAAATCATTTATTTTGGAGTTTGGATTTGAATTTATGTATTAGAAAAAACTTTACATATGGTCAACATAATTAAAATCCGAAATTTGAACTTCATTGTCCCATTCACAATGTAAGAGTTAGAAATCCATAAAATAATTAAAAAATATTTTCTAAATTTTATATATAAATTTGAAAATTTTGAAATAAAAACTATTTTAAACAACTAAAAAAATGAAAGAATAAAATTATTTCCATAAGCATATAGTGTGAAAATTATTTATTGTTTTTTATTTATCTCATAAATGTTATAAAAATGCAAAAATAGCTAGTTTATGTTTTTGTACGTTCTTGAAAAACCAAAATGAAAAACAATTGAGAATGGATCAAGAACTTCCAAGCAATTTTTCTGGCTTGAATTTAGCTAGGAGAAGGTTGAATTATTGTTTGTCTCGCCAAGATCATTTCAAGCTAGAGTTTCCATTAGGTACTACAACTAGTAGAAAAATTATATGTTGACTCAAGCAAATGTAATGAAGTAAGTGTTTATGAAGATGAGTAATCCTAAGACCTCACCATTTGATCGAATAAGGATGCACAGGAAAGGTTGTTATGCCTCTGCATTGAGGAATATTAGCAATCCTGGTGAAGAACCTTCTAAGATCAAGGTAGAGCCGGTAAGTGAATGGAGCAATGAGGAGGAAGATTTCCCGCCAGATACAGAGGTTCAACCCAGTGCTAGGGTGACTCTAATGTGAAATAAAAAAGTGGCACCTATGGTTCTACCAGAAAAAGGTGAAAGCAATTGTCATGACCCAGTTGCATCAAGGAGTACTCTAAAACAATTGCTAATATAAGACTACTAGTGACAGTCTTCTTGGGAGAAACAACAATACTCAAACTCCCTCTTTGTGTGAATCTGCAGGAAACTATAAATTAGAGCAATATATATGCGGAAAACATATATCCAAACACCACAAGCACAAGACACACAATTCTTACGTGGAAAACCTTCTTGATGTGAGAAGGAAAAGCCGCAGGACCGTAGTCCACTCAAAAAATTCCTCTATCAATAATTATGAGAATACATGAGTCTTCTTTAGTCTCAACTAGATGTATATAATCAGCAACTATCTTCAAGAAATAGAATTCCTCGACATAAAAAAACTTCTACAAGAATTAAAGAAAGATCTTACCAAAACAGAGGCTACTATTCACAAGCAAAAGTAATAACGAATGCTCAGAATCCAATCTCCACCGTTCACAACAAAGCTTCACGTGTGATGAACATTTCTATAAATTGTCAGCTCAATCGGACCATGAATGCTCATTGATTAGAATAGTTGATCAATACTGGATAGCTTTCTCTCTCCGTGGCGGCAGAAAAAATTGAAGCTACTGTTTATGGGCTGAAAACCAACACCAAATGCTCAAAATCCAATCTCCACCATTCACAATGAATTTTAACGTGCCATGAACATCCTTGTAAATTTTGAGCTTAATCGGACAACGAATGCTCGTTGATCAGAGTAGTTGATCAAGACTAGACAACTCTTTCTCTCTGTGTGGCGGCCGTGGCTCTCTTAAGATTATGGGGCTTGAGTGCTGTAGTTATTGTCAAGGCTGCATTGCGGTAGTATTTTTTTGCAAGATTAGTCATTGGTACAACATTTTTATGTTCGATTTTAAATGGCAGAGTATTAGTGACGGTTTTTAAATCGTCACTAATAGTAAAAAAACCCGTCACTAATAGTATTTTTTATTTAAAAAATATAAAAACTATTTATTTAACTATTAGTGATGATTTTTAAGAGTATTAGTGATGATTTTAAAACAATCACTAATACTCTAGATGAGTAAAACCCTTGCATCCGAGCGGATTGCCATTATTTTTCCAATCTCCCACCTCAATCCCCCCTCCTTTCCTTCCTCCCTCCTTTCCTCCTCCCTCCTTTCTTCTTTCTGGCCTATGTGCATCCTCTCCAGCCATCCCCGCCGCTGCCATTGCTAACATGAGCTCCTCCTGCTGCCGTTGCCACCACCACTCGTGTGAGGTTATTCCACCACAGCTACCGCCACCGCTTACCTAAGGTAGTTCCACCGCCGTTGCCGCCACCGCTCCTAGGTTCTTCTTCTTCCTTTTCTTCTTCTTTTGTAAATTGTGGGTTTAGTATGTGTGGTGTGTTTGTGTGTGTGTGTGTGTGTGTGTGTGTGTGTGTGTGTTTGTGTGTGTGTGTGTGTGTGTGTGTGTGTGTGTGTGTCTAAATGCAAGCATTTAGAGAACAATAAACTCAGTGATCTGATACCTTCTTATCTGGGTAGTTTGCGAAGTTTACAAGAGTTGTATGTAGTAAATCAGAAATCCTTATCTTTGCTAAGCCATTGAATTGGGTTAGACACTTCCAGTTTTAAAAAATTCAAGTTTAATGTTACCAAGAAGATAGGAAGGGGGTTTTACTAATCCTAATATCAAACTATCTCTAAATCCAAACTAGGGATGTTTTCCTGATTTTTTAAATTCTATATATGGCAGATATGTGCAGAACAACTCCTTTAGTGGTGAAATACCTTCAACATTGTTAATTGGAAAAGTAATTTTTAAGTGAGTGAACTGTTAATCAATATATATTGCTAAAGCCAAGGCACCATGGAAGATAAATTTGGTTTTTTTTTTTACTAATTACTTTTATGAGTGTCTTTTAGATTCTTACTACTGCACTGAGGATTCACAAAAGCTCAAGATTGTGCATGATGAAAAAAATATTGCTGCTATAAAAAAATGCAAATATTTGTGTAAAACAATTTCAACATACATCATAAAAAGAATACTTATATCACAGATATAAACAAACTACAAAGTGCTTTGCAGCTTAGCACACTACAAAGAGACAGTTCCACATAGTCCAACATAGAAATTCTCATAACAGCTATGTTATGTTTACTTTACAGCTTTGGGGTTGTTCTCCTAGAACTGATTTCTACAAGAAAGCCTGCCTCAGCAAACTATAGCACTGAATGGAACACTATTCACTAGGTATGTAAGTTTTCAATTTGATTCATATTTTTTAAGAGGTAATTTTGTTTGCATTGTATTGTTGATTGTAAGCTTGTGCTCCTTTTATGAAATCATGATCTGGTAAACAACTTACTGAAATAAAATCTTTGAAAGACTAGGTGAATATACAAATATATATAGCAAATAGAACTTCGCAACCTAAAACTACTTTAGTTAAGCGTGTCATCCTATGTATGAAAGGAATGTGCTGAAGATTTTATTTAAAATATGCACTGAAACACTACCATGAGATAGAAGTAACACAAGATTCCCAGTCCCATCACTCATATGTTGACAAGAGCCAAAAGTTGTTCAAGAAAGAAAGATATTGTGTTTAAGAAAGAATGTCAATTCTTATAACCTTTTTTCCTAGCTGTGTGCCATTGAATGTAGGTGTATGCATAGAATTATTCAAATGCAGTTATCATACACAAAAACTATAAGGTGTAGCATAGAGTAGAAGGAAATACAGCTTTACTAAATAATCAAACTTGTTTGATAAAATATTGTCAATGATCTTAGAAGCAAATTCAGAACACCATACTTTTCTCAACCTACTAGGGTGGTCCAAGTGAAGACAAGTCTCCTTGAATAGTAAAACCCAAAAGCATTTGGAAATTTTAGTGAGAGTAAGTCAATGAATTAGTATGACACAGTACTGCTATATAAAAAAGAAGCAACAAACTTTCTTATCCTTTGTTAAAGTCCTGTGAATTACTCATCAGTCAACATTTCTCATTTAATTTTTTAAAATTCTGCTACATGAACAAATTTAACTTCAACAGTTTTAAATGAATGTTTCCATGTATTAAGAATTTGTCAAGAACTTATCCCAATTCGCAGTTACATAAGTACGACAAAAGTGATAAACTTCATCCCAAATAGTCCAACCTCAATCAAGTCTAAGTGTTCCAATTTATTAATATAAATTTTTTTTCTATTAAATCATACCCCAACTTGTCACTCTTTGCAACCTAAACTCACATCTATTTTTATCATACCCCAACCTGTCACTCTTTGCAAAAATCAATACTTTCAATAGATAGGTTGCTATGGTCTACAAAATGGAATGGGCAAGGCATAGAACAAATGAGTAGGAAGGGGTGTCATTCCAAGACAAATTATGTTGGTGGTATCCAAATAAATGTGGAATAGACAATAGATGACCATTCCAAAAATTTACAAAGGGAATATGTATCTTAACTATTCCATATTAGTTTGAACTTTGAGCAACAACTCTTGAATGTCACCTTAAAATAAAACCCACTTTTACTTTGTCATCTATTGTGCATTTAATTGTATAGTAACTATTCCATTTTCACACTACTACATTCTGCAAAAATGTAACCACAGTTCAAGGGGTTTGCCTATTCTATCTTTCTTTTCACCTTCTTTGTTTATATTGTTATTTTTATTCTACTTTTAACTAAATGGGTTTTTTTAGAGCTTCAAACCATAACCAACCTAAAATAAACTTTTATAAGCAATTTTAACTCCTTTTTATTAATTTAATTTTTTTTTTATAAATATTTTGTATTACTTTTATAAGACGAGGATACTTTTGTCCACAAATTGATTTGCATTATATACTTTTGCTTATGTAAATGTTTTTTACCTATTTTTTTAAGGTTCAAACCATAATCTATCTAAAATAGACTTCATAAATGCAATTTTATCTCAGATTTGTTTAGTTAAATTCTTTTTAAGAATATTTTGTCTTACTTTTAAAAGTCAAGGGCACTTTTCTCCACATAATGATTTGCACTATCATACTTGTATAGATTTTTATTTATTAAATGGATTTTAAAAGCCCTCAAACCTTAGCCTATCTAAAATAAACTTTCTAAATGAAGTGTTGTCTCAATTTTATTGAATTTTATTCTTTTTGGATTATTTTTCCTACTTTTAAAAGATAAAATATTTTTTTACCACAAAATTATTTGCACCATTCATACTTTTATAATGAGAATGGATGTTTTGGGCTAAATGTTCCTTTTCAAGGCTAATGACATTTTCCTAAAGCTCAAGCTTTAACCTATCTACAATAAACATTCTAAGGTTGTCTTGAGCACATTGAACATCATATCCTGTTTTTTCGCATATTATTGATATGGACTATTCTTGGAGCATAAGAACACCTTGCAAAACCTAACTATAAATTCTCTGGTACATGTGTTGCAGAGACCTGGAAAATCAATTTATGGAAAATGATAAAGAAAAGAAGAAAATGAAAGAAAATTTTTATAAAGGGAAACAGTATGCTTCGTCGATGAATCCCCTATTTTCGTCGACAAAGGTCCTTCAGTAGTTCATTGATGAAGTTCAGACGTCGTCGATGAAGAGATCCCAAATGACTAAATTTCAGGTTTAAGGTTCGTCAACGAAGTCCTTTTCTTGTCGACGAATGTTCTTCAGTGGCTCATCGACGAAGACATCATCTCGTCGACGAGAGTGGCTGAGTATAAATTGAATTTTTCGTTTCTTATTCATTAAGAAAACTCAATTCTTCACTTTATCCCTATCTAAAAACGTCATTTCTTACCTTCTCTATTTGATTTCTTGTTGTTTATTGCCTAATTCGACGGTTGGAAGCCACTACGAGGATTTAGGGGAAATTTTGTACAAGTCTAACAGAGTAGATTTTCGAACGGAGTTTTTCCAAGCTTTCCCCAAAGTTGAGGTAAGGGTAGAAATGAACTGTTTGGATAGTATATGATTATTTAAAAGGGGTATATGGGTTTGGGGAGGTTTAATAGTTGTTGATCTAGGGTTTGAGTTGATAAGCTAGGGTTTTGAATCACGGTTTGGGTGAGCGTCACAGGCATCGTCTTGGGGTCCCTACTAACGTAACTTTTGGAAATCAGGTAAGAGGAATAGATTAGGCCAGTAGTTTTTATGAATTTACCTATTTAAATGGAAAATATATGTGTTTATAAATTGTTGACCCTATTGATCATATCTCATTTTGATCGTGAAAAATACCTTGGTATTTAACATTTGCCAAGTTTGTGTGTAGGACCATATTAGTAAGATCATATTGATGGCATGCGGTAACTTGAAGAAAAAGGAAGACCCTGACATATTTTTTTGTTGTAATTTCTATTTAGGTCTGTAATTCTTAATTAAGAAAAGGTCTGTAATAATGCACATCATGCATATAGGACTATAAGTTCAAGACCTTAAAAAGACCTTAGGGATCACCCTTCGGTCGACCGACACCGGATTTTTTTGGTGTCCTCAAATGACTTTAGAAAGACTTTAGGTCCCAGCACTAGCACATAAGATGTCCCCAAAATCACTTAACATATCAGGGGAATTAATTGAAGTAAAAATGAACATAAATGCCAAATCTATGAGAGGTCAGGCGACCAAACCCGTGGTGTTCAAAACACCTCAAGTGACAGAACTGTGGATAGGTCAACATGTTGACTTGTGTTTGATAGACCAAACTATATTTTACACATCTTCCTTGGTCAACCGAATATGTGTCAAGTCACTTTTTCACCAACTCGGGCACCTGAACATTACGTTCATTTTTCCCTTAGGCGACTGAACTCATAAGTTCAGTTAATTGAACTTCAAATCGGGCACCCGAAATGTGGTCTTTTGAAAAATCGCCTTGATTCAGCAAACCGAACTTATTTTCAGGCACCCGAACCATTAAAATGACTTTTGTGCTGTGCTTGTTCGAGCACTCGAACTTAGGCTCGGGCACCCGAAACTCTCGGGTAATTTTACTTTTTAGTGCGATTAAAAGGGGTTAAATGGGGTTAATTTTCTTAAACAATTTTAAAACATTTTTAATAATTCCCATTGAGTCCAATTGTCATAATTTTGCCTATGCCTATATATACAAGCTCATTTGCAAAATTAAGAGGTGATTAGAGGATTAACTAAAAATCCTCTCAAATTTTCTAAACCCTATTTGTTCATTCCAACCATATACACTCATATACTTCCATTTTCTTGAGAAATCCAAACCTTATGAGTGTTTATATATTGTTCTACATTACTAGAAACTCTCATTACATTTGATTGATATTTGATTTTCATATTGAGAGTTAAGCAAAGATTTTTCCACCAATTTAATTTCATAAATCTTGTGTGGGAAAAATCTTATAGTTAAGTGGGTCTTTGCATTGTTATTGCAAGACTCATTTAGGCTTGTATTTTTTGTGTGCAAAATATTTTTACAAGCTCTAATTTGAATATCTCTTTGTGCCTTGTTATTTGAGAAAATAATTGTTTGAGATATTCTAAATTTTTATTGGTACAAATCTTTGAAACCTTAAACTGAGATTGTGATTTTATCATTGCCTAGTTTCAAAGCTTGTAGAAACACTCTTGCGCTTGATTGACTATAGACATAACTTTGAGTGTTGATTGCACATGCAGAGCACCGAGCTTATAAATTCCTATATTATTGATGTGCATTGATTGATTTTTATTGGCACATATCTGCTTATCGAAGAAGCATTATATTGTACATTGTTTGTGTTGTAATTCGGTTGTATTCCAGGCGTGGCTTGAGGGGGCGGTAATCCAGCCCATAAGTATTTTTAGGGTCTTCTCCACCCCGCAAGGAGAATTTGTAAAGGTTGAGGTTAGCCCTATGCTAATTGACCTGGTTGTATTAGGTGTCGCTCCACCCATTAAGTGAGCCTTAGTGGAATCCTTGTGCTTATGAGTCAAGGCGAGGACGTAGGCAGTATCGAGCGAACCCTGATAAAATATCGTGTGTGTACTATTTACAGTTCCGCAATTTACATTCCTGCACATATATGTTATTCTGTGAATGTTGCGCATGATTTAATTTCCGCACATTTTATTTATCTGCCCATTTGGAATTGCATAGAAAGACCCTAGGTTGTGAAATACTACTAACATCTGGTTTCACCTAGAAATAAGTTTTAAAATTCTAATTCACCCTCTTCCATCTTGGGAATACACCAAAGCTAACATAAATGTATATGATTATCAAGTGAGTTTTAAAAGAAAATCCAACTGTTTGAATGATGATTTTGGAGCCTTGGGTTGAATAGATATTATTTGTGAAAATAAAATGTGGAAAGTAATGAATTTTTTGGATAATTGTGAAGGATATTAAATGTGTATTTTCAGTAATCTGAATAATGATCATGGGTTGGCTTTCGTTATTTTAAATGATATGATTATGCGTATTATTTAAATGGTATGGCATGAGTAAAATGAAAATACTGTGATGAATTATGATATATTTATGAGATGTTGGGAATACTGAAATGTGATGAGAATATGTATTGCATGTGTATTGTTAATCAGAGCATGATATGAATGTTAAATTGCAAAATATGATTTGAAAACTCTAGTGGACCATAGTAAGGCACGGTACTATTTCGTATGATTTTTGGTAGAGATTAGTGCACCCACACGTCTTAGAGAGAGTGCGGAGACGGGATAGTCCATTGTGTTGTGTAGGGCGGAGATTCCCCCTGGTTTCTAGACCGGTGTGGGAAATCCAATCGGACTTACAGACTGAATAGGTTGTTTTCCTGATTTACCTCTGGTGGGCCGACCAGGGTTAAGCCCAGCCTTCAGGCCGCACAACCCTTCATGGAGGGAAGCATGATAGTGATTATCCATCAGGTAGCGAGTTTTGAATGCATAATTATTTAATTTTATTAATGAATTATATGACATGAGATTCACGTGATGTGAACTGTGAAAGAGAATCATATGACATGAGATTCACGTGATGTGAACTATGAAAGAGAATTATATGACATGAGATTCACGTGATGTGAACTATGAAAATGAATTATATGATATGAGATTTATGTGATGTGAACTATGAAAATGATTTATATGATATGAGATTCACGTGATGAGAACTATGAAAATGAACTATGTGATATGAAATACTGAGAACATGAAAAGATTAATATAAAAAAGATAACAGATGCATAGTAAAGTAAAAATGTATTGTATATTGTAGTATCATATTTATTTGGGGTGAAGTATACACTCCGCCCATGAGCTTGCTGAGAAAGGCGAGTGCCCTAATAGGTATCAAATGTAGTCATACTGGGCAGCATAACGTATTAGGGCAGAGGGAAGTTACTTGTATAAGCGGGTAATCTTCCTTATTCTCAGGAACTTCTACCAGGTAAACATTTGTGTGAATGTGTGTGTATGAGATAAACTATCCACCTGAGGGCTTACTGAGTAAGATAAGTGCCCTGATATGCTTCTGTTGTAGCCATAGGTTGCATAAGGTATCAGAGCAGACGGGTGCTACTTGTATGGGCGGGTAATCACTCAAATCCTTAGGAACTCTCATTTTATTAAAATACGCTGCATGTATGTGAGTAGGGATAGAGAATGTTTTCATAACTATGATACATTTATAATTGATGATTATATGTACACAAACCTCATGATAGCCACACACTAGTGTTAACATATTCTGACTTACTGAGATGTGTGTCACCCGATATGGAATTTTATCTTTTTCAGGTCCTTCACGTGATCGAGCCCAGTAAGCTCGAGGCTTGGCATAGCATTTTGTAGAGAGAGAAAGAGAGGGGGTATAGACTTTTGGATGTATATATAAGGTTTATTTATGTTTTCAAAGTTGTAAACACTTGTGAATAATGGATGTTTGGAGGATACCTTTTGAGATTATAGATATGTAGAAACTCTGGTATATTATTGAGGAATTGTTATTATAATTTTTGTTGCATAATTGATGATATAAAGCTAGGTACAGGTAAATTGAACATGTGACACCCGAGCCCCACTTGGTGAGTTCGGGGCGTCACAAGGTGGTATCAAAGATATATTTCAAATAACACTCCGGATCCTAGTTTTGAGTTCAAGGTGTTATAGTTTTGGTATCTAAGCAATAGGTTTTGGGTTTTGCAAACATAGGGATGACTAATACCAGAATAGGAACAGATGACAATGAAGATAAGAAATAGGTAGGCTAGGTGTTGAGAGTTATAGGATTTTGTCTTGTAGCCTAGAGACGGAAGTACATCGACGACTTTTTGTGATTTTTCTGAAGCAGTCAACGGTTTCAAACAAACCACGGAAAACCGTAGATGATTCTATTTCTAAGCTGTGAGACTGGTACTTAACTTAGAGATTTGGACATATATTGGATTTTAGTTTAATGATTGTGTTAAGTAGGTTATGATAATGGAATTTTTATCTCTTTTTTGTCCTATGTTCAGGATGGATCCTAGGGATGAGGATGTAGAGGGGTAAAGGAAGAGATAACTCGGAGACTTCAAGTGAGGAGGACATTGATACTTCCACGATGCTGAAGGGTATAGCCCGTTGGGTCAAGGAAAAAAATGAGGAAGAACCTAGAGAGTAGAACTGCCTAGCTGTAGATCAGGGCTGTAGTATCAAGGTGCTCATGAGGTTGAACCGTCCTACTTTTGAGGGAGGACTTGATCCAATGATCGCAGAGAACTAGGTTCAAGAAATTGAGGAGATAATGGAAGTACTCAGCTACACAAATGAGCAGAAGGTTTGCTATGCCACGTTTAAAATGACTGGTGATGCGAAAAGTTGGTGGCTTTCTGCGAAGCTACTAGAGAGATAGAGGGTAGAGAAAGTGTTATTGACCTAGGAGCGATTCAAGGAGCTTTTCTTTGATAGGAATTTTCCCTCATCCACTAGAGAGGAAAGGGTTGGAGAGTTTACCAACCTACCCAAGTGAAATATGATTGTTGGGGAGTATGTGGCAAAATTTGTGGAGCTATCTCTCTTCGCACCATTTATGCTTATGAATGAGGCAAGAAAGGCCACGATGTTCGAAAAAGGCCTAAGAAAAAAGATCTTTGAGCTTGTGGTGGTGTTCCAGGTCTAGAACTTCTCGGACTTGGTAGATAAGGCTTCGGTACTGGAGAAGAGTTTGCAAGGTAGTACAGAGCTGTTAAAGCAAAGGAAGAGACCTATACCTTCCAATTTTCAGGCTAAGGCTAGTCAAGGATTATGGAAGAGAGAAAGATATACTGTAGTCCCGAGGCAGGAGATGAGAAATTGGGGTTATCCTGGTTATCAGAATGATTTATCTTACCCTGTATACCATAGATGTAGCAAGAGGCATAGGGGTGACTTTCGAGCTGGGGGTCCTAATTGCTATAGATGGGGTAAGCAGGGGCATATTATGCGAAACTGTCATGTGCTACTATCTAATACAACTGCACCGAATCAGATTCGAGAAAACCAGCAAGTACCCTGAGGTGGAGGTGGTCCAGCACGTGTCTACATAATGATCTCAAACGAGGCAAATATTGCCAAGGGGGCAAGTATGAGTTTATGTTTAAGATAATGAAGGTTTTATTTGATTGAAGTTAAAATATAAATTCATATGGTGATATATAATGAACTATATGAGATGTAGTGAGTTAATAATTGTCGAAATGTGGAAATGATCAAGTAGCAAAATTTCAAGGACGAAATTTCTTAAAGGATGGGAGAATGTAAAGACCCAGAAAATCGATTTATGGAAAATGATAAAGAAAAGAAGAAAGGGAAAGAAAAATTTTATAAAGGGAAATGGTAGACTTCATTGACGAATCCCTTATTTTCGTCGATGAAGATCCTTCATTAGTTCGTCAACGAAGTTCAGGCGTCGTCGACGAAGAGATTTCGAATGACTGAAATTTTAGGTTTAAGGTTCATCGACGAAGTCCTTTTCTCATCAATGAACGTTCTTCAATGGCTCATCGACAAAGACGTCATCTCGTCGACGAGAGTGGCCAAGTATAAATTGAATTTTTCATTTCTTTTTCATTATGCAACCTCAATTCTTCACTTTCTCTCTCTAAAAATGTCATTTTATACCTTCTCTCTTCGATTTCTTGTCGTTCGTTGCCTGATTTGATGATTGAAAACCGCTACGAGGATTTAGGGGAAATTATCTACAAGTCTAAAGTTGAGATAAGGGTAGAAATGAACTGTTTGGATAGTATATGATTATTTAAAAGGGGTATATGGGTTTGGGGAGGTTTAATAGTTGTTGATTTCGGGTTTGAGTTGATAAGTTATAGTTTTGAATCAGGGTTCAGGTGAGTGCCATAGGCATCGTCTTGGAGTCCCTGCTGGCGTAATTTTTTGAAACCAGGTAAAGGGAATAGATTAAACCAGTAGTTTTTAAGAATTAACTGGTTTAAATGGAAAATATATGTGTTTATAAATGTATATGATTATCAGGTGAGTTTTAAAAGAAAATCCAACCGTTTGAATTATGATTTTGGAGCCTAGGGCTATATAGATATTATTTGTGAAAAAAAAAATGTGGAAAGTAATGAATTTTTTGGATAATTGTGAAGGATATTAAATGTGTATTTTCAGTAATTTGAGCAATGATTATGGGTTGGGAATACTGAAATGGTGTGGCATGAGTAAAATGAAAATGTTGTGATGAATTATGATATATTTATGAGATGTTGGCAATACTGAAATGTGATGAGAATATGTATTGCATGTGTATTGTTAATCAGAATAGGATATGAATGTTAAATTGTAATGTATGATTTGAGAAGTTTGGTGGACCATAGTAAAGCACAGTACTATTGCATATGATTTTTGGCAGAGATTAGTGCACCCACACGTCTTAGAGAGAGTGTGGAGACTGGTAGTACATTATGCTGTGTAGGGTAGAGATTCCCCCTGGAGTCTAGACTGGTGTGGGAAAGCCAATCGGACTTACAGACTAAAGAGGTCATTTTTCTGATTTAGCTCTAGTGGGCCAACCAGGGTTAAGTCCAATCTTTGGGCCGCACAACCCATTATAGGGGGAAGCATGACAGTGATTATCCATCTGGCAGCCAGTTCTAAATGCATAATTGTTTAATTTAACCAATGAATTATATAATATAAGATTCACGTGATGTAAACTATGAAAGAGAATTATATGACATGAGATTTACTTGATGTGAACTATGAAAGAGAATTATATGACAAGCAATTCACGTGATGTGAACTATGAAAATGAATTATATGATATGAGATTCACGTGATGTGAACTATGAAAATGATTTATATGATATGAGATTCACGTGATGTGAACTATGAAAATGAACTATGTGATATGAAATACTGAGAACATGAAAAGATGAATATCACATAGATAACAGATGCAGAGTAAAGTAAAAATGTATTGTATATTGTAGTATCTTATTTATTTGGGGCGAAGTATACACTCCGCCCGTGAGCTTGCTAAGAAAGGCAAGTGCCCTAATAGGTATCAGATGTAGACATATCGAGCTGCATAACGTATTAGGGCAAAGGGAAGCTACTTGTATAGGCAAGTAATTTTCGTTATTCTTGGGAACTTCTTCTAGGTAAACATTTGTGTGAATGTGTGTGTACGAGATAAACTATCCACCTGAGGGCTTACTAAGTAAGGTAAGTGTCCTAATATGCTTCAGTTGTAGTCATAGGTTGTATAAGGTATCAGAGCAAAGGGGTGCTACTTGTATGGGCAGGTAGTCACCCAAATCCTTAGGAACTCTCATTTGATTAAAATACGCTGCATGTATGTGACTAAGGATAGAGAATGTTTTCATAACTGTGATACTTTTATAAATGATGATTATATATTTGTATACAAACCTCATGATAGCCACACACTGGTGTTAACCTATTCCGACGTACTGAGATGTGTTTCACCCGATATGAAATTCTATCTTTTTTAGGTCTTTCACGTGATCAAGCCTCGTGAGCTTAGGGCTTGGCATGCATTTTTTAGAGAGAGAGAGAGAGAGAGAAAGAGAGAGAGAGAGAGAGAGAGAGAGAGAGAGAGAGAGAGGGTATAGACTTTTGGATGTATATATATATATTTAGGTTTATTTATGTTTTCAAAGTTTTAAACACTTGTCAATATTGGTTGGTTGGAGGATACCTTTTGAAATTATAGATACGTAGAAACTCTAGTATATTATTGAGGAATTGTTATTATAATTTCCACTGCGTAATTGATGATATAGAGTTAGGTACAAGTAAATGGAACACGTGATACCCGGACTCCACTTGGCGAGTTTGGGGCGTCACAAGGTCGTATTAGAGATATATTTCAAATAACACTCCGGACCCTAGTTTCGGGTTCAAGACGTTACATGTGTATTCCATGGTAATATTTTTACTAATTGGTTCAAATGATATTATTAATATCCAGTAAATTTTATTTTAGTAGGGTTGTTTTTCAAGTCGATAAGGGGAGCTTTTGAAATTAAAGTTATAATTTTTGTGCTCACCCACACGCTTGGCTTAGATTTCAAATTAGAAATCTTGCATGACTTGAATTATTTAAACATGATAGTTTTATTGAAAGTCTTAAATGAAAATTGTTGCTTAGCCACATTCATCTTAGATTAGCCATATAATCTAGGATTTACATGTTTGAGAAATGTTCTATTTACAGACGGCACGCTACAAAAAATTTATTAAATTTTTTCCAAAATAATCAAAGTCATATACCATATTTGTTAGAATGATTATGGTGTTCTGAATGTTAAAACATTTTTGAAAGGATGAGTTAAATTCAAATGAATTTTGAACTTCATCTTTAAATTTAATTTTGCATATGCTAAGTAAAAATTCTATCAATCATAGACTCATTTGCATTATTTGATTATTATAGTTGTTTTTGAGGTCCTAAGGAAGTCATGTAAATCATGAACATCACATTCTATTTTTTCATAAAATTATATTCTGATATAGATTGTTTGTGGGATGCATGAACACATTACATTATTTAATGCTTATTATATGAAGCTCTTGTGCACTTGTAAAATTCATTATTAGTTGAATTATTGTGAACTGCTTATTATAAAAACCCAGGTTTGAAGCATATCTCTATGGAAAATGTCCTATTTGCAGACGATATGTTGCCAAAATATTTCAAAACTGATAAAACCTAACTATTTAAAATTGTATCAATTTTTTTAACTATGTCCGAATGTCCGATTATTTGGCTATCAAATCATTAATACTTACAGTACGTATATATATATATATATATATATATATATATGTTCAAAAAACGTATACTAATTTTTTTTTTTTTATAATTCTTAGTTTTCATGATGCCATGCACTACAATCGAATGCAATTTTTTATTTTTTTTATTTTTAATTTTTTTATCTAAGCATATGGAATTTATGTATTTTAATTTGAATTTGAATAATGTATTTGTATTTGAATTTGAATTTGAATTTGAATTTTGAAATTTTTTTTGTCTAAACAGTTGAAATTTCTGTATTTTAATTGAATTTGTATAATGTATTTGTATTTTTATTTGAATTAGAATTTTGAATAATTAATGAATTTTTTTAATAATTATGGTTTAATGTTATGTATGCGAAAATGTAAATACAGATTCTTATAGGAATTAATGATTTTAAAAATTATTAATTTTAAATTATTAGTGACTGTTTTAAAACCGTCACTAATAATTATCCATTTTTTAAGTATTAGTGAAAGTTTCAAAACCGTTACTAATATTAGAGTATTAGTGACGAATTTCAAAAACGTCACTAAAGTCCACGTATTAGTAACGAATTTCAAAACTGTCACTAAGAGTATATTATTAGTGACGGTTTTGAAATTTGTTCCTAATACTCTACTATTAGTGACGTTTTTTAAATTCATTACTAATACTCTACCATTAGTGACGATTTTGAAATTCATCACTAATACCCTACTATGACGGTTTTGAAATTCGTTACTAATACTCTACTATTAGTGATGATTTTGAGGCGAGTCAATATAAAATTTATAGTGACGATATTAGGGTTTTAGTAACGGTTATAATCCGTAACTAATACTCTATTATTAGTGATGCTTTTAAAATTCATCATTAATAATTATAAGTAACCGCAGTTATGGCAACTAATTCAAAACAGTCACTAATACTTATAAAACTGTCACTAGTTTTCTGATTATTAGTGACTGTTTTGATCCTTCACTACTATCCTTATTTTTTGTAATGGGTTAAGCCACCTCTAAAGACAGACTTTTTCCATGGACTCCTATTTGAGCTACATTCTCATTGGAGATATGAAAACAATATAAAAGTATAATAAATATCTTAGCTGACCATGCAAAGAAATAAAATGAAAAAGAAAAAAAAAAATGAGATGAGGAAATGAAAACAAAAATATATACCTGCTCCAAACAAATATAAAGAGGTCGAGCTAAGAACACGACACCACAATTTTACACGTATGAAGAATCTTTTGCTAACCAATACATTTGTTGAATTCACGCTTAGCTTAGGAATAAGTTCATCTAGGATGGTCTTAATTGAATGTGACAAGTAAGTGAGAAAATGTTAGGGTGAAGGACCCAAATCTATATATCTATTTGAAGAGTGACCTTTGTTCCCAGTCTCAGAATTTAGCCATGTAATCCATTTAAAAGCAAAGAGCAACGAGGCCAAAGGATTTAATGTAATAAATTTTAACTTAAACAGCATTACGGTCTTTTGTGGCTATTCATTGATAATGAAATATTTAATAGTACACAAATATTTAGAGAAAAGTCCCTGGGGGCTGTGCATTTCAAGAGAGAGAGAGAGAGAGAGAGAGACAGCAATTGACTCATAGAATTACAAAACAGATAAAAATATTCTCTCTTTTTTCTAGAATTTCAAGAAAAGGGAAAAGCTCCGTTGTGCAGTTGCTATTGTGCTTAGTTATAGATATAGATGTTAGCATTTCTTTTCACCTCTGCTTACGGCATGGATGACATACTGGGTCTCAAAATTCTATTCTTCCTCATTGTCATGAAGGGTCCTAAGCTCATTACTGCACATTGACCCAAACAGCCCCTCCCACACCAACTGGAATTTGGTACGCCCCACCACTTGGGGATTGAAAACAGAAAACATGTCAAAGGTGATTTTCTTACAGGGGAAAAAGATGAGTGTCAGTGCGTGTGGAAAGTCAAAAGGAAAAGATAGTTGCCATTGGAGTGGCTCTGCCAAAGCAGAAAAGGAGTTTTGAGGATTAAAAATCCAGCTGACCAACTTTGTCGCATAGAGATGCCAATCCCTTCTTTTGATTTGGACCCACTGCCAACTCAATATGAACAAGAGAAGCTGTGGGTGGTGGGAACTGCAACAGGCCAGAGTGTTTGGGTGGGAAAAAGAAGCAAAGGACAAAAGGTCTCTTCATTGGGTTTTCGCTTTTATAATGCATGCTTTTCCTTTTTAATACTTTCGTCTTTAAGTTTTGTTTTCTAGAGGGGTAAAAGAGTAGAGTGATAAAAGTTATGACTTGTGAAATATAATAAAATATAAAGAGAAGAAAGAATTTTTTAAAAAGAGATATGGGGAATTTTAACAAAATTGGAACATCCCTCCTCTCTCAAATTTAATTTCTTACTTTTACAACATACCATTTCACTACGCGATTAGTAATATTATCATCATTAATTTTTTATGTATTGGAGAATAATAACTCCAAACTTCGTGTTAAGAAAATAATTTTCAATTCCTTTTTAATAATTAATGTTCATACGAAAATCAAATCGTTATGCCTAAAATTCTTATATAACTTGCTTTTGACCAAATTAAAATTATTTAAATTCCTCATAATTAGTGTTAATCTTGACTTTCCTACATGCAAAATTGAAAAAATTGTGCGTTGTACTATTTTGTATTCCTTAAGAGCTTAGATGGTGTAATTTGTTTTGCTAGCACAATTAATTTTGTGTGTAATTAAGATATCGATAGCTTTAAAGAGTTGATCAAGAGCCCCTTTTTTGTCCACATGGCAAAGTCAGGAACTCTGAGAATTCTTGAAAATTTTGCTAACACAAGTACTTTTATTTGGGGGATAAAAGCCTTCAATAAAAACCATGTAACAACCAATTATTATGCTAAAGAATTTGTATGCATTTTTTTTACATACTCTTTATATTTCATGCTAGAAGTAGTAAAGGAAAGACATATTGCAATTAAGAAAAAGATGACCCACTCATCTCTAGGATGGTAAGATCTAATTACCATAGATTTTGTGGGATGCATTATAGAGTGAAGGGACAAGAAATGTCACTTTTCTCTAGTTCTAAAAATTGTCAAAATAAGTCATTTTAGGTCTTAGGTGTGACGCCCCAAACCCGTTAGGTGGGACTCAAGTGCCACACTGTTCAATCCCCCATCTCTGATACCATAATTAACATACACGTAGTGAAACAAAAATAAATAACCTTAAATAAATACCAGAGTTTTATATAACATCCCAAAAATGAACACTACAATATCCAAATATTTGTATCTACAACCAGCATTTAAAAAATAACCCCGCACAAATATATCTGTATAGTTACTAGTATCTCACAATACCCCAAAAAGAAAACTACCAAAACTAGTCTGAACCCAGGCCTTCAAGCCCGATCTCTAGAAGAACCTAAAAAGTTGATAATCCACTAGGGTAAGACATTTCTTAGTAAGGGTAGAATAAATTATAACAGTGTGTGACAGATGTTATTAATGATGCGTTTTCTTTGCTGTTATTGATATTAAATGAGAAACAACTTTCGCTTGTATAAAAATTATGTACTTGTGCATATTGGATGTATGTATGATATCAAATGTCAATAGCTTCCCTTTGCTCTAGTACCAAAAAGATACCTACTAGAGCACTCACCTTACTCAATAAGCCCTCAGGCGAAGAATTACCTCGCCGCCAATATACACATCTTTATTATTTTAAAGGCAAAGGTTTCTAAGGATCGGGATGATTACTCGCCCATACAAGTAGCATCCCTTTGCACTGGTACCAAGAAACTACCTATCAGAGCACTCGCCTTTCTTAGCAAGCCCCCGATGGTATGTTTACCTCATCGCATGCACACATGCATTCACAATATGGTATACTATTATTATTATTATGCTATAACTAAATTCATATGCGTATAACACATCCATATAGGAATCATGCATCTCGTACTTCGTCATCCATTATCCTCAGTACGTGGCTCACACAAGCACCTATGTACTTTGTTAGCTTTGGTGCAATCCCAAGAGGGGGGGGTGAATTGGATATTTAAAATTTATCGCCTAGGTTAAACTAGATAAATAGTATTACTTAACCTAGGGTTTGTTTATGCAAATGTAAACCTGATCATTCACAATATAACATACACATGCAGTAAGTAAATTGCAGAAATGTAAATGAACACGCACGATATGTTATCGAGGTTCGGCCAACAGTGCCTATGTCCTCGCCTCTAACTTGCAAGCCAGAGGATTCCACTAATAGCTCACTTAAGGGTGGAGTGGCACCGTTTACAACCAGGTCAAATTAACACAGGGCTGACCTCAACCTTAACCAGGTCAATTAGCGGGGTTGACCTCAACCTACACGCCTTAATAGGACGACGCACCTAACATTCCCAACCGAGTCTAAGCCAATCCGGCACTATTCCAGGGCTAGTCTCCCTCTTCAGGCCCATGCCTGGAAATACAACAAATGTGTATAAAATTTGTACACGAAAATATGCTTCTAGAAAAGCAGATGTGTGCACCAATACAGCTCAATCAATAAAGCAAGCACTAATGATATGTAGATATGCTCAGTGCTCTAATGTGTGCTAAACACTCAATCAAGTATGATAATCAATCAATATCTAGAGTGTGTAACTAAGCAGGATTTGAAACACAATATTCGAATATCACAAAATCATATCAGGGTTTCAAATATGCTAAGCAAGATAGACCAAACAAACTCAATACGATATTTCAATGTCTAAAGCACAATGAAGTTGTTTGAAAGATTAGCTTTTCATAAAAGGATTTTTGCACACAAATTCTAGGTTTCGGTATCTTGCAACAACAATGCAAGAACCACAACCCTCAAAATCTTCCCACACAAGATTTATCAAATGAAATCCGTGGAAGAACTTTAGGCTATACTCTCAAATAAAATCAATCAAACTTTATACCTAAAGAAAGTATTAGCTAGAGAGATTACACACTATAGTCTTATAGAGATACTCACAATGCTTAGAGAAATAAAGATTGAAGAGTATATGTGAGTGTTTGCAAGAAGTTTTGGCTAATATAGGGTTTTGAGAGTTAAGAGAGTTTTGCCCTAATCAAGTTTGCTAATCACATCTAATAATGATAAATGAATGGGTATATATAGGCAAGGAGGTGTTTTTAACCGTTGGGGACCTATTGGACATTATTAATAAAGTTTTAAATCATTTTAAAATAATTAACCCTATTTAAAATATGTTTAACCGCGGTAAAAATCAGGGCAACCCGAGAGGTCCGGTCGACCAGAAAGGTTTTGGTCGACCAGGACACAAATGGTTCGGTCGACCAGGAGGATTTTGAACTGAAGGCTCGGTCGACCATATATATGTGTCAAGGGCAATTTTTCTAGGTTCGGTGGACCAGGAGAAAAATGAACTAAATGGTCGGTCGACTGGGATAGGCAATTTTTTAAATTTTCGAGGTTCGGTCGACCGGGCCTTTTTGAACTGCATGGTTTGGTCGACCAGACCGTTGGGAATTCTCCCGAGGACCCTCCGGTCGACCAGGTAGTTGGAGTACAAAAGTGGTCGGTCGACCGGGAGGTCAAAATGTTGACTTTTATGTGGTTCGGTCAATCGGCAAGAAATGAACTATGAAGTTCGATCGACCGGGCCTTAGTCAAACTATTGAACCAGGGCCTGTTCGGTCAATCAGGCCAAAGTGAACTGTGTTGGCCGGTCGACCGAAAGTGCACCAAGTGTGCATTTCGGTCCCGTATTGAACCAATCAAGCCCTATTTAAGTGCCTACCAATCATATGTGTAAATGTGTGTTTCCTATGGGCACTTGGGGTCCAAATTGAAGACACCGAAAAAGTCTGGTGTCGATCGACCGAAGGGAAAACCCTAAGGTCTTTCTATGGTCCGTGTAGGTACCTAATGTCCAACTAAGGTCGATTTGAGCATACCTACCTATCATGCATGATGCAAATTATTACAAGCCATATAAGTGTACAGTCTATAATAAAATTACATCCTAGAATGAAGAAACTAAATAATAAATACAAATGCATCACAAGATTCTTCATTCATCGGCACGAACACCGCACGCCATCATGATAAGTCTTTTAGTCTTGAAGTGCGCACAAGGTGAACCTGCTTGCAGTTCTCAGTGCAACCATTAGTACCAAGAGTATTTGTCATTATCAAAACAGGGCATGACCAATTAGGTCAACATACTTCTTGTCTACACGTGGCCCACATGGGCACCACTATCCATACAGTGTACATAACATGGCCCACACAGGTGCCATCATCCACATAGGATATAACGTAACATGGCCCACACAGGCATCATCATCCACACAGGATATAACATGGCCCACACAGGCACCACTATTCACTAGTATCTAATCCCCATTAGCTACTCATAGTACATCAGTAGAACAAGCTCCTTAGGCCTACCAATGTCCTACCCCATATAAATGACAATATGACGAGCTCCTCGACATGCTAACGTCATATCATGATTTATATCTAAGAAATAGAACAACCTCCTCATGCCAACGTTATATTATGATGCATACAAATAACCACACCACGTAATTCACACATATGCATCAATGCATTTCCACATAGGAATTCAACATATCAATACATTTCCACACAGGAATCAAACATAACAATTCATTCATCATGCCATAATTATTACAAACATCCCCATATATAAGCCCAAATACCATAGTAATTCATATTCAATTTATTAGGAAAAATTATTCTCATGCCACACAGATTCAATATCATATGCAATTATCCAAATATAAACCTTAAACAAAATCATCATTTTCCAGTACTCAGGCTGTTCTGAAAATCATATAGATAAATACTAGGTTTCATATGTTCGTAAATAATCGATTCACCTCAATAAAATATTGATATAATTTTATTCTACCTTACCTAATTTCCTGAACCATGCCTGCAGGGTTTCCAAAAATGTGCCTGCAGTGCTCACCCAAATCCGATATTCCAAAAATCCTACTGACATAGTTCAACCTCAGAATGCCCAATATTCCAACATTTCCAAATCTACAATAATTAAATTACAATTAATCTCTAAATAACCCTCTTATCTTAGTTTTGGGGCTATGCCTATGATGATCCCACGCGAAATCCACTTCACTAGACTTGTAGAGGATCATCCCTAGTTCTCGTGGTGGTGTCCGATCATCAATTTGGCTTAAGATTTAAGTAAAACTAAGGTAAGAGTGTGAATTTACCTTACCCCAAGAGATATGCCTATGTCGGTCTTACGACAAATCCACTCAGTAGAAATGTCGATGGCGGAGAATGGAGCCCAGTGATATTTTTTCGTTTTTCGATTGGCCAAATATTTGCCAAAAAATTGAGGAGAGAGAGAGAGAGAGAGAGAGAGAGAGAGAGAGAGAGAGGGAAGGCGGAGAAGAGATAGTTGACGAGAGAGAGGAGGCGTGAAAGCTACTGATAGAGAGAAAGTCTCAGGAATCCAAATTTCAATTTGGATTGAAGAAGAAAGAAGCTTTAAGATACATACATACATATATATATATATATATATATATATTTACTTTAACTTATATTATATTATAACTTTACATATATAGCTTAATATATATCTTTCTTTCAATTTTTTTCCACACCATTCCCTTTATTTATTTATTTATTTTAAAATAATTAATTAATTAATCAATAATTAATCTTAATTTTTTCCCCGGGTTACTACATTCTTCCCTCCTTAAAAGAATTTCATCCTCGAAATTCGTAAACAGATAATTCTATTTATATTCTACTATTAATGAATCAATCGCACACTATGCATTTTGATATGCTCCACAATTCTAAGTAAACATATGAATCTAAAATCAAATCAACTATTAATATAAAATCATACCTGCTCCTACACCACAAGTAGTATCCTTATCAGCCAGAACCATGGTATACACACACGCCAGACCACCACGAGGCAATGGCCCATTCCTCTGGTGTTGATTAGGAGCGGGTGCGTTGTTCGGTGGTCCCTGACAATCATGAACCATGTGGCCGTATCTGCTACACCAATAGAACTTAATACTTTTGGCCTGACATTCTCCCCAATTTCTTATATTACAACGAGCACAATAGGGGCGTGACGAATCACCCCGATGTCCTCGATCTCCCCTATATGGTCTCCAACCCCCAACATCTCTGTCTCTCCTCCACGAGCCTTGTCTGGCATCATCATAAAAACTGGGAGGCATAAGCCTCTTCCTCTGCTCTGCTATCTCTGCACTCCTCTGCAGGCTTAATTCTGCCATGGTGGCTCTATCCACCAACTCTAAAAAGCTCTGAACCTTTAGGACTGCCACTTGCTCGTGAATTCTTGGTTTTAGACCCCTCTCAAACTACCTCACCTTGTGGAATTCATCTGGAACCATAAAGGATGCAAATAGGGAGAGTTCCATGAACTTCATAGCGTACTACTAAACTATTAGCTGCCCTTAATTCAGTTTAAAGAATTCCCCTGACTTTGCAGCCCTAGTGGTGGCGAGAAAGTACCGATCGTAGAAAAGCTCCTTAAATCGACTCCAGGTCATATCCGTGGGTACTGCTCGCTGTTCCTCCAGCAACTTCATTTCTTGCCACCAGCACTCGGTCTCCCCTGTTAGCTTAAAGGTAGCGAAGAGAACCTTCTATGCCTCAGTGCAAGACAACAATGCCAACCTTTTCTCCATTTCTTGCACCCAGCTCTCCGCTACGAGTGGGTCAGCACCAACCACAAATATAGAAAGTTTCAGGTGAGTAAATTGGTTAATCGAATAGCCCTGGTTCACAGGTGGGTAGTTCTGTCCTTTAGAGTCTCGCCTAATCTCTTCCTGAACCTGTCGAGCTAAATCCCATAGTTGAGTGGAGGTATCAATATCTCCCACACTGGTAGCTCCTACATTATTCTCCCCTCCAGCATCAACATCCTTTTCCCTAGAATCCATCTTGTAAATAGGACAAAAGCAAATTTAGAACCTTTATATCACATCAGGTACAGTTATAGAATAACGAATCGGTTTAATATTTAAATCCTCAATTAAAACATCAAACAACTAGTTTATCCCCAAGTTAACCTAATCCTGAAGTTGTAATTCCGAGTTCCAGACTCTTTGCTCAGAAACATCACCGTCAATGGATTTATTGTGGTTTTCTGAAACTAGCTAGATTTAGAAACTCACAGAAGTCCATCAAGGGATTTCTACCTCTAAGCTACGAAACAAAACTCAAAATCTCCTATCAACATCCTAATCTACCCATTCATATCCTTATCCTTATTCGTACCTATACTCTGGTAGTAATCAATCCTAAAGTCTGCAGAACCTATAATGCTCTGATACCACCATATGACACACCGAACCTACCACGTGGGACCCAAGTGCCATGCTATTCAATCCTCTATCTCTGATATCATAATTAACATACATGTAGCGAAATAAAAATAAATAACCTCAAATAAATACCAGATTTTTATATAACATCCCAAAAATGAACACAATAACATCCAAAAATCCGTATCTACAACTAGTATTTTAAACATAACTCCGCACAAATATATCTATATATTTACTAGCATCTCACAATACCCCAAAAAGAAAACTACCAAAAACAATCCCAACCCAAACCTTCAAGCCCGATCTCCAGAAGAATCTGAAAAGTTGATAATCCACTAGGGTGAGACATTTCTCAGTAGCTTCCCTCTGCTCTGGTACCTAAAAGATACCTACCAGAGCACTCACCTTACTTAGTAAGCCCTCCGGTGAAGAATTACCTCACCGCTAATGTACGCATCTTTATTTTTTTTAAAGGCAAAGGTTTTTTGGGGTCAGGATTATTATCCGCCCATACAAGTAGCATCCCTTTACACTAATACCAAGAAACTACCTATCAGAGCACTCGCTTTTCTCAGCAAGCCCCCAGCGGTATGTTTACCTTGCCGCATGCACACACATGCATTCACAATATTTTATACCATTATTATTATGCCATAACTAAATTCACATGCGCATGACACATCCATATAGGAATCATGCATCTTATACTTCGTCTTCGAATGTCCTCAGTACGTGGCCCACACAGAGCAACTACGTACATATCAATACATGACCCACACAGGTACCAACGTACTTGTTATCTACATGTGGCCCACACAGGCACCACTATCCACACAGGGTACATAGCATGGCCCACACAGGCACCATCATCCACACAGAATATATGGCCTACAAAAACGCCATCATCCACATAAGATATAATGTAACATGGCCCACATAGGCGCCATCATCCACACAGGATATAACATGGCCCACACAGACACCACTATTCACCAGTATCCAATCCCCATGACCTACTCGTAGTACATCAATAGAACAAGCTCCTCAGGCCTGCCAATATCCTACCCCAAATAAATGACAATATGACGAGCTCCTCGGCCTACCAACGTCATATCATGATTTATATCTAGGCAATATAACGACGTTCTCATGCCAGCGTTATATTGTGATGCATACGAATAACCACACTAGGTAATTCACACAGACGCATCAATGCATTTTCACACAGGAATTCAACATATCAATACATTTCCACACAAGAATCAAACATAACAATTCATTCATCATGCCATAATCATTACAAACATCCTTATATACAAGCTCAAATACCACAGTAATTCATATTCAATTTATTAGGAAAAATTGTTCACATGCCACACGAATTTAATATCATATGCTATTATCCCAATTATAAACCTTAAACAAAATCATCATTTTTCAGTACTCAAGCTATTCTGAAAATCATATAGATAAATACTTGGTTTCATATGCTAATAAATAACCGATTCACTTTAATAAAATACTGATATAATTTTATTCCCCCTTACCTGATTTCCTGAACCACGCCTGTAGGGTTCCTAAAACTATGCCTGCGGTGCTCACCCAAATCTTGTATTCCAAAAACCCTATTTACACAGTTCAACCTTGGAATGCCCAATATTCTAACATTTCCAAATCTACAATAATTAAATAACAATTAATATTTAAATAACCCTTTTATCCTAGTTTTGGGGTTATGCCTACAACGACCTCGCGAGAAATTTGCTTCGCTAGACTTGTAAAGAATCATCCTTAGATTCTCGTGGTGGTTTCCGATCGTCAATTTGACTTCAGATTTAAGAAAAATTGAGGTAAGAGTGTGAATTTACCTTACCGTAGGAGATAAGCTTACATCGCTCTTATGACAAATCCACTCCAGTAGAAATGTAGGTGGCGAAAAATGGAGCCTAGTGGTATTTTCTGATTTTCGATCGATCGAATATTTGTCAAAAAATTGAGGAGAGAGAGAGAGAGAGGGAAGGCAAAGAAGTGACAGTTGACGAGAGAGAGAGAAGGAGGTATGAGAGCTACTAATAGAGAGAAAGTCTCAAGAATCCAAAGTTCAATTTGGATTGAAGAAGAAAGAAGCTTTGACTATATACATATATGTATATATATATATATATATATATATATATGTGTGTGTGTGTGTGTGTGTGCGCGCGCGCGCGCGCGCGCGCGTGCGTGCGTGTGTGTATATATAACTTAATATATATCTTTATTTCAATTTTTTTTCCCACACTATTCCCTTTATTTATTTATTTATTTATTTTAATAATATTTATTTATTTAATTAATAATTAATCTTAATTTTTTTTTCTTAGTTACTATATTAGGAGGGAGGCCCGAAAGAGCATCAACTACCCTAAGCAACGGGTTGGGTGATTAAAGAAGCTTGTTAGGTAGCAAGTGATAATGAGTGGACAAATATGAACATAGTGAATGACAAGAAGTCATTTTTAGATGAATTGTGGTTGAATTTTGTTTATAAGGAGAAGTTCTTTTTTCTCAACTTACCTTCACAATTGACTTTTGTCTAAACTTTTCAAAACATATAATTTCAATATGTCAATAAAGAAAGAATATTCTGACTTTGTATTGTCGTTAGGGTATCCTTGAACTTTTGTTTATTTAGTATACTTATCTTTTTATATTTGGTCTTTTATTATTTAAAGACACATGTAGTCTACATCTTTTGAATTTAGTGATCCATATTATTTCTTTTTGCCTTAAAAAAATAAAAGAAAATAAAGGAAAAAGACAAAAGAAGGAATTTTTTAATAACTTATTGTTTGTAAATCAAGATAAGAATATAAAATTAATTTACAATGATAGTAATCAAGTAAAATGATCTCATTTATTTAATTCGATGTTTCTCTCTTTTTCTTTTCTTCTCCCAATCCTTCAAATTGAGGCAATCAATCTTGGGAGGAGGGGATTCAATAGAAAATGAGCATTCCCTATTGATTTCTCAATTTCTTTTACTTCTTTCAATCAGAAAATCTGAAAAATTATGCTTTCTATATCGAAGTTGAACATATTTTTATCTATAGAAAACAATATTTATGCAATTTTCAATTTTCAATATTAAGCAATTCCTCTCTCTCTCTCTCTCTCTCTCTCTCTCTCTCTCTCTCTCTCTCTCTCTCTCTCTCTCTCACACACACACACACACACACACACACACAAAATTTAATATAACTTCATTCCTACCTTTTCCCATTATTAAAACGTAAAACGCATCATACAAATATCATAATCTAGATGTGAAAATTTTGGAGTGTCTAGTCATTGATACCTTCTAACCAATAGCATCAAGGTAGTTGTAAAGTGATTTTGCACGAATTTTTCAATTTAACCATACAGCTTAATAATCCAACCAAGATGTTGACATAGTATTTAATGGGTAAGAACTATTTTCATGAAGAAAAAAACTATTGGGCACTTGCTAAATTTCACGTATACATCTTTATCAACACCTTCTAATCAATATCTACAAGTTGCAAAGTGAAGTTAAATGTAATTTAATCAATTAATATGAATTGAAATAAGTGAATGGATTCTAATTTGAAAATGAATGATATTTATTGAACACATGATACTAATCAAGGTATTAATATGGTTTCTTGGTAATTAAGTCCATACTTTATTAGTTGGGAGAGCCCATAAAATTCTTTTTTTTCTCTTTATTTTTGCACTCTACATAATACAAGTTAAATTCTTAAAGAATATAAATGCTTTATTGCTAAAGTAAAAAATATAATGTTGCACTAATATCATAATTGTTGTAAAATATGTATATTAATGTGGATAACTATCTAGATAATAGGTTACAACATTTGGTATGCCCACATAAGGGTTCATTATGTGGTTAACCTTTGGGATGCCATTGTATTTGCCTATATAAAGACATGCTTTACAACAAAATGAGATAATAAGATGTTTAGCAACATCTAGTTTGTGAAGAACTAGACTGTTGAATTTCTATAGTTTCAACTTTTTTTTCCTCCTTTTATTTCATTTACGACACATTATCAACACGATCAAGTCTCTAATGATATAGCAAGTTTCGTTGGTATTATTCTAAAGTAAGAATCTTGTTTCCTTTAACATTTGTTATCTATATAACTTTAGTTTTACGTAAAACTATACTTATATGTTAACTATATCTCTTATCTTGAGTACGTGTCCTTAAATATTTTTATGTTGGTATGTAAGTGAGAATAACATTTCCATTTAATATTTACCTCACTTTGAATTTTTATTTGTTTTCAAAGTGACTTTATGATGTCAAACCTCACAGAGTTTGAATTCGTTGCCCTTAATATTTCTAGAAGAAATTATCTGTCATGGGTACTTGATGTTGAGATTCACCTTAATGCTATGAATCTTGGAAGTACAATTGAAGAAGGAATTCAAGCATCCTTGCAGGATTGCGCAAAGGCAATGATTTTCCTTCGACACCATTTACATGAAGAATTGAAAATTTAGTACCTTACTATTAAGGACCCATTAGTCCTTTGGAACAACTTAAAGGAAAAATATAAACACCAAAAAACAGTAATTCTTCCAAAAGCTCGATATGATTGGATACACTTATGACTGCAAGATTTTAAAATTTTAAGTGAATATAATTCAGCCTCGTTTAAAATTAACTCTCAATTGATGTTATGTGGAGAAAAAAATTACCAATGATGATATGTTAGAAAAAACATATTCGAATTTTCATGCCTCGAATTTGCTCCTGCAGCAGCAATATCGAGAGCGTAGACTTACAAAATATTCTAAGTTAATTTCTTGTTTACTTGTGGCTGAACAAAATGATGAGCTTTTGTTGAAAAATCATCAATCTAGTCCAACTGGCTCAACACCATTCCCTAAAGTGAATGTGGCTTTTTCTCAAGGTCGTGGATGAGGTCGTGGTGGTAAAAGGGGTCGTGCTAGGAAAGATTGTTGGACCCGTGATGATCATTCTTCAAAGTTTGAAAGCAAAGGTGCTGAAAAGACTCAAAGGAAATGGGCAAAGAATAAAGAAAGCTCTGAACAAAATAACAGAATGCAAATAATGACCATATTTGCTATAGGTGTGGAACAAAAGGTCAATGGTCTCGAATATGTCACACTCATAAACACCTAGTTGATCTTTAGAAGGCATCGTTAAAAGGGAAAAGGAAAAATGCTGAAGTGAATTTGTCTGAACTCATTGATGCTAAGTATGAGTCTCCTTTGAATGTTGATTTTGATGTTTCTGATTTTTCTTAGGATCCTAGTGGCAAAATTAATCATTTGATTGGGGATGGAAATGTCTACTGGAGAGACTCGGAAATTTTAATTAATAAAAGTAATAAAAGAAGAGAAATGAAAGAGAAGGGAAAAAGGAAAAGGGGGAAATAGCAGGGATTTGTCGACGAACCCAAGGTCTTCGTTGATGAATGCCCCTATAGGTCTCGTTGGCGAAGTACACGTGTCTCGTCAACGAGAAGATACTGAGAGTCAGGAAAATCTTGGAGAATTTCAGGTTCGTCGACGAACCAATCTCCTCGTCGACAAAGTGCCTTCATGGGTTCGTCGACGAATCACTTGAACTCGTCGACGAACGCTGATCTATAAATAGTGAAACCCTCATTTTTAGCATAATTTTCTCTCTCCTCTCGCTCTCTTTCTCTAAACCTATGGTTTCCCTCTCTCTCTCTCTCTCTCTTTGATTTCGGCTTCGTTATAGCCCAAATTGACAATCAAGAACTTCTACGAGGCTCGTGGGGAGATTCTCTACAACTTAGCAGATTTTCAATTTGGAGTTCCGGGGCATCATCCCAAAATCAAGGTAAGTAAGTTATTTTAGGGTTAAAAGGGCTATTTGGAGTATTAGAAACCTAGCAAGTATTAAATAAGCATTATTCTGGGAGATGAGTTGATTAATCTGGGGAAAAATGTGATTTTTAGGATTTTGAGTTTCAGATGCCGCGGGTGTAAGATTTGAGCTTTTAACGGATCTCTCAGTAAGTCAGGTAAGGGGAATAAATTATAACAGACATTTTGAGTATTACTGGTTGAATTAATACGTGAAAATGAGAATATGCTATTTTTCCTGAAATTATTATGATATGAATATCAGATAAAAATTGTGTGGCATACAAGTAATACTGAATTGTGATGTTTTGAAATGTGAAACATGATTATAGAAATGTTTTCTATGATAAATGGGTAAATATGAAAATATTATATGTTTTATGATGCAATGTGGAAATTCACAAAATGAGATATATATATATATATATATATATATATATATATATATATATATCTTATGAGAATGAAATGTGTATTGAAAATATGGGAAGAAACAGAAAATGAGGGGAATATTGAAATGTGATATATACCATTATAAGATGAAATATGAATACTGAATGTGAATATGGCAATGAAAATGTGAAAATGCGAATATGAAAATATGAATATTGCAATGTGAATTCTGCAATGTGAAATGTGAATACTGAAATATGAATGTGAAAATGTGCATATTGCAATGAGAATTCTGCAATGTGAATACTGAAATGTGAATACTGCAAAGGTGAAAATTGCAATGAGAATTCTGCAATGTGAATATTGAAATGTGAATAACGAAAATGTGAATATTGCAATGAGAGTACTGTAATGTGAATCCTGAAATAAGAATATGAAAATGTGACTATTGCAATATGAATATTGCAATATGAGTACTAAAATGTGAATGTGAAATGTGAATGATGAAATGTGGAAATGAGAATCCTGATGGATGATTGTTGACATTGAGCACGGTACGATTGCTAGTGAGGTGTTAGTGCAACCACAAGGTCTCGTGGTGAGTGTGGTGTTGACAATCGATTGAACTAGGGAGAAGGGTAGTTTTTACCCTTGGGTCCGAATGAGGGATATGATAGGCCTATCATACTACAGATGCATAGATGGATTTCCTATTTTGATCTAACTGAGTAGGCCAACCGCAGTTAGATCCAGCCTTTGGGCTACACAACCTCGGCCATGGGGGGAAGCATGGCATGGAGAATACCTTCAGGGTAGCACAACCTCAACCATGGGGTGAAGCATGGTGTGGACAGAATATCATCAAGGCAGCCATGAGTTACAGATGCAGATGTATTGGTTACCAAGGATACTCATATGCTAGATGATGAAATGAAATTAAAGGTGAAAAGAAAGAGCATGATTTTAATAACATAGATAAATAAGGTGAAGTAAAACTCTCCTCCTGAGGACTTATTGAGAAAGGTGAGTGCCCTGATAAGTATCAGTTGTAGTCGTACCCGAATTAATCGGGCAGGGTTACAAATGGTATCAGAGCAAAGGGGAGCTACATGTATGGGCGTGTAACCTCCCCTATTCTTGGGAGCTTTCATTGATAAATTTGGGTTACATGTGAATGTGATGAAAAAAGGAAATAAAGCTTATAAAATCTTGTGTTTTATATCTATATGATTATGAGAATAATTGGTGTATTTTCTCAAATGGTATTATTACTAAAATGTATATGTATATTATGATATAATGAAACTCATACTACCACACACTGTAAATAATTTATTCCGTCTTACTAAGATGTGCCTCACCCAAATATTTAAATGTTTAAGGGAACTGTGACAGGCCTGGAGATAAAGCTTCGAGATAGAGAGGAGTTGATACCCTGATAGACAGGGTGAGTGTTTGAGCTAGGGATGTGTGAATCCCCTAGAGTTTTGATTGATTTTTGGGAATGTGTTAGATTTGTATATGTATGTGGATGTTTAGTACTTTGGGTATTTGTATTCCTTATGGTTTACAAATGATGACTTTCGTTGTTAGGGATGTTTATATAACTGTTTACCTGATACCCACTTCGGGTCGGGTTATGTTAATACGGTATTAGAGATTCTCACGTGGTCGATGTGTGATTTGAATATTTATTATTTATTGGAAAAAATGGTATGAAAATTGGGGCGTCACAATTTGGTATCAAAGCCTAGGTTGCTAGGTTCTACAGACTTTAGTAAACAGCGGAATACAATACCAGAGTATAGGAATGAATTTTGATGAGAGTAAAGGGTGGGTAGATTGGGATATGAGTCAGTCATTGTGGAGGATAAGATTGAAATTTAGGGTTCTATCTTGCGACTTGGAGGCAGGAGTTTTGTGGTTGTTTCTGTGATTTTCCTAGGGTGACGATTTTAGGAAAACCATGGATACTATAGCCGATTCTTGTTTATGAGTTCTAGGACTGAATCTTAAATTGGAATTGAGGATGTTGGATATGGATGATTGAAGAGGAATATTTTTTGAGTTTAGTTTGTTGAGTATATTGCTGATGTTGAGATGATTGAGTTCTAAGACTGTTTTAATATTATTTTTAGGATGGATCCAGGGAGTAGTAATGCACATACTGAAGGTGATGATGCAGGACCTTCTCATAGGGGTGGCAGAGACCCTAATGTAGTACTATGTAGCGTCACCCAGCAGGTGATAGCGGAGATGGCTAGAGGTTTAGGGGAGCGGAGCTGCACGATTGAGCAATTAATGCGTATGAGACCCCCATCATTCTTTGGATAAGCTGACCCACTCATGGCTGAGAAAAAGTTCTAGGATATAGAGGACATGTTGGCAGTTCTCCCATATACAAATAAGTAGAAGGTACTGTTTGTGACATATAAATTGACTGGGGAAGCTAAACGCAGGTGGAGATCAGCGAGATTACTGAAGGAGCATAAACCTGCCTATGTAGTGGTGATGTGGAGCCGCTTTAGGGAGATCTTTTTTCAAGAGATACTTCCCCTCTACTATTAGAAGTGTGAAGGCAATAAAGTTCTTGCACTTGACGCAGGGGCCGATGACGGTACATCAGTATACAACTAGATTCTTCAAGCTATCCCGGTTTGCCCCATATTTGGTGCCGGATAAGGAGAAGAAGACAAGGAAGTTCGAGAAGGGCCTGAGATAGAGTTTGTTTGAGCAGGTTATAGGCTTATGGGCCCAGAGTTTTGCAGAGGTAGTTGATAGAGCTGCAGTGATTGAGAATGGCCTCCAAAGAGGCACTACAGCACAGAGCCAAGGAAAGAGGCCCATGCCTCTAGATTTTCAGGTAGGGTCTAACTGAGGGCCTTGGAGGAGGCAGGATAACAAAGGAGGACAGAGATAGGGAGTGGGAGATCAGGCAGTACAAGGTAGACAAATGACCCCTCTTTGTCCCATATGCTACAGGAGACACCCGGGAGAGTGTCGACTTAGGGAGGTTGTTTGTTATCGATGCTATCATCTTGGGCATATGGTGAGAGATTGTCGAGCACCGCCAGTGAATGCGCCTATTTCTAGACCATGCAGAGGAGGTTATCAAGCACCCTGAGGTAGACATCAGAAGAATACCGCCCCAGCATGAGTTTATGTGTTGACACTGAGAGATGCGGAGGTGGTAGGAGATGTCGTGGCAGGTATTTTTTTAATACTATCATATAAAGCTACTGCTTTATTTGATTCATAGGCGACTCATTCTTTTATCACCTAGGAATTTGTTAGGTTGTATGGGTTAGAACCTCAGCAGTTGGATGTTAGTTTGCCAGTGGCTACGCCGATAAGGGCTGTAGGGATATGTAAGAAGGTCCTTAAGAACTGTCCAGTAGGTATTCAAGGGAGGTCTTTACCAACTAACTTTGTGGTTTTAGATATGCATGGGTTCAATGTAACTCTGGGGATGGACTGGCTAGCTGCCCACCATGCTAGTATTAACTGCAATCAGAGAGAGGTAGTATTTAGACCTCTAGGAGGACAAGGGTACAAATTCGTGGGGTCATGTGTGCACACCCCACCACAGTTGTTATATGCCATACAGTTGAGGAGATTGTTGCTAGAAGGCTATCAGGGATATTTGGCTAGTGTGAAAGAGGTGTTGGAAGGGGAGTTGAGGTTAGAGGATATCCCAATAATGAGGGATTTTTTAGACGTTTTTCCTGAGGATTTTTTGGGACTACCTCCTGATCGAGAGGTAGAGTTTACTATTGATCTAGTTCCAAGGATAGCGTCGATTTTGAAAGCCCCATATAGAATGGCACCGGCAGAATTGAAAGAGTTGAAAGAACAACTTCAAGAACTGTTAGATAAGGGATTTATTCATCCCAGCATGTAACGAGGAATACCTGTTCCTAAGATAACACACCTATACAACGGAAAAACATAAAAAAATCATATAATCATAATTACAATACTAGAATTCAATATTTTCCCAAAACATATATATACACATCTCTCCAGTATTCTCCACTAGATCATCTAGAATCTACACAAAAATAAATCTCTCAACATTTACTTACCTTATAGACACGGTAGTACAAGATCCCCTCTATCTCTAAGCCTAATCTGCTCGTCTAACTGGATTACCTAAAACGTGTTAAATTATTGGGATGAGACAACTCTTAGTAAGACGAAATATAGTATTACTAGTGTGTGGCAACGGAGTTTACATGAACAATATACTTTTATCAACTGAAACTGAGATAATAGGTATAATTAAATACAATATAACTCACACCTACGTAGCTTAAAATACAACTATTTCTGAGCTTTCCATTTAATCATACTTTTAGTATCTATAGGTATATCTATTGTTTTTAGTAAATATATATATACATAACTGTGAAAACTTCCCTAGATGGATAACTGTAAGTCATGATTTAACCCCTCATGACAGGGTTGTGCGGCTCATAAGTGGGACTTTACACTGGTTGGCCTACCAGGATAAGTCAACTGAAACCTCTGTCGTCAGATCGGCCGCCTCAACCCGCACTACTAGGGAGCCTACAATCTCTCCTAAGGCACAATCGACTACTCATAAAATCCACACACTATCTGAGATATGTGGCTACACTCTGAACTGAAATAGCTATGGTACCGTGCTCTGAGATTTGTTCTGGTCCATCAGGGTCTGATACTATATAGTACTATTATATATATCTTACTATTTTACCGTGATTCTGTTTCAACTGAATTTAACCATAACACTCCAATAACTTATTTGAATAAACTGTAATATCTGAGTGTTCTAGTTCTGTAATCTATATATCATGGTATTCTGTAAATACTGTAAAACATCTTTCTGTGTGTATACTGTAAATCATGATTCTGTAAATTCTGTAAAACATCTTTCTGTAGATATACTGTAAATTGTGATACTTTGAAAGTTGTGTAAATTCTGTACTGAACTAATATTTACTTATACCACATAATTAAATAAATAAAACCTACGTACCGTAACTTGTATTTTCTGATAATAAAGATAATTTATAATCTATAGAATTTCCTTGAAAATACATAATTTCATACCTTAAAAGATCCAGAATTCATATCCCAAAATACATATATTTTACTGGTAAAAATTCCTAAAATTACTAGCATAACATATTCCCCTTACCTAACTGACAGGAAGACCTGACTCTAACTCTATCCTCACACCCGCGGCGTACCAAACTCAAAACCTTAAAATAATGTACATTTCCTAATTTAATCAACCCAAACTCAAAATAATAACTATACTCGCCTTATCCCCAGGCTCACATATCTCTGTTATCCATAAAATTCTAAACTACTAATTATTTATTAATGTTACCTGAGTTCCTGAGGACACACTCACTGGAATCCTCAACCCATGCCTGTGGTGTTCAGAAACCCAAACCCTAAAATCACGACACCCTATTTTAATCAACTCAAACTTCAGTATATTTTCATCTAACACAAAATCTGGGTTCAGAAAAGCCTCATAACCATGAAAATCCTAAAATAACCTACTTACCCTGATTTTGGGATGGTGTCTGAATTTCTCAAACCAAAATTTTGCTCTGGCTAAATTGTAGAGAATCACCCCAGGATCATCATGGTAACTTCTGATCATCAAAACGAGGTGAATCAGGGCAAGAAATGAAGAGAGAAGGAGGAAGATACGAAATATATATATATATATATAGAGAGAGAGAGAGAGAGAGAGAGAGAGAGATTTTCTCGCTAAAATCTAACTTTTTTCGTATTTATAGATGGCTGGCCATGTGGCTTCGTTGACAAGATATGTGGACTTGTTGATGAACTTAAGAAGGGAGTTCATCGACGAACCCATGAACCTCATCGCCGAACCTAAATGTTCTGAAACCATGCTCTCTGTATCTCTTTGTCGACGAGACACTTGTCCTCGTTGATGGGTCAAAGAAGGCAGTTCATCGACGAGCTCAGGGTACTCATCGACGAAGCTCTATTGATTCCCTTTTAAAATTTCCTTTTTCCTTCATTCCTCCTTTCTTTTCTTTCCTTTACTCTTTTCCTTCATCAATTTCATAATTTAAATTTTTCGGGTCTCTACATTCTCCCCTCCTTGTAAAATTTTGTCCTCAAAATTTGCTATTTATGCTACACACCATGGAAAAATTTTATACTTATTTTATTAATTACCCTCACTTATGGTGGAGGAATACCGTGGTTACAAATACGGCTCTGGAAGATTAAAAATATATACATAAAAGAAAATTCTCCCAAAACCAAAACACTACCTATCGTATAATCTAAAATACAACTTATACATTAATCACTGTATAAACAATACTGATTTTATATCAACTATTTCCTTCATTTTCCTGACTAATACTGATCCCCCCACTAAACATATGTAAATACCTCAGTCGTATTTCCTTCTCAAGCTCCCACGACACCTCTTCTACTACATGATTCCTCCATAAAATTTTCACCAATGGAATTTTGTGGTGCGCAACTCCTGTTCTTTCCTATCTATAATCTGCACTCGTGTTTCCATATATGCTAAAGTATCTCTAAGCTGTATTTCCTCATAGCTGATCACATGGGAGCGATCTAAGACATATTTCCTCAACATGGAAACATGGAATACGTCATGAATCCTAGATAGAGCTAGTGGTAAAGCTAGCCTGTAGGCGACTAAACCCACTCTCTCAAGTATCTCGAATGGACCAATAAACCTAGGCCTTAGCTTACCCTTCTTCCCAAGCCTCATAGCTCCGCTTAGTGGTGCTACTCTAAAAAATACCTGGTCTCCCACATAAAACTCCAACTTTCGGTGGTGAGTATCTGCGTAACTTTTCTATCGACTCTAAGTTCTACTGATTCTGTCTTTAATAAGTCATACTTTATCATATGCCTGCTGCACCAACTTTAGTCTCAAAACTCGCCTTTCACGCATTTCATCCTAGTATAGTGGAGAACAACATCTCCTACCATATAATGCCTCGTAAGGTATCATCCCGATGCTGGCCTGGTAGCTGTTATTATATATGAACTCAACCAATAGCATAAAATGGGTCCAACTACCACTGAAATCTAGCACACATGCTCGAAGCATATCCTCAAGTATCTAGATCATCCTCTCTGTCTACCCATCAGTCCGAAGATGAAATGTTGTGTTGAATAATAACTGAGGCCCTAAAGCTTCCTGCAAACTCCTCTAAAACCGTGATGTGAAACGTGAGTCTCAGTCTATAACTATAGATACTGGCACACCATGGGATCGAACTATCTCCTGAATGTATAACTCCACCAATCTATTCATAGAGTTGTTGATTTTAATATAGAGAAAATGAGCAGTCTTTGTTAGTCAATCTACGACCACCCAAATGGCATTCTGTCCATGCAGCACCGACAAAAATCCTGTAATGAAATCCATTGATATATGATCCCACTTTCACTCAGGGAAGAAGAGTCGCTGCAACTGTCCCACCGGGCTCTGGTGCTCAGCGTTTACTTGCTAGCATGTCAAACACTGCTCCATAAATTCAACTATCTCCCTTTTCATACCACTTCCCCACGATGACTCTCGAAGGTCCCAATACATTTTAGTGCCTTCATGATGCACTGTGCAAAAGGATCCGTGTGCCTCCTCTATGATAGCCCTCCTAATCTCAGCATTTGCAGGTACGCATAGCCTGGTACGGAACCTTAGAGCTCCATCATCTAAAATACTGACCTCCTCCCCCAGTCCATCCTGCACTTTATCTATTAGCTCTACCAATTCTGCGTCATTCCTCTAAATAGCTTTAATCCTCTCCTGCAAGGTAGGTTGTAACACTAGACTGTCAATAAATGTCTAGTGATCATCCTCTACTAGCTTCACACCAAGTCTCTCCAAATCCATCTGAATCGGATGCTGAATCTCCACTACTGACAATGCTACTCCTATTGATTTCCGACTCAAAGTATCAACCACCACATTTGCTTTCCCTAGGTGGTAGCTGATAGTGCAATTATAATATTTAATGAGCTCCAACCATCTTCTCTACCTCATATTCAATACGTTTTGGGTGAAGAAATGCTTCAAACTTTTATGGTCAGTGAAGATCTCATATCTCCCACCATAAAGATAATGCCTCTAGATATTTAAAGCATAAACCACCATAGCTTACTCTAAATCATGCATCGGGTAGTTCCTTTCATACTCCTTAAACTGCCAAGAAGCATAAGCAATAACCCTCCTGTGCTGCATCAACACACACCCAAGTCCCTTTTGAGACGTGTCACTATATATAACAAATCCATCCTCTCCTAATGGAATAGATAACACCGGAGTAGTGACTAGTGGTTGCTTCAACTCCTAGAAGCTCTGCTCACACTCATCAGTCCATTCAAACCTCACATTTTTCCTCGTAAGTTGTGTCAGTGGACCCGATAATCTGGAAAAGCCATCCACAAAATGCCGGTAGTACCTTGCCAGACCTAGGAAGCTTTTGATCTCTTCAAACATGCATCGGTCTCACCAAATTCACCACTACTTATATCTTGCTTGGATCTACTGATATGCCACCCCCAAAGATTACATGCCCGAGAAAAGTGACCTGCCTTAGCCAAAATTCACATTTCTTGAATTTAGAGTATAGCTTCTTTTCCCTTAATACCTGCAATACCAGGCTCAGATGATCCTCGTGCTCCTCAAAACTCTTTGAGTAGACCAATATATCATCAATAAGTACCACAATAAAATGGTCTAAGCACTAATGGAACACCCTATTCATTAAGTCCATAAATGCTGCTGGTGCATTAGTCAATCCAAATGACATTACCAAGAACTCATAGTGCTCATACCTGGTTCGGAAAGCTATCTTCGAAACATCCTCTACTTTAAATTTCACCTAGTGATATCTTGATCGAAGGTCAATCTTGGAGTCGACCTGGGTCCCCTGGAGCTGATCAAATAAATCATCATTTCTGGAAAGAGGATATTTATTCTTGACTGTCACTTTATTTATCTCTCTATAATCAATACACATCCTCATAGTCCCATTTTTCTTCTTCATGAACAAGACTGGTACTCCCTAAGGCGACACGCTAGACCTGATAAATCCTTTATCTAACAACTACTGCAACTGGACTTTTGATTCTTTTAGTTCAGCTGGAGCCATTCTGTAGGGTGCTTTAGATATCGGTCCTGACGCTGGTAGTAAATCCATGGCAAATTCAATCTCTCAATCTGGTAGTAAACCATGTAATTCTTCTGAAAAAACATCTGGAAATTCTCTAACTATTGGAATATCAACTTGTTTCAATTCTTCCTTTGGCATCTCCTTTATATAAGCAACATACCCCTAGCAACCACCCCGAAGCAACCTCCTCACCTGAATTTCTGACACCCACGAATTTGAATTCCTGCTCACCTAGGGGTCTGAAGATCACTTTTTTTTTTTTATGGCAATCAATGCTGGCGTAATTAGTTGTTAGCCAGTCCATACCCAATATTACATCAAACCCTTACATGTTTAATACCATGAGATCGACTGGTAATACTTTCTCCCGAATGCCCACTGGATAGTTTTTGCGTACCCTCCTATACCTCACTATTGATCCAATCAGTGTGGCTACTGACAAACCAACATCTAACAATTGTTTCTCAACCCTTGATAGTTTAACATATCCCAGTGACATGAAAGAATGGGTGAAACCTGAGTCAAATAAAATAATAACTTTATATGGTAAAGTAATAAGAATACCTATCATAATGTCTCCAGCAACCTCAGCGTCTCCCGGCATCAGTGCATAAACCCTCGCTAGAGGTGTGTTCCCTTTCTGGCCTTCTCGAGGTGCCTAATAACCTCCCCGAAATGGTCTGGGAGCTAATGTGTTGGTCGGCGGTCCCTAACAAGCTCAAGCCATGTGGTCGGGTCTCCCATACCGATAGCAGATGTTCTTTCCCATCCTATATTCACCCATATGCCTCCGGCCATAACTAGGACAAATGGAATAAGTTTGTTTGCCCTGAAAACCAAAATGTCCCATCATCTGCCTCTTGCCTCCACTATACAGGTCTCCTCTTCATGAGCCCCAACTGGAACCTACCTGAAAACCCAGAGGCATGGGCCTCTTCTTCTAACTTTGCATCTCAGCATCCCTTATACTCTCCTCTACAACAATGTCCCTATCGACTAGCTCCAAAAACTCCTACACCTTTAAAATCACCACCTGTGCATAGATTTCTCACCTCAGACCTCTCTCAAACTTTTTGGCCTTTATAGCCTCGTCTGGTACTATGTAAGGAGCAAATCGTGAAAACTCGATGAACTTTGCAGCCTACTACTAAACTGTCATCTGCCCCTAGGTCAAACTCAGAAACTCCTACACTTTAGCCTCTCTAATAGTCGTGGGAAAATATCTGTCGAAAAATAATTCCCTGAACCGATTCCAGGTCATAGCCACTGGTATGGGTCTCTGCTCCTCCAATAATTTCATAGTCGTCCACCATCACTCAGCCTCGCCTGTCAACTTGTACATGACATAGAGGACCCTCTGCTTATCAGTGCAGTAGAGCACCGTTAGCACTTTCTCAATCTCCACCATCTAGTTCTCAGCAACTGCAGGATCAGCTGCTCCTGAAAACACTAGAGGGTTCATCTTGGTAAACTTCTCTATCGTACACCCCTGAGCTGTAGACGGGCCTCCCTGCTCCTTGGAGCTCCATGCAATCTCAGCCATAACCTTTTAAGCTACACTACGCAAAATAGCATCTGAGTCCCCGCCACCTATGCTAGAAGGCCAGGCACCATGATCGTCGCTAGCGTGAGCACTACTACCTCCAGGGTCCATCCTGCAATAATACCAAATTTCGAACCTCATAATACTATTCTTGCATTAATCTAACTAAAATATCCTTATACTGCCTATTACTAATTTAAGGTCTAGTCCTACCATATGGAAATAGAAATCGATGATAGTTTACTATGGTTTTCCTAAAATCATCACCTTAGGAAAATCATAGAAACCACCCTGAAATTCCTACTTCTAGACTGCAGAATAAAATCCTAAATTCTCATATTAATTCCCCAACATTAACTCAATGAAATTATGTTCTATCCCAATTTCTATCCTTCTCAAAATTCCATTCCAATGTTCTGGTACTGTTTTCCGCTATACACTAAAGTCTATAGAACCTAGCAACCTAGGCTCTAATACCAAATTGTAATGACCCAAAATTCCATACCATTTTTTAAAAAAAAAAACTGTAAAATCATACTACTCTGAAAATCTACTATAACATCTCGATCCCAAAGTGGGCACCGAGGAATACCTGTTCATAAGATAACACACCTATGCAACAGAAAACATAAAATCATATAACCATAATTACAGTACCAGAATTTAGTATTTTCCCAAAACATATATACACACACACACACACACACACACACACACATCCCAGTATTCTCCACTAGATCATCTATAATCTACGCAAAAATACATCTCCCTGCATTTACTTACCCTACAGACAGGGCAGTACAAGATCCCCTCTATCTCCAAGCCTGATCTGCTAATCTAACTGGATTACCTCAGATGCGTTAAATTACTGGGATGAGACAACTTTCAATAAGACGAAATATGCTATTGCCAGTGTGTGGCAACACAGTTTAGATGAACAATATACTTTTATCAACTGAAACTGAGATAACAGGTAAAATTAAATACAATATAAATCACACCTACATGACTTAAAATACAACTACTTCTGAGCTTTCTATTTAATCATACTTTTAGTATATATACATATATCTGTTGTTTTTTATAAATCTATATATATATATATATATATATATATAGACATAACTGTGAAAACTTCCCTAGATGGATAACTGTAAGTCATGATTTAACCCCCCATGACAGGGACGTGCAGCCTATAGGCTGGACTTAACACTGGTTGGCCTACTAGGATATGTCAACAGAAACCTCTATCGTCAGATCGGCCGCCTCAACTCAGACTACGGAGGAGCCTGCAATCTCTCCCAAGGCACGATCGATTACTCATAAAATTCACACACTATCTGAGATATGTGGTTGAACTTTAAACTAAAATAGCTACAGTACTGCGCTCTAAGAACTGATCTGGTCCATCAGGGTCTGATACTATATAGTACTATTATATATATATATATATATATATATATATATTTCTTACTATTTTACCATGATTCTATTTCAACTGAATTTAACCATAAAACTGTAATAACTGATTTGAATAAACTGTAATATCTGAGTTTTATGGTTCTGTAATCTATATATCATGGTATTCCATAAATGTTGTAAAACATCTTTCTGTGTGTATACTGTAAATCATGATTCTGTAAATTCTGTAAAACATCTTTTTGTAGATATACTGTAAATCATGATACTTTGAAAGCTATGTAAATTTTGTATTGAGCTGATATTAACTCATGCCAACAATTAAGTAAATAAAATCCATGTACTATAACTTGTATTTTCTAATAATAAAGATAATTTATAATCTGTAGAATTTCCTTGAAAACACATAATTTCATACCTTAAAACATCCAGAATTCATATCCCAAAATACATATATTTTACTAGTACAATTCCTAAAATTACTAGCATAGCATATTCCCTTTACCTAACTGACTGGAAGGTCTGACTTCAACTCTATCCTTACGCTCGTGGTATACCAAACTCAAAACCCTGAAATAATTTACATTTCCTTATTCAATCAACCCAAACTCAAAATAATAACTATACTCACCTTTTCCCCGGGCTTATATATCTTTTTTATCCATAAATTCTGAACTACTAATTATTTATCAATGTTACCTGAGTTCCTGAGGAAACACTCGCTAGGATCCTCAACCCATGCCTATGGTGTTCAAAAACCCAAACCTTGAAATCACAACACCCTAGTTTAATCAAATCAAACTTCAGTATATTTTCATCTAACACAAAATCTGGGTTCAGAAAATCCTAAGAACCATGAAAATCCTAAAATAACCTACTTACCCTAATTTTGGGATGGTGCCTTAACTTCTTAAATCAAAATTCTACTCTGGCTAAGTTGTAGAGAATCATCCCAAGATCATCATGGTAACTTCTAATCATCGAAATGGGGTGAATCGGAGCGAGAAATGAAGAGAGAAGGAGGAAGATCTGAAATATAGAAAGAGAAAACAGAGAGAGAGATTTTCTCACCAAAATCTGACTTTCTTTGTATTTATAAATGGTTGGCCACATGGCTTCATCGACGAGACATGTGGACTCATTGATGAACTTATGAAAGGAGTTCGTTGATGAACCCATGAACCTCGTCGCCGAACCTGAATGTTATGAAACCCTACTCTTTGTATCTCTTCATCGACGAGACACGTGTCCTCGTTACTGGGTCAAAGAAGGCATTTTATCGACAAGCTCAGGGTACTCCTCGACGAAGCCCAATTGATTCCTTTTAAAATTTCCTTTTTCCTTCATTCCTCCTTTTTTTTTTTCTTTCCTTTACTCTTTTCCTTCATTAATTTCAAAATTTAAATTTTTCAGGTCTCTACACAGTGTGTCGCCCTAGGGAGCACCGGTTTTGTTTATGAGGAAGAAGGATGGGTCGATGAGAATGTGCATTGACTATAGAGAAATTAATAAAGTGACTATCAAGAATAAGTACCCACTTCCTCGTATCGATGATTTATTTGACCAGCTATAGGGGACACAGACTTTCTCAAAGATAGAACTATGGTCTGGGTACCATCAAATAAAGGTTAGAGCAGATAATGTTCTAAAGACGGCATTCGGGACTTGGTATGGCCATTATGAATTTCTGGTTATGCCGTTTGGGTTGACAAATACTCCTGCAGTGTTTATTGATTTGATAAATAGGGTCTTTCACCAGTATCTAGATCAATTCATAGTGGTGTTTGTTGATGATATATTGGTATATTCAAAGAGCCCAAAGGAGCACAAGTAATATCTGAGGACAGTGCTTCAGGTTCTAAGAGAGAAAATTGTATGTGAAATTCACGAAGTGCGAGTTCTGGCTTGAGCAAGTTACCTACCTTGGATATGTTGTATCCAAGGGTGGTATTTCAATATATCCGAGCAAGATTAAGGTTGTAGTAGACTAGGTACAACCAAAGAATGTGCAAGAGATCAGAAGGATTGACCGAGTACTACCGTAGGTTTGTTGAGGGCTTTTCTAAGTTGTCAGGTTTGTAACTAAATTGACCAGGAAAGGTGTGAAATTCAAGTGGACTGATGAATATGAATGGAGCTTTTAGAAGTTAAAGCAGCAGCTCATCGCTGCACCTGTGTTGACGATTCCTTCAAGACAAAAGGGTTTCGTGATTTACAATGATGCACCACATAAAGGACTTGGATGTGTGCTGATGCAACAGAGGAGAGTTATAGCATATGTCTCTCGAGAGTTGAAATAATTTGAGAAGAATTACCCTACCCATGATCTACAGTTAGCAACGGTGGTCTACGCACAAAAAATTTGGAGACACTATTTATATAGGGGTAGGTGTGAAATTTTTATTAATCACAAGAGTTTGAAGTATTTCTTTAAGTAGAAAGAGTTAAACATGAAGTAGAGAAGATGGCTAGAGCTGATAAAAGATTACGACTGCACCATTAGTTACCACTTAGGAAAAGCTAATGTGGTGGCTGATGCTTTGAGCCGGAAATCAGTGGGAGCATTATTATCTACAGAGGTGATGCAACATTTGATCCGAATGGATTTAGAAAGGTTCGATGTGGAAATCGCAGAGGGCAATCATCAGGCATTTATTGCTAATCTGGTATTATAGCCGACCCTACAAGAAAGAATTAAAGCAGCTCAAAAGAGTGATGCAGAGTTAGTAGAGCTTATAGATAAAGCGCAGGATGGTCAAGAGGCAGATTTCAGTATCTCAGAGGATGGAGCCTTGAGGTTCCACACCAGGCTGTGTGTACCTACCAACCCTGAGATTAAGAAAGTTATTTTGGAGGAAGCACACCAATCCCTATATACTGTACACCCTGGTAGCACTAAAATGTATAGGGTTCTTCGAGAATCTTTTTGGTGGAGCAGAATGAAAGAGAGATCGTCGAGTTTGTGAATCAGTGTTTAACATGCCAGCAGGTAAAAACTGAGCATCAGAGACTGGCGGGATCATTGCAACCACTCTACATTATTAAGTGGAAATAGGAACATATAGCGATGGATTTTGCTACAGGATTACTACCATCATTACATGGACAGGATGTCATTTGGGTAGTTGTAGATAGACTTATGAAGACTGCCCATTTTCTGCCTATCAGAGTTAACTACTCCTTAAACAGACTGGCAAAGTTGTATATACAGGAGATAGTTCAAATGCATTGCGTGCCAGTGTCCATAGTTTTGGATCGAGACCCACGGTTTACATCTTAGTTATGGAGGAGTTTGCAGAAGGCCATGGGTTCTCAGTGATCGTTCAGCACAATGTTTCATCCTCAGATAAATGGCTAGACAGAGAGGACAATACAGATACTGGAGGATATGCTGCAAGCTTATGTGCTGGACGTCGGAGGTAGTTGGATAAAGTTTTTACCATTGGTTGAATTTGCATATAATAACAGCTATCAGGCCAGTATTAGGATGATACCATATGAGGCCCTATATGGCAAGAGGTGCCAATCCTTGTTATATTAGGATGAGATTAGGGAAAGACATATTTTGGGGTCAGAGCTGATACAGCAGACTGTTGACCTTATTGGTCACGCCCAGTTTTGATTATGACAAATACTCACTGTATCTAATGAGTAGTTGAGTTTTTGTGCAGGAATCAAGAATGATAAAATCAAGATGTGCACAAAGCAAGAAAGGCTTGAAGACAATTTCATAAACTCTTAATTATAATATTTTCCAGTGAAATTGTCTGTAATAGTAATTAGGGTTTTTTCGGTTTGTAATAAGCTCACACACATCACATGAATGATTTACTTTGTAAGCTCAAACCGAACCATAGAAAGATCTTAGGGTGTACCTTCGGTGTCTTCAAAATTGGACCCCAAGTGACCTTAGGACACTCACCTTTGCACTTGTATGTAATAGGCACTTGAATAGGGTTTGAATGTTGCAAGAAGGGACCGAAATGCATACTTGGTGCACTTTCGGTCGACCGGCCAACTCAGTTCAATTTGTCCCGGTCGACCGAGCACTTATAGGTCATTTGACCTCGATCGACCGAACCTCCTGGGGGTCAACAGTTTGACCTCCCGGTCGACCGACCATTTTTGTTCGTCAACAACTTGGTCGACCGAAGGGTCTCGGGAAAATTCCCAGCGGTCCGGTCGACCGAGCCATGTAGTTCAAAAAGTGTCCGGTCGACCGAACCTCGGAATATTGAAAAATCGCCCTACCCGGTCGACCGATCCCTTAGTTCAAAATTCCCCCGGTCGACCGAGCTACTTGAGTCCCGGTCGACCGAACCACTTTTGGTCGACCGGACCTCTCGGGTTGTTCCCATTTTTACCGTGGTTAATATTTTTCTAAACAGGGTTAAAATGCATTAAACTCCATTAAACTTTTCTAATAGTACCCTATAGGTCCCCAACGGTGTCATATTTTCTCCCTTGCCTATATATATGCCTTCATTTGCAAAGATTAAAGTATGATTAGCCACTTTGATTAGGGAAAATTCTTTGAAAATCCAAAACCCTATAATACTCATTCTTAAGCCTCCTACACTCATACTTACCTTCTCATACAAATTAAACCCTTTGTAAGTTGATTGAGTGCTAGTCTAAGTAGGTTTGCTCTCCCATTCATATTTGATTGTTTTATTATCCTTGAGAGCTAAACCTTGAGTATTCTTAGGGAACTTTATTAATAAGTCTATCCTAAGAAAACTTTGATAGATCTTCTAAGATTTGCACCTCCATTGCAACATCTTAAGAAGATAGTATTTGTATTTTGGTTGCAAAACATTTTCAAATATCTACTGTGTTATTAATCTTGAAAATATTTGATGAGATATTTGATAGTGTGATAAAATCTTTGTTGCAATACTCGTTAACTCATATATCTTTTGCTGAATACAAAGATTGAATATCCTTTTGCAAACCAAACTTATACGTTGCTAGATCTTCATATACATATGTGTATTGAGAAAACTTGTTGATTGAAATATATGAAGTCTGGATGATATCTTTGTTTGAGCACTTAGATTAAATATCTTGTGATACAAAGATCATTTAGGTTTGCACTCTCACGCACTCATTACAACGATAGTAAATCTATTTGAGAGTTGACATCTTAGACCACACTGAGCTTACAAATTATTTCATATTTGTGGTGTATATTATTGCGCGAATTTGGGTACATATCTGCTTTACTTGAAAGCATAATCACTGTACCATCTCATTGTAATACACTTTGGTTGTGTTTCCAGGCACGGGCCTGAAGAGGGAGACTAGCCCTGGAATAGTCCCGGATTGGCTTAGACCCGGTTAGGAAAGCTAGGTGCGTCGTCCTGTTAAGGCGTGTAGGTTGAGGTCAGCCCCGCTAATTGACCTGGTTAAGGTTGAGGTCAGCCCTGTGTTAATTTGACTTGGTTGTAAACGGTGCCGCTCCACCCTTAAGTGAGCTCTTAGTGGAAACCTCTAGCTTGCGAGCTTGAGGTGGGGACGTAGGCACGGTTGGCCGAACCCCGATAACATATCGTGTGTTCATTTATATTTCCGCACTTTATATTAGCCGCACATGTATGTTATGGGTGAATGATGCGTATGACTTAAATTTCACATTATACTTATCTACGCATTTGGAAATTGAATAGGCAGACCCTAGGTTGTGTATATACTGCTGTTTATCCGGCATAACCTAGGTGATAAATTTTAAAATTCCAATTCACCCCCCCTCTTGGGAATACACCAATTCTAACACAGACTCATGATAAAGTCAGACTCATCAAAGACAGGATTAAAACAGCACAGAGTCAGCAGAACAATTATGCATTTAGAGACCCAAAATTATAATAATAAAATAATTTGGAAAAGTGGATTTTTGGCTAGAAGAGGAGAAAACTAACATTAGTTTTCTAGAGGGGATAGAAAATTGGTGACGGTTTTGGGAATTTACTGCAGGATGGTAACTGGTAAATGGTAATATTGGGCTAGTTAAATAGAAAATCGGCGACGGTTTTCTAAAAGAGAAAACCAGTGATGCTTTTCTAAAAGAGAAAATCAGTGACGCTTTTCTCGACACAATATTTTCCTTTAAAAAGGGAACCGAGAGTTCATTTGAAAAATTAAAACAAAACACTCTCTTACTCTCTCTCTAAAAACCTTATGGCCCTCCCAGCAATTACCTTTGATTTGCATTCCATTAAAGCCCGGATTGATGATCACAAACCACCATGAAGTTCCTGGTAAAATTCTCTACAACCTAGGCGGAGAAGAATTTCTATTTGAGGCTCCGAGGCACCATCCTAAAACTAAGGTAAGAATGTCAAATATTAGGTTTAATGGTTAAATTGGAGTATTTGGGGCCTAGGGAATATTAATTGATAATATCCTGGTGATTGAGTTGATTGATTTGGGAAAAATATAATTTCAGGAATTTAAGCTTCGAATGTCGCAGGGACATAGGTTTAGAGCTTTAGCAAGCTTCATAGGAATTAGGTAAGGGAAATATACTATACCAGTTAAACTAGAAATTTTACAAGTAAATTATAGTATTTGATTATGAGTTTCATAGTGTGATTTTTGGACAAATCAGAGCATAAATATTACACAATTTTACAGATTTCAGTACATGAGTTTTATTTATTTGATTGTGTGGCATAAGTAAGTGTCAGTTTAGTACAAAATTTACACAGCTTTCAAAGTATCATGATTTATAGTATATATACAGAAAGATTTTTTACAAAAATTATAGAATTATGATTTACAATATACATATAGAAGGATATTTTACAGCATTTATAGAATACCATGGTGTACAGATTACAAAGCCATAACATATTACAGTTTATTCAAATATTATAGTTTATTCAGATCAACTTTTACAGCGTTATGGTTATTATAGTTGAAACAAAATCATAGTAAAATAGTAAATTATATTAAATAGTATTATAAATTATCAGACCCTGATGGGACAAATCAGATTACAGAGCATGGTATCGTAGCTAATTTAGTACAGAATGCAACCACATATCTCAAATAGTGTGTGGATTTTATTAGTAGTCGATCATGCCTTGGGAGATTTTGTAGACTCCTCGGTAGTTTGGGTTGAGGCGACCAATCTAACGATAGAGGTTTTAGTTGACTTATCCTAGTAGGCCAACCAATGTTAAGTTCCACCTGCGGGCCACTCAACCCTATCATGAGGGGTTAAATCATGACATATAGTCATCTAGGGAAGTTTTCACAGTTATATATATAGATTTATAGAAAATAGCAATTATACCTATAGATACTAAAAGTATGATTAAATAGAAAGCTCAAAAATAGTTGTATTTTAAGCCACATAGGTGTGAGTTAAATTGTATTTTATGTTACATGTTATCTCAGTTTTAGTTAATTATAAGTATATTGTACATGTAAACTCAAGCTGCCACACACTGGTAATAGCATATTTCGTCTTACTGAGAGTTGTCTCATCCTACTAATTTGAACATTTCAAGTGAACCAATTAGACGAGCAGATCACGCTCGGAGATAGAGAGGATCTTGTACTACCGTCTATAGGGTAAGTGTTTTTGAGGGATGTATTTATTAGTAGATTCTAGATGATCTAGTGGAGAATACTGGAGAGATATGTATATAAATATTTTGGAAAATACTGAATTCTAGTATTTTAAATTATGGTTATATGATTTTATGTTTTCCACTGCATAGGTGTGTTATCTTATGAACAGGGATTCCTCGATGCCCACTTTGGGACCAAGTTATTATAATAGATATTGCAGGGGTATCAGAGTAATAAGATTTTATAGCACATAAAAAAATGGTATGAATTTTTGGGTCTTTACAATTTGGTATCAGAGCCTAGGCTGCTATATTCTGTAGACTCTAGTGTACAGCGGAAAATAATACCAGAATATAGGAATGAAATTTTGAGAAGGATAGAAATTTGCATAGAATAGAATTTCAGTGGAATAATGTTGGGAAATTAATATAAGAATTTAGGGTTCTATTCTGTAGTTTTGAAGCAAGAACTTTAGGGTGGTTTCTATGATTTTCTTGGGGTGATGATTTCCGAAAAACCATAGTAAACTATCATCGGTTTCTATTTCCATATGGTAGGACTAGACCTTAAATTAGTGATAGGTGGTATGAGGATATCTTAGTTAGACTAATGCAAGAATAGCATTGTGAGGTTGGATTCTTAGAATAATTTGGTATTATTGCAGGATGGACCCTCGAGGTAGTAGTGCTCATGCTAGCAACAATGATGGTGCAGGGCCTTTTAGCATGGGCAATGGAGATTCAGATGTTGTTTTGCACAGCATAGCTCAGAAGGTTATGACTGAGATTGTACAGAGTTCTAGGAAGCAGGGAGGCCCATCTGCAGCCCAGGGGTGTACAATAGAGAAGTTTACAAAGAAGAACCCTCTAGCGTTTTTAAGAGGAGTTAATCCTGCAGTTGTTGAGAACTAGATGCAGGAGATTGAGAAAGTTCTAATGGTGCTCCACTGCACCGATAACCAGAGGGTCCTCTATGCCACATACAAGTTGACAAGCGAGGCCGAGAGATGGTAAACTACAATGAAATTATTGGAGGAGTAGAGACCCATACCAGTGGCTATGACCTGGAACCGGTTTAGGGAGGTATTTTTCGATAGATATTTTCCTACCACTATTAGATAGGTTAAAGTGCAGGAGTTTCTGAGTTTGACCTAGGAGCCGATGACAATTCGACAATATGCGGCAAAGTTCATTGAGCTGTCATGATTTGCTCCTTATATAGTACCAGACGAGGCTAAGAAGGCTAAAAAGTTTGAGAGAGGTATGAGGCGAGAACTCTATGCAGAGGTGGCAATTTTAAAGGTGCAGGAGTTCACGGAGCTAGTTAATAGGGCCATTGTTGTAGAGGAGAGTATTCCGAGGGATGCTGAGATGCAAAGCTAGAGGAAAAGGCCCACGCCTTCGGGTTTTTAGGCAGGTTCCAGCTGGGGTTCATGGAGAGGAGACGGTACAGTGGAGGCTAGAGGCAGATGATGGGACACCGTGGGAGAATGCCAGCTGGGAGAGAACGTCTGTTGTTGATGTGAGAGAACCGGTCATTTAGCTCGAGCTTGTATGGGACTGCTGACACACGAACCAGCTCCAAAAACCATTATGAGGAGGTTATTAGGCACCTCAAGGAGGCCAATAAAGGAACATAGCTCCGGTGAGGGTTTATGCACTGATGCCGGGAGACGTTGAGGCTACCAGAGACATTGTGACAAGTATTCTTATTGCTTTACCATATATAGCCGTTGTTTTATTTGACTCAGGTGCCACCCACTCTTTCATGTCATTGGGATATGTTAAACTATATGGGGTTAAGACACAGTTGTTAGATGTTAAGTTTTCAGTAGCCACGCCAACTAGATCAGTAGTGAGGTGTAGGAGCGTACTTAAAAACTATCTAGTGGGTATTTAAGAAAAAGTATTACTAGTCGATCTCGTGGTACTAGACATGTAAGGGTTCGATGTGATATTGGGTATGGACAAGCTGGTAGCTAATTACACCAGAATTGATTGCCATAAAAAATAAGTGATCTTTAGACCCCCAGGTGAGCAGGAATTTAGATTTGTGGGATCACGTGTGCGCGCCTCACCACAGCTAGTGTTAGCTATTCAGGTGAGGAGGCTGCTTCACGGTGGCTGCCAAGAGTATATTGCTTGTATAAAGGAGATGCCAAAGGAAGAATTGAAACAAGTTGATATTCCAGTAGTCATAGAATTTGTAGATGTTTTTCCAGATGAATTACCTGATTTACCACTAGATCGAGAGATTGAATTTGCCGTGGATTTATTACCAGGGTCAGCACCGATATCCAAAGCACCCTGGCTCCAGCCAAACTGAAAGTGTAGTGACTCAAGAAATTATAATTATTTATAAAATTAGAAAAAATAAAAAATAGAATAGATAAATAAATAATAAAGGGAAAAAGGAAAATTTGGAAAGAAATAACAGTAGACCTCGTCGACGAATCTTTTGTCCTTGTCGATGAGTGTTCTTCTAGGGATCGTCGACGAAGTTCAGTCACTTGTCAACGAAGAGATCTTAAGTGAGTGAATTTCAAATTTCAAGTTTCGTTGACGAATGTAACCTCTCGTCGACGAACACCCTTTTGTGGTTCATCAACGAATCTTATCTTCTCTTCGACGAAGCCACATGGCAACATCGTGTATAAAAAGATCGAAGGAAGCTTCTCTACAAATAAAACATTTTCTTCTTCATTTTTCTCTCTCTAAAACATTCTCTCTGCCTTCTCTCTAAGTTTTCGGCTTGGATTCAGCTCGAATCAACAAATAAAAACCGCTACGGTGTTCTAGGGGAGATTCTTTACACATCTAGCGGAGGAAATTTCTAAACTAGGCTTTTCAGGAATCACTCCAAAGTTTAGGTAAGGGTTAGGATTCTTATTTTTTGGGGTTTTAAATGTTTATTCAACGTTTATGGGTTGAGAAAGTGTTGAAATAATAGGTTATTTGGGGTTTATCTTATTAAACTAGGATTTTTTATTCAGGGTTCGGGTGAGTGCCACAAGCATCATGTTGGGGTTCCTGTTGGCATAGTTCAGGAAATCAAGTAAAGGGAATATATTAAATTAGGATTTTTGAGGAAATAGCTGGTGAAAAATGGAAATATTATGTATATATGTATATGATTTTCATATGGGTTCTGAAATGCCAACCATTTAAATTATAAATTTCTAAGTCTTGGGCTGTGGTATTAGATGTTATTTATGAAAATGGAAAGTTAAATGACAGATTTTCTAGTTAATTGTGTAAGAGATTAAATGTATATTTTTAGTATATGAAATATGAATATGGGTTGGCTTATTTTCAATGGACGTATGAATATATGTTGTTAAATTGTGTGACATAAGTAAATGAAGTTTCTGTGTTAAACTATGATATTTATATATATATATATATATATATATATGTATAAGATGCTGGAAATACTGGAAATGTATTGAGAATTAAAAGGTGATATGAATTATTTTGCATGTGTTGGTAATGTTAAATTACAATGTATGGCTTAAGAACTCCAGTGGACCATGAAAAAAGGCACAGTACTGTTGTGGATATGTATGGACCATTAATGCACCCACATGTCTTAGATAAAGTGTGGAGACGAGATGGTCGATTGTGTTGGGGAAGGATAGTGTCCCCTTAGAGTCTAGACCAGTGTGGAATAGCCAATCATAGCTATCGACTGTAGAATATGGTTGATTTGACTCTGGAGGGCCAACCAGGGTTAAGTCCAGCGTTCGGGCTGCATAACCCGTCATGGGGCCGAAGCATGATTAGGATTTATCTTCGGTGTAAAGGGTTCTAAAAGCATAATTGTAAGTTAACCATGGATAATATGAGAAAAATGGACATGGAAATGGAAGTTATGGAAGTAATGGATATAAGATCAACAAACGGAAATGATATGAAAATAGAATATGTGAAAATGGATATGAATATAGAAAGAAATTATGAATATGCGACACATGAATATAGAGTATGAAAGTGAATGTAATGAGTGACACAGTGATAACAGCATATAGTGTAATGTAGTAAGGTATTATCAGTATAAAATATAGTAGTATTACTTATATTTAGGGTGGGATATACTTTTCGCCCGAGGGCTTGCTGAGAAAGGCGAGTGCCCTAATAGATATTAGATGTAGCTATGGGCTGCGTAACGTGTTAGGGCAGAGGAAAATTACTTGTATGGGTGGGTAATCTTCCCTATTCTTGGGAACTTCTGCTAGTAAACCTTTTTGTGAATGTGTGAGTATGAAATAAACTAACCACCTGAGGGCTTACTGAGTAAGGTAAGTGCTTTGAAATGCTTCAGTTGTGACCATAGGTTGCTTAGGGTATTAGAGCAGAGGGGCACTACTTGTATGGACGGGTAATCACCCCTATCCTTAGGAACTCTCATTGGTAAAATACCTTATTTGTGCATGAGTAGGAATAGAAAACGATTTCTTAGTTGTGGTTTTACTTGGAAATAGTGAATATACATATATGTTGTGCTTTAACCTCATGATTGTCACATGTTGATTTAATGTATTCCATCCTTACTGAGATGTGCCTCACTTGATAGTTGAATTTCATCTTTTCAGGATCTTTGTGGGATTGAGCTTAGAGAGCGCTGTTGTAGCATTTTTTAGAGAGGGAGAGGGTATGGACTGATCGATATGTATATTTTCTTTTGGGAATATTTATGTTTTCACAATTTTGAATAATGGATGTTGGGTTATGTTTTTGAGATGTATATAGATGTAGAAACTCGGGTGTATTATGAAAGAATTGTTATTATTTCCGCTGTGTAATTGATTTAGAGTCAGGTTCAAGAAAATGGAACATGTGGCACCCGGGCCCCACTAGGCGGGTTCAGGGTGTCACGAGAAGGTAACAAAGATATATTTTAAATAACACTCCGAACCCTAATTTTTGGTTCAGGACGTTACATTTTCGTATCAGAGCATTAGGTTTTGGGATTCTACAGACTTAAGGATGATTAATACCAAAGTATAGGAATAGGTAATAATGAGGATAGGAAATAGGTAGGCTAGGTGTTGAGAGTTATAGGATTTTGTCTTATAGCCTGGAGGCAGAAATATGTCAACGATTTCCTGTGATTTTTCTAAAGTAGTCTACGGCCTCAAAAAAGCCATGGTAAACCTAAGATGATTTCGTTTTTGAGCTGTGTGACTGGTCCTAAATTGAGAAGTTAGGTGTATATTGGAATTTAGATTAATGATTGTGCTTATAGGGTTATGATAATGGAATTCTTATCCCTTTTCTATTCTATTTTCAGGATGGATCTTAGGGATAGGGATATGGAGGCTAAAGGAAGAGATGATTCGACAACTTCTAGTGAATGGATATTGATACCTCCAAGATGCTAAGGGGTATAGCTCGAAAGGTCAAGGTAGAAATGAGAAAGGAACCTAAGGGGTAAAACTGTCCAGTGGTAGATCAGGGTTATATCATCAAGGAGTTTATGAGGTTGAACCATCCTACTTTTGAGGGAGGACATGATCTAGTGACTGCAGAAAATTGGGTTCAACAAATTGAGGAAATACTGGAAGTACTTGTCTACACGGATGAGTAGAAGGTCTGTTATGCTATATAAGGTGGTAGGGGATGCGAAATGCTAGTGGCTTTTTGTGAAGCTTCTAGAGGAACAGAGATTAGTAAAGATAGCTCTGCTGTGTGATCAATTCAAGGAGCTATTTTTTGATAGGTATTTTCCCTTATCTATCAGAGAGGAAAAGATTGAGGAATTCACTAATCTAACACAAGGGAATATGACTGTGGGGGAATATACAGCTAAGTTTGTTGAACTGTTGTGCTTTGCTCTGTTCTAGATCTTGAACGAGACAAAGAAAGCTAGGAAGTTTGAAAAAGGCATAAGACGAACGCTTTACGAGCTTGTAGTGGGGTTCCAGGTCCATAATTTTTCAAACTTGGTGGACAAAGCTTCAGTGCTAGAGAAGAACATATAGGGTGGTCCAGAGCTGACAGAGCAGAAGAAGAGGCCTACACCTTCTAGTTTTCAAGCTGAGGGTAGTCAGGGATCATGGAAGAGAAAGAAGGATACAGTGGGTCCGAGGCAGGAGATAGCATATCGGGGTTATTCTGGTTATCAGGATAATCTATCTTACCCTATATGTTAGAAATGTAATAAGAGGCATAGGGGTGAATGTCGAGCTGGGGGTCCTAACTATTATAGGTGCGGCAAACCAGGGCATATTAGGAGGTACTGTCAAGAACTGCTACCTATTGTACCTGCACGAAACCAGATCCAGGGAAATCAGTAAGTACCTCGAGGTGGAGGCGGTCCAGCACGTGTGTATACGATGGTCCTAGACGAGGTAGATAAAGCCAAGGGGGTAGGTATGAGGTTATGTTTAAAATAATGAAGGTTTCATTTGATTGTAGTTAATATAGAATTTTAGATGATGGTATATACTGAATTGTATGAGATATAGTGAGTTAGCGAATTGTAGAAATGTGAAAATGAATGATTAGCAATATTTCGAGGACGAAATTTTTTGAAGGAGTGGAGAATGTAGAGACCCATAAAATTATAATTATTTAAAAATTAGAAAAAATAATAAATAGAATAGATAAATAAATAATAAGGGGAAAAGGGAAAATTTTGAAAGAAAGAACAGTAAATCTCATCAACGAATCTCTTGTCCTCGTCAATGAGTGTTCTTCTAGGGATCGTTGACGAAGTTCAGTCACTCATCGACGAAGAGATCCCAAGTGAGTGAATTTTAGATTTTAAGTTTCGTCAATAAATGTATCCTATTGTCGACGAACTCCCTTCTATGGTTTGTCGACGAATCCGGTCTTCTCGTCGACGAAGCCACGCAGCAATATCATGTATAAAAAGATTGGAGGAAGCTTCTCTACGAAGAAAACATTTTCTTCTTCATTTTTCTCTCTCTAAAACGTTCTCTCTACCTTCTCTCTAAGTTTTTGGCCCGAATTTAGCCCGAATCAACAAACAAAAATTGCTATGATGTTCTAGGGGAGATTCTCTACACATCTAGTAGAGCATATTTCTAAACTAGGCTTTTCGGGAATCACTCCAAAGTTGAGGTAAGGGTTATGATTCTTAGTATTTGGGGTTTTAAACATTTATTCAAGGTTTATGGGTTGAGAAAGTGTTGAAATAATAGGTTATTTAGGGTTTATCTAATTAAGCTAGGGTGTTTGATTCAGGGTTCGGGTGAGCGCCACAGGCATCATTATGGGATTCCTGTTGGCGTAGTTTGGGAAATCAGGTAAGGGGAATATATTAAATCAGGATTTTTTAGGAAATAACTAGTGAAAAATGGAAATATTAGGTATATATGTATATGATTTTTGTGTGGGTTCTGAAATGCCAACCGTTTAAATTGTAAATTTTTTAGCTTAGGATAGTCATATTAGATATTATTTGTGAAAATGGAAAGTTAAATGACAGATTTTCTGGTTAATTATGTAAAAGATTAGATGTATATTTTCAGTATATGAACAATGAATATGTGTTGGCTTATTTTCAATGAACGTATAAATATATGTTGTTAAATTGTATGGCATGAGTAAATGAAGTTTCTGTGTTAAACTATGATATATATATATATATATATGAGATGTTGGAAATACTGGAAATGTATTGAGGATTAAAAGATGATATGAATTATTTTGCATGTGTTTGGTAATGTTAAATTACAATGTATGGTTTGAGAACTCCGGTGGACCAAGAAAAAGGGCACTGTACTATTGCGGATATGTATGGAGCGTTAGTGCACCCATATGTCTTAGATAGAGTGTGGAGACTGGATGGACGATTGTGTTGGGGAAGGGTAGTGTCCCCTTGGAGTCTAGACCAGTGTGGGAATAGCCAATCGTACCTATGGACTGTAGAATGTGGTTAATTTAACTATGGAGGGCCGACCATGGTTAAGTCCAGCCTTTGGACTGCACAACCCGTCATGGGGCGGAGCATGATTAGGATTTATCACCGGTATAAAGGGTTCTAAACGCATAATTGTAAGTTAACCATGGGTAATATGAGAACAATGGATATGGAAATGGAAGTTATGGAAGTAATGGATATAAGATCAGCAGACAGAAATGACATGAAAACAGAATATGCGCAAACGGACATGAATATAGAAAGAAATGATGAATATGTGACACATGAATATAAAGTATGAAAGTGAATGTAATGAATGGCACAGTGATAACAGCATACAGAGTAATGTAGTAAGGTATTATCAGTATTAAATATAGGTGTATTACTTATATTTGGGGCAAGGTATACTTTTTGCCAAAGGGCTTGCTGAGAAAGGCGAGTGCCTTGATAGATATCAAATGTAGCTGTGGGCTGCATAATGTGTTAGGGTAGAAGGAAGCTACTTGTATGGGCGGGTAATCTTCCCTATTCTTGGGAACTTCTGCCAATAAACCTTTGCGTGAATGTGTGAGTACGAGATAAACTAACCACTTGAGGGCTTACTGAGTAAGGTAAGTGCTTTAAAATGCTTCAGTTGTGACCGTAGGTTGCTTAGGGTATTATAGCAAAGTGGTGCTACTTGTATAGGCGAGTAATCACCCCTATCCTTGGGAACTCTCGTTGGAAAAATACCTTGTTTGTGTATGATTAGGAACAAAGAACATTTTCTTAAATATGGTTTTATTTGGAAATAATGAATATATGTATATGTTGTACTTTAACCTCATGATTGTCACACATTGATTTAATGTATTCCATGCTTACTGAGATGTGTCTCACCTGATAGTTGAATTTCATCTTTTTAGGATCTTCCCAAGATCAAGCTTAGAGAGCTCGAGCTGTTGTAGCATTTTTTAGAGAGAGAGAGAGAGGGTATGGACAGATGGATATATATATATATATATATATTCTTTTGGGGATATTTATGTTTTCAGAGTTGTGAATACTGGATGTTGGGTTATGTTATTGAGATATATATAGATATAGAAACTCTGGTATATTATGGAAGAATTGTTATTATTTCTTTTGCGTAATTGATTTAGAGCCAGGTTTAGGTAAATGGAGCACGTGGCACCAGGGCCCCACTAGGCAGGTTCGGGGTGTCACGAGAAGGTAGCAAAGATATATTTCAAATAACACTCCAGACCCTAGTTTCGGGTTTAGGGCATTACAGAAAGAATTGAAAGACCAGTTGCAGGTGTTGTTGGATAAGAGATTTATCAGGCCTAGCATGTCGCCTTGGGGAGAAGCAGTCCTATTCGTGAAAAAGAAATATGGGACTATGAGGATGTGTAACGACCTTCTTATATACTCATATAATATAAGTAAAATAAATAAAACAATCAACCTGAACCCGTGGGTAACGGGGACTCCTGTCATTCACAGCGGAAACCTAAGCAGCAGTAAATATAAATCACATTCTCAAACCATAGAATACATAATACCAGAGTTAATTATAATCCATCACGTTTTGTATTTATATACAATCTCCAAATTACTCAAAAACACCAAAAAGTATTTCCTAGGATCCTACAACAAAACCATTGATCCTAACACAACACTTACCCTCATAGCGGGGTAACTCAAAAAATTCAACGGTGGCCACCACCCGCCAGTCCTTCTAGGTTTCCTAAAAATCATTTAATGTTTGGGGGTGAGACACTTCTTAGTAAGGGAAAATAAACTAAATACAGCTGTGTGGTAACATGAATATTTAATGTAGTTATACATATTCAGTACATTTCATATATCTGAAAACATACATCATAACATAGTGAATAATCATACACTTTCAGATTTTATAATAATTCATACTAATCATGAAATGTCTGTTATAGCTAATAATACTGAAAACATACCTAGCATGAATAGCTAGCTGATGTCATGTATTACCTCCCATGACGGATTGTGCAGCCCGAAGGCGGAACCCGACAATGGCTGGCCGACCACTGCCGAGTCAAAAATATCTGTAAGTACGATGGGCCCGCCACACCTTGGTCTGGACTGCCAGGTGGACATCTACACTCTACACTAAAAGCCACATCGACTATCCATCTCCCACCCCCTCGTGGGGTGGTTAGCACTAATCTGATCATAAATATCTGATCTATAAGCTACAATACCATGCTTCTAAAACTGAACTAAACTAACATTCGGGTTCTGATAACATATAGTACATGATAAAATAGCATTTAACATAAATGGATTGATAGCATTTCTATACTTTCATAAATATAGCCTTGCGCCGAACATTTCATAAATACAGCCTCGCGCCGAAAACGTATAACATACACGGCCTTGCGCCGAAAATCTCATGCATATCATTCTAAGTAAATAAATCATTTTTCATGTACTTCAAAATTATCATATACGGTGTTATTTCATAATTCTTGAAAACATGCTTAATCATAAAATAGCCATATCATAATACTTTTCATGAAAGTAATATTCATGCCACACAAAGCTGAGTAAATTCATACAATTTATTCTAAAATCGCATTTTCTGTATAATAGCAGTATTTTCCAAAATATACATTTTTACCATAATATACCAATCTAATAGATGTTTTCCTGAAAATTAATTTGTTGATAAATAATAATAAATTGCATGGAAAAATAACTTCTTTAGTTTATTCCCTTACCTGGTACTGAAAAGAAACCCCCTAATTTCACTCGTCCTGCACCCGCAGGGTTCCCCGTTCAATATCCTAAATTCAACAATCCCCAAAACTAAACTTCAATATTTTCACATGAATATCATTTCCTATAACTATGAAAAGACCAAATTCGACATAAAAAACCTTACCACAACTCAAGGATGAATTTCAATGGAGTTCCACTGACGATCCGCTCAGGCAGATATGTAGAGAACTTCTCCAGGAGTGTTGTGGTGGCTTCAAATCCTCGAATCGGTGAAAATCCGGCCTAAAATAGAAGAAAGAAGGGAGGGGAACTGAAGGGAGGAGAGAGAAAGAGTTCTACGCCAAAAATTAAGCTTAAAAATGAAGTTCGGGCTATTTATACTGCAGGATTCGTCAACGAGCCACGTCACCTCTTCGACAAGTCCTATAGAAAGTTCATCAACGAGCGTGCACCTTCGCTGATGAATTTCAGACTTCCCAAAAATTCTCTCTCGGTATCTTCTCGTCGATGATACAGGACCTCATCGACGAGATCCTAAAGAACCCTCGTCAATGAAACCCCTGTGTTCGTCAACGAGGCCTAGAAAATTTTCTTAGATTACACCCCCAAAGTGCAATGTCATCAACTGCCTCCTTTTGTTACTATTTCCATTTCCCTCCCTCTTTATTATTTAAATACCATTAATTTTTGGTCGTCACAGGATGTGCATTGATTATAGAGAGATAAATAAAGTGACATTCAAAAATAAATATCCTTTTCCCAGAATTGATGATGTATTTGACCACCTCCAGGGGACCAAGGTCTACTCCAAGATTGACCTCCGGTCGGGATATTATCAGGTGAAAGTTAAAGCAAAGGATGTTTCGAAGACAACTTTTCGAATGAGATATGGAGACTATGAATTCTTGGTAATGCCATTCGGATTGACTAATGCACCAGTTTATGGACCTAATGAATCGGGTGTTCCATTAGTACTTAGACCAGTTTGTTGTGGAATTTATTGATGATGTACTGGTCTACTCGAAGAGTTTTGAGGAGCACGAGGATCATCTGAGGCTGGTATTGTAGGTATTAAGGGAAAAGAAGTTACACACTAAATTCAAGAAATGTAAATTATGGTTGAGGTAGGTCACTTTTCTCGGACATGTGATTTCTGGGGATGACATATCAGTAGATCCGAGTAAAATAGAAGCACTGGTGAATTGGGTGAGATTGGGGAACGTATAGGAGATCAGGAGTTTCCTAGGTCTGGTAAGGTACTACTGGCGTTTTGTGGATGGATTTTCCAAATTATCGGGTCCATTGACACGACTCATGAGGAAAAATGTGAGACTTTAATGGACCAACAATTGTGAGCAGAACTTCCAAGAGTTAAAGCAGCGGCTGGTCACTGCACCGGTATTATCTATTCCATCAGGAGAGGATGGATTTGTTATATACAGTGACACATCCCAAAAGGTACTCGGGTGTGTGTTGATGTAACACGGGAGGGTTATTGCTTACACCTCTCTATAGCTTAAGGAGTATGAAAAGAACTACTCGATACATGATTTAGAATTAGCTGTAGTGGTGTGTGCTCTAAAGATCTGGAGGCATTATCTTTATGGTGGGAGATGTGAGATCTTCAACGACCATAAAAGTTTGAAGTATTTCTTCACCTAGAAAGAATTGAATATGAGGCAGAGAAGATGGTTAGAGCTCATTAAAGATTATGATTGCACTATCAATTACCACATAGGGAAAGCAAATGTGATGGCTGCTGCCTTGAGCCGGGAATCAGTGGAAGCAGTATTGTTAGCAATGGGGATTCAACATCCGATTCAGATGGATTTGGAGAGGCTCAGTGTGAAGCTAGTAAAGGATGATTACCAGGAATTTATTACCAACCTAGTGTTACAGCCTACCTTACAGAAGAGGATCAAAGCAGCTCAGAGGAATGACATAGAATTGGTAGAGCTGATAGATAAAGTGCAGGACGAATAGGGGGAGGAGTTCAGTATTTCAAATGATGGAACTCTGAGGTTTTGTACCAGGCTATGCATAGCTACAAATGCTGAGATTATGAGGGCTATCCTAGAGGAGGCACACAGATCCCTTTACAAAGTGCATCCTGGAGGCACTAAAATGTATCGGGACCTCCGAGAGTCATTTTGGTGGAGCGGCATGAAGAGGGAGATAGCTGAGTTTTTGGAGTAGTGTTTGACGTGCCAGCAGAAAAAGGCTGAGCACCAGAGACCGACGGAAAAGTTGCAACCACTCCATACCCCTGAGTGGAAGTGGGATCATATAATCATGGATTTCGTTACAGGGTTACTGCCGGCGTTGCGTGGATAGAATGCTATTTGGGTGGTCATTGATCGATTGATGAAGACTGCTCATTTTCTCCTTATTAAAGTCAATTACTCAATGAACACACTAGCAGAGTTATACATTCAGGAGATAGTTCGATCTCATGGTGTGCTAGTATCCATAGTTTCAGACCGAGACTCATGATTTACATCGCGATTTTGGAAGAGTTTACAGGAAGCTTTGGGGTCTCATTTATCATTCAGCACAACCTTCCATCCTCATACTGATGGGCAGACGGAGAGGATGGTCCAGATACTTGAGGATATGCTACGAGCATGTGTGCTGAATTTCAGGCATAGTTGGACCCAATATATGTCGTTGGTAGAATTCCCGTATAATAACAGCTACCAGGCCAGCATTAGGATGACACCTTACAAGGCATTATATGGTAGGAAGTGTCATTATCCACTATACTAGGATGAAATGGGTGAGAGGCGAGTTTTAGGACCAGAGTTAGTGCAGTAGGCATATGATAAAGCCTGATTTATTAAAAATAGAATCAGTGCAGCTTAGAGTTAGCAGAAAAGCTACGCAGATATTCGCCACTGAAAGTTGGAGTTTGATGTGGGAGATCAGGTATTTCTGAGAGTAGCACTGCTGAGAGGAACTATAAGGTTTGGGAAGAAGGGTAAGCTGAGCACTAGGTTTTTAGGCCCATTTGAGATACTTGAGAGAGTGAGTCTAGTTGCCTACAGGTTAGCTTTACCACCAACTCTATCTGGGATTCATGACGTATTCCATGTTTCCATGCTAAGGAATTTGACTCACTCGAAAAAAGAGCAGCTCGAAAGTTATCCCAAGTATAGGAGTTATGTTGTGCAATATTCAGTCCAAAGGCTAGATCGTCTCCTCACGGAATGTATTTTAATATCAAATTTTACATTTTTCAATCGAAATTAAAAATTTATTGAACTCAGTTCAGATTCGGGTTTTCAGGATTGTTTGAGATTTCTTCTGACAAATTAAACGAACATGCAAATTAAACCCTAATCCTAGCATGCACTGAATTAAATAATGAGAAACAAAAAACCTACATCTAATCACGCAAGAAATTGAACACGCGTTGAACTTCAAAATGAAAACTCAAGATGGTAACTTTAACACGTAATTAAAACACGCAATGATGGAAACTCAACCAAGCACATATGCGAACGATAAAAAATGAACCTTGAACAAAATTAAGAACTTGAACCAAAATCAAAATTCAAAGGCAAACAAGAACTCGAGCAAAAATTAAATCTTAAATGACTTAAACAATAACTAGACATGATAAAAATACAAATTTTAATAAGACTAACCCTAAATTAAATCGACCTTCAACAAAAATTAAATTTTAAAAAGAACAACTAATTTAATTTCTAAAAACAAAAATAATTTTTTTTCTTTTTGTATTTTATTAACCAAACTGGACTTAACTTAATTTATTAAATAACTCGAAATGCTAATTAAATCTACGGCTAAATTTACTTGAGAAAATAAATAAATAAATAAACTGCAATAATAATAATAAACCACCATAAACAATATTCAAAATTTAAACTTTTCAAATAAACTTCAATAAAAATTTAACAATATTCAACTAACAATAAATAAAAAAAAAAAGAGGAGAGAGAGAGAGAGAGAGAAGAAGGAAGCAAGTTGGCTGGTTTCACAGGAGCACAAGGATTTCTTGGCAGTAACCAGCAGTGGAGGCTCACGGCAGTAGACTGTAGTTCGGGTGTTCTAGAGCAACAACAGAGAGGTGGTCCTTGACAGCAGCAGAGAGGGAGGCTCACAGTAGCAGAGGGGTCTCTTGGCAACAGCAGAGAGGTGTTGCTGGTGGTTGTAGCAGCTCTTAGTGTGGCTGGAGGAGCAGTAGGGCTCGGTTGTGGATACACTGCAGGTGGCCGCAGTAACAGACAGCAGCAGCAACAGCAGGAAGGAGATGAGAGGAGTAGCGGAAGAAGAAGAAGAAGAAGAAGAAGAAGAAGAAGAAGAGGAAGAAAGGCAGGGTAACTATAGTAGCTAGGGTGGTTGGAAGAAGAAGACAGGGAGGAGAAAGAGGAGAAGGAGAAGGTGAAAGAGAGGGAGAGAAACCGAGAGAGAGAGAGAGAGAGAGAGAGAGAGAGAGAGAGAGAGAAAGAGAAAGAGAGGGAAAGGGAGAGTGAGAGAGGGAGAGGGAGGAAGAGAGAATGAGATATTAGAGAGAGAGAAGAGAAGCAGGGGCTTGGGGGCCGACTATGGTAGATGAGAACAAAAAAGAGAAAGTAAGGGAGAGGGAGAGGAAAGAGAAAGGAAGAGAGCCCGGGGATTGCCGAGAAGAAAGGTGGAAGAGAAGGATATAAAGGGGAGGATTGGGACCCTACTCGCACAAGGTTACCCAGACAAGTGGATCTGACCCAGCTGCATGCCCGGGTCACATCAATATTTTTTATATATTTTTTTTCTTTTTTTTTTATTTTCTTTTTCTTCTTTTTTGTTTCTTGGTGAACAAGGATGATTTTGACCCTGTTGGAGCCTGTTTCTATCAATGTTCAAAACATGAAAGTTGTAGAAAATCTTCTCATATTTCTCTAGAATTTTGAATCGTCTCGATCGGAGCTTGGATGAAAAAGTCATACCTGAATTACAAATTGATTCCGTTTTTTAGCTCTTGATAATTTTTCTGTAATAAAAAAATACCAAAAATTCATAAATTTCTCAATAAAACCCAGAGATTGTAAATAGGACACCTTGTTAAAATATTGAGAGTAATTAGGCATTTAAATAAAAATATAAGTCCTAATGCACGAATTAAAATGCCTAATTACGCAGTTTAAGCGTGTAATCACACCCCCCCCCAATTAACGTTTTGCTAGTCTCTAGCAAATAAAGTGAATGAATTTTATGGCAGTGTTCACAATTACTAACTCCAGCAAACATGAAATTAATGCCCATGCAACACAATCATACCGTTTCACATACAAGAATATAACTGAATTTCATACAAGCTTGTTCATATTCAACGCACACAACTCCAAAGCACGTCACTCATGCAAGTTTCATCATTATATAGCATTTAAGAATAGTATACTCACATGAAGTTAACTAGCATAACAATTTAGAGTTAATAAGGTCATATAAGTTCAAGTATAAACAGGTACAATCTCGAGGTGTGTGTGATGTGTGTGACTCAGTACACCTAGGATACTAGTGGACACCTATAAAAAGGTCTTTTTGCCTCGGCCTAACTGGTATACCCTCAAAAACACTCAAATAGAATGGGTTCACTTATCATATGTGAGGAGGAGTGTCGCGATCAAACATCCCACATACTAAAAGGAACAAACACTAAATATATGGAGTGAACTAGTCTGAGAAGGATCTAGCCTATCTATAAGGTGTCGGTTCCTTCACCCTAGCATCTTCTCACCTACTTGCCATGTCCAACCGAGACCACTCTAGATCAACTTATTCATAAACTTGACGTGAATACATATGATGCATTAAATAGTTGAAGAATCTTCATACATGGAAAACATATGTCGTTTCCTTGACTTTTTGTGGTACCTGTGTGGAGCAGGCATTGACATTTCATTTCATGTGCATTTCTATTTATTATTATTTCTTCTGCTCATTCTTCATTTTCTATCTTTTCTTGGTCAATTAGGACAATCATTACACTTCTTTTTCTGTCTTCATACCATCAATGGGAATTAAGCTTGACAGTGGTCCATGAACTAAGTCTATTTCTAGGGGTGGCTCAACCTTCACATCTTGAGTAGGCTACAAGACTTAGGTTTCTATCTCCCTACTAGATGTCACCTCTAGGCTAGCAAGTCAAAAACAAAGACTAGTGTACAAAGAATCACCCAGAAGAAAAGAGAATCGAGTTTCATGAACTCTAATTTGATGTTACACTCAAAAGGACGATAAATAGCTCAAAGATATCTCACAAGATGTCATAGTCGCCACAGGTGTTCTCTCAGTGCTCACAAGGAGCCCTAAGTGCAATGAATCACATGAATGTGTCTATTTAGCCTTGTAAGATGTCATGTAAATATAAGAGTTTATATAGCCAGATTAACACGAGTGTACTACCAATCAATTCATCATGGAGTTGCAAAATCATATAAAGAAAAACTACTCAAAAATGACTCGAGTGTGTAATTCTTAGGTTATATGCAAGTATGTGAAGGGTATATGTCAATGTTTATCATGGCATAGTCATGTAATTCCTCACTACTCTTCCTTTCTTTCTTGTTTTTATTTTTTATTTTTTATTTTTTTAATATATAAAACCCAGGAAGTATACGTGCACAGTGTCACATGCAAATGCTCACCCCCCCCCCCAACTAAAGTGGAACATTGTCCTCAATGTGAAAGCTTAGGGGAAATAGAAAAACTATGCACCGGAGAAGTAGGGTGTACCTGGGTAGAGAAGTAATGGAAAATAAAAACTGAACTACAAGAAAATGTACCTAAAAATTAACTAAAAATAAAATAAGGTAAAACAAAATGAAAAGAAGGGAAAGAAAAACATCACAGTTGTCTGGCAAGGGCTCTAGAGGAATTTCGTCTAGTGGGTGCAGGCCTAGAAATTGAACCAGCGGGTCTCCAAATTTGAGTTGCCACAATGAATCAGTCTTCATACCTGCACAAAAGTCTACCTCAAATGAATTAGTACTCTTCAAATTACCAGACAATACGTGTGCAGAATGACTTTCTTATTTTAACAAGAAAGGGTTTTAATTCAGCATATTTTCCAGTAAATTTACTTCTTTACTAACTGGTGTTTGAGGAAAATTTGTTGGAACAATTACCTTTAGTTCTTCAAAAGTATTACCATTAAAAGTTTTACCTAGTCCCTTGAAAGTTAAACATTTACCATTCGGCTCACCCTCTTTATCGAGTGTATCAATCATCTTACTAATGTAGGGATTTACTTCAGCATTAAACTCATTGACATTTATTCTAGTCGAGAGTGATGGTTCCATGGCTGCCAAGCACTGAGGATAAGGTACCACAGGTTGGTATTCCTTATTAGTATCAGCCTCCTCATTAACTGACTGCTCCACTTCTAGGCCTACTTCCTCTAGTTTTTCTTTGACTTCATTTATTTCAGTTATAACTTTGGATTCCAAGACAACTAGTTGTCCGGCGATGAGCATCTCAGGTTGGGGTACTTCTTTCCCGCTTCTTGAAGAAATTGTGGCATTCGCTATCTCAAAAGAAACATTATGTATTTGTTGTTGTTGCTGCTGGTATTCTTGAGGACTAGGCTGAGGTTCCACTAGAAATTCCTCTTTTTCTAAGATATCCAATGGCGTGCTTATCGCATTAGTAGCGTCCCATAATTCATTTAAGTCCTGAGTATACTGATTGATTTGCATTTGCATGAATTGTTGAAGCATATTTGCCATCTGCGTCATGCTATCATCGGGAAATCTTAACGGCGCACAACTCTGAGGGATCTGTTGTGGTTGATACTGAGGCGGAAGAGTGTTTGGATAATATGTTGACTCATATTTATCTCCACCACTGATTGCGCTAATAGGTTGTACTACCATGGGTGTTTGATTGTATTGTGTATTCCACTGTTGGACACTTTCAGTTAGGTAATCAAAGAATGATAATGTCTGATCCGGTTTCGTGCTGAAGAGTTCTCCATTGCACATGGTCTGGACAAAGTGCTTGCAATTAGGGGTAAGAGCTATATAAAAACAATTAACTAACCTCCATGATTCAAACCCATGATGTGGATAAGTACTTAGTAGATCCTTGAATCTCTCCCAGCAAACTCAAAAAGTCTCATCACTCTGCAGCACAAACTGAATAATCTATTCTTGCAAAAATCGAGTTCTCTATAAGGGACAAAACCTATGCAGAAATTCACGCTCCATATCAACCCAATTAGAGATAGAATGAGGTCTCAAGGAATTAAACCACATTTGCGTCCTATCCTTCAAAGAGGTAAGAAATAAACGCATCTAGTAGATTCATTAGTTCTAGCACAAGAGAAAAAAATATTGCAAGTTAACTCAAACTCTGACAGGTGCCGGTAAGGGCACTCAGATTCCGTCCCATAGAACTGAGGTAGCAACGACTTCCTCCCGCGCTGCATCATGAAATTAAGTTCTTCATTAAGTAAAGTAGTGTAAGATGGTGCAGTGGTGTATTGAAGCTGCAAAAAATCCATAAGCGTGCGTGGTGCGGGTGCAGCCATATTTATTTTTTTTTTTTTTTTCAAAACTCAATTTTTTTCTTTTTTTTTTCTTTTTCATGCGACTAATTAAAATGATGGGAAAATGCTAATTTGAGACTAAGACCGACATTCCCCTGCAACGACGCCAAAAACTTGACTCACTAATGAGCAGTTCGGAAGCTATCCCAAGTATAGGAGTTCTATGGTGTAATATTCAGCCCAAAGGCTAGATCGTCTCCTTAGAGAATGCGCTTAAATATCAAATTTTATGTTTTTCCAATTGAAATTAAAAAGTTACTGAACTCAGTTCAAATTCGGGATTTTCAGGATTGTTTGAGATTTCTTCTGACAAATTAAATGAAAATGCAAATTAAATCCTAATCCTAACATGCACTAAATTAAATAACGAGAAACAGAAATCCTATGTCTAATCACGCAAGAAATTGAACATGCGTTGAACTTCGAAATGAAAACTGAAGATGGTAACTTTAACACATAATTAAAACAGGCAATAATGGAAACTCAACCAAACACATACGCAAACGATAAAAACTAAACCTTTAACAAAATTAAAAACTTGAACCAAAATCAAAATTCAAAGGCAAACAAGAATTCGAACAAAAATTAAATCTTTAATGACTTAAATAATAACTAAACATGATAAAAATACGAACTTTAATAAGACTGACCCTAAACTAAATCGAGCTTCAACAAAAATTAAATTTTAAAATGAAGAACTAATTTAATTTCTAAAAACAAAATAATTTTTTTCTTTTTATATTTTATTAACCAAACTAGACCTAACTTAATTAATTAAATATCTCGAACTGCTAATTAAATCTACCGCTAAATTTACTTGAGAAAATAAATAAATAAATAAATAAATAAATAAACTACAATAATAATAAAACACCTTAAGTAATATTCAAAATTTAAACTTTTCAAATAAACTTCAATAAAAATTTAACAATATTCAACTAACAATAAAAAAAGAAAAGAGGAGAGAGAGAGAGAGAGAGAGAGAGAGAGAGAGAGAAGAAGAAGAAGAAGAAGAAGAAGAAGAAGAAGAAGAAGAAGAAGGAAGCAAGCTGGCTAGTTTTGTAGGAGCATAAGGATTTCTTGGCAGCAACCAGTAGTGGAGGCTCACGGTAGCAGAGTGTAGTTCAGGTGTTCTGGAGTAGTAGTAGAGAGGTGGTCCTTGACAACAGTAGAGAGGGAGGCTCACGGAAGTAGAGGGGTCTCTTGGCAGCAATAGAGAGGTGTTGCTGGTGGCTGGAGCAACTCTCACTGTGGCTGGAGGAGCAGTGGGGCTCGGTTGTGGATGCACTGCGGGTGGCGGCAGCAGTAGAGAGCAGTAGAAACAGCCAAAAGGAGAGGAGAGGAGCAATGGAAGAAGAAGAAGAAGAAAAATATGAAAAAAGGCAGGGCAACCGCAGTAGCTAGGGTGGCTGGAAGAAGAAGACTGGGAGGAGAAAAAGGAGAAGGAAAAGGAGAGAGAGAGAGAGAGAGAGAGAGAGAGAGAGAGAGAGAGAGAGAGAGAGAGAGAGTGAGAGGGAGGAAAAGAGAATGAGAGAATAGAGAGTAAGAAGAGAAGCAGGGGCTTGAGGCCCGACTATGGCAGATAAGAAAAAAAAAAGAGAAAGTAAGGGAAATGGAGAGGAAAGAGAAGGGGAGAGAGCCCCCAGCTTACCGAAAAGAAAGGAGGAAGAGAAGGATATAAAAGGGAGGGGTGGGAGACCCTACTCGCACAAGGTTACCCAGACTAGTGGATCCGACCCGGCTACATGGCTAGGTCACATCAATATATATATATATATATATATATATATATTAATTTTCTTTTCCTTCTTTTTTGTTTCTTAGTGACCAAAGGTGATTTTGACCCTTCTGGAGCCCGTTTCTCTCAAAGATTAAAATACAAAAGTTGTAGATAATATTTTTATCTTTCTTTAGAATTTTGAATTGTCTCGATCGGAGCTTGGACAGAAAAGTTATGCATGAATTACGAACCAATGACGGTTTTAGCTCCCAACAATTTTTCTGTGATAAAAAAAATACCAAAAATTCGTAAATTACTCAATAAAACCCAGAGATTATAAATAGGACACTTTGTTAAAATATTAAGAGTAATTAGGCATTTAATTAAAAATATAAACCCTAATGCACGAATTAAAATGCCTAATTACGCAGTTTAAGTCCGTAATCAAAAATACGTCCCAGATCCCTCCCACGTGATCAGCTACGAGGAGATAGAGCTTAGAGATACTTTAGCATATAAGGAAACACCAGTGCAGATTCTAGATAGAACAAAACATGAGTTGCGTACCAAGAAAATTCCACTAGTAGAAGTCATGTGGAGGAATAATGCAGTACAGGAAGCGTCGTGGGAGCTTGAGGAGGAAATACAACAAAAGTACCCATATCTGTTTAGTGGGGATCAGTATTAGTCAGGAAAAGGAAGGTAATAGTTCAGATAAAGACAGTATTGATTAATAAAATAAGTGGCAAATTTTCCTCAGAGGATGGTGTATAGTACAGATAGCAAATTTCGAGAAAGAAATTTTTAAAATGAGGGGAGAATGTAGAGACCCAAAAATTATAATAATAAAATAAATTAGAAAAAGTGGATTTTTGGTGGGAAGAGGAGAAAACTAGCAATGGTTTTATGGAGGGAATAGAAAATTGGCGACGATTTTGGGAATTTATCGCGGGACGGTAACTGGTAAACAGTAATTCTAGGCCGGTTAAATAGAACACCGGCAATGGTTTTCTAGGAGTAAGAGAAAACCGGCCACAATTTTCTTGGCATAATGTTTTCCTTTTAAAAGGGAACCGAGAGTTCATTTGAAAAATTAAAACAAAACACTCTCTTACTCTCTCTCCCTCTATAAAAACCCTACAACCCTCCCAGCAATTTCCTTCCATTCCCACTCCGTTAAAGCCCGAATTGACGATTAGGAACCACGATGAAGTTCCTAGGAAAATTCTCTGCAACCTAGGTGGAGCGGAATTTCAGTTTGAGATTCCGAGGCACCATCCCAAAACTGAGGTAAGTGTGTTAAATATTTATTTTAATGGTTAAATTGGAGTATTTGGGGCCTAGGAAATATTAATTGATAATATTTTGGTGATTAAGTTGATTGATTTGGGAAAAATATAATTTCAAGGATTTGAGCTTCGAACGCTATCGGGGCGTAGATTTAGAATTTTAGCAGGCTTCATAGGAATCAGGTAAAAGAAATATGCTATGCCAGTTAAATTAGAAATTTTACCAGTAAATTATAGTATTTGATTATAAGTTTCATAGTGTGATTTTTTAACAAATCAGAGCATAAAGATTATACAATTTTATCGATTTTAGTACATAGGTTTTATTTATTTGATTGTGTGGCATGAGTAAGTGTCAGTTCAGTACAGAATTTACACAGCTTTCAAAGTATCATGATTTTCAATATATATACAAAAATATGTTTCATAGAAATTACAGAATTATGATTTACAGTATACATACAAAAGGATATTTTACAGCATTTATAGGATATCATGATGTACAGATTACAGAACCATAACATATGATAGTTTATTAAGATATTACAGCTTATTCAAATATTACAATTTATTCAGATAAACTTTTACAATGTTATGGTTATTGCAGTTGAAATAGAATCATGGTAAAATAGTAAGATATATTAAATAGTATTATAAATTATCAGACCCTGATGGGACAGGTCAGATTACAAAGCACGGTACTGTAGCTAATTTAGTACAAACTACAACCACATATCTCAGATAGTGTGTGGATTTTATTAGTAGTTGGTTATGCCTTGGGAGATTTTGTAGATTCCCCGGTAATTCGAGTTGAGGTGACTGATCTAACGATAGAGGTTTTAGTTGACTTATCTTGGTAGGCCAACTAGTGTTAGGTCCCGCCTGCAGGGCTGCACGACCCTGTCATGAGAGGTTAAATCATGACATACAACCATCCAGGGAAGTTTTCACACACACACACACACACACACACACACACACACACACACACACACACATATATATATAGATTTATAGAAAATAGCAGTTATACCTATAGACACTAAAAGTATGATTAAATAGAAAGCTCAAAAATAGTTGTATTTTAAGCCACGTAGGTGTGAGTTAAATTGCATTTTATGTTACATGTTATCTCAGTTTTAGTTAATTATAAGTATTATTGTGTATGTAAACTCAGCTGCCACACACTGGTAATAGCATATTTCTTTTCACTGAGAGTTGTCTCATCTGAGTAATTTAAACATTTCAGGTGAACTAGTTAGATGAGCAGACCAAGCTCAGACATAGAGGAGATCTTGTACTGCCCTGTCTATAGGGTAAGTGTTTTTGAGGTATGTATTTATTAGTAGATTCTAAATGATTTAGTGGGGAATACTAGAGAGATATGTATATAAATGTTTTGGAAAATACTGAATTCTGGTATTGTAAATTATGTTTATATGATTTTATGTTTTCCGCTGCATAGGTGTGTTATTTTATGAACAGGGATTTCTCAGTGCCCACTTTGGGACCGAGTCGTTATAATAGATATTACAGGGGTATCTGAGTAATAAGATTTTATAGCACATAAAAAAATGGTATGAATTTTTGGGTCTTTACAATGTAGATACTCGCCAACAAGAGTTAAGAGTTTGATGCAAAGGATCATGTGTTTCAAAAGGTGGCACCATTTAAAGGAGTTATGAGATTTGGGAGGAAAGGTGGGCTGAGCCCTAAGTATATTAGACTATTCGAAATTCTGGAAAGAGTGGGTCCAGTTGCCTACAGGTTGGCGTTACCCCCGGTTTTGACTAGAATCCACGATGTATTTCATGTTTCCATGTTGAGGAAATATGTCTCAGTTCCCTCCCATGTGATTAGTTATAAGGCATTGGAGCTTGATGATACCTTATCTTATGAAGAGATGCCGGTGAAGATTTTAGATTGAAAGGAACAAGAGCTGCGTACAAAGAGGATTCCACTAGTAAAAGCGTTATGACACAGTCATACAATAGAGGAAGCTTCTTGGGAATTAGAGGAACAAATGCACCAGAAATATCCACATCTCTTTAGTGGAGTTTAGAGCTAAGTCAGTCAAAGAAAAAGTTAAGGTATGTATTTTGATTTGTATAGTGTAGTGTAGGATAGATAGTGTTTTTAGTTTTAGGATAAGGATGGTTTTGGGAGAATTTTGTTTAGGTTATTGTAATCTCCCAGAACCTTCCTATGTAACCATGGTATTCCTCCGCCATAAGTGAGGGTAATTAACAAAATTGAGATATTTTCTATAAGGATGAAAAGATGATGAGTAGCAATTTTGAGGATGAAATTTTATAAGGAGGGAAGAATGTAGAGACCCAGAAAATTTAATTAATGAAAGTAATAAAAGAAAAGAAATGAAAGAGAAGGGAAACAAGGAAAAAGGGGGAAATAACAAGGATTCGTCGACAAACCCTGGGTCTTCGTCGACGAATGCCCTTATAGGTCTCATCGACAAAGTACACGTGCCTTATCGACGAGAAGATACTGACAGTCAGGAAAATTTTGCAGAATTTCAGGTTCATCGATGAACCAGTCTCCTCGACGACGAAGTGCCTTTATGGTTTCATCGACAAATCATTTGAACTCGTCGACGAACGCCGACCTATAAATAGTGAAACCCTCATTTTCAGCGTGATTTTCTCTCTCCTCTCACTCTCTCTCTCTCTCTCTCTTCGATTCCAGCTTGGTTATAGCCCGGATTAACGATTGAGAACCGCCACGAGGCTCGTGGGGAGATTCTCTACAATTTAGTTGGAGTAGATTTTCAATTTGGAGTTCTGAGGCACCATCCCAAAATCAGGTTAAGTAAGTTATTTTAGGGTTAAAAGGGCTATTTTGAGTATTCGAAACCTAGGAAGTATTAAATAAGAATTATTCTAGGAGATGAGTTGATTAATCTGGGAAAAAAAGTGATTTTTAGGATTTTGAGTTTCGGACGTCGCGGGCATAAGATTTGGACTTTTAACGGACCTCTTAGTAACTCGAGTATGGGGAATAAATTATAACGGGTATTTTTAGTACTACTGGTTGAGTTAATACGTGAAAATGAGAATATACTATTTTACCTAAAATTATTATGATATGAATATCAGATAAAAATTGTGTGGCATATGAGTAATACTGAATTGTGATGTTTTGAAATGTGAAACATGATTATAGAAATGTTTTCTACAATAAATGGAAATATGAAAAATATGATATGTTTTATGATGAAATGTGGAAATTCGTAAAATGAGATATATATATATATATATATATATATATTATGAGAATAAAATGTGTATTGAAAAGATGGGAAGAAATAGAAAATGAGGAGAATATTGAAATGTGATATATACCATTATGAGATGAAATATGAATACTGATTGTGAATATGACAATGAAAATGTGGAAATGCAAATATGAAAATATGAATATTGCAATGTGAATTCTGCAATGTGAAATGTGAATACTAAAAAGGTGAAAATTGCAATGAGAATTTGTAATGTGAATACTGAAATGTGAATACTAGAAATGTGAATATTGCAATGAGAATACTACAATATGAATACTGAAATGAGAATATGAAAATGTGAATATTGCAATATGAATGCTGCAATATGAGTACTGAAATGTGAATGTGAAATGTGAATGATGAAATGTGGAAATGAGAACCCTGATGGATGATTGTTGATATTGAGCATGGTACCGTTGCTAGTGAGGTGTTAGTGCAACCATACAGTCTCGCAGTGAGTGTGGTGTTGACAGTCGATTGAGCCAGTGAGAAGGATAGTTTTTGTTAGCTTTACTGTGATCCCAAGAGGGGGGTCAATTGGTAATTTAAAAATTGATGCCCTAGGTCAATATCTTGACAACAGTGTTTTCATAACCCTAAAGTCAATCTAGTGCAAGTAAACTAAATCAATTGTAATATGTAGCAAAAATTAAATAGCACAATTTAATCAACCAAGCATGCACCAGAAAGCAGTAAAAAGTAAGTGACACCCAGAAGTGTTATCGAGGTTTGGCAAATTGCCTACGTCCCTGCTTTGACTAACAAGCACAAGAATTACCACTATAATGCTCACTTAAGTGGGTGGAATGGCACCTAAACAATCAGGTCAATTAGCACAGGGCTGACCTTGACCTTTAAAGACAATCCTTACCGGTCTAGATTACCGCCCCCTCAGGCCACGCCTAGAATACAACAGTATGTTCACAATAAGACTGGTACAGTGATTATGCTTTCATGTAAAGTAGATATGTACCCAATATAACTAGTAACATACACATCAACAATATGGATATAGTGTAAGCTCAGTGATGTAAATAGTTGTGCAAACAACACTCAATAAGGTATGATCAATGGAATGCTCAAGAGTGTTCAATACAAGCAATATCTTTGAAACAGGTAAAGCAAATTTCAATAGCTAATCAAGATTCCAAAGATATAAATTAGATATTCAAACTAGCTCAAGAAAATTTTCTTCAATGAGATAAGCAAACTACTAGTTTGAAAAATATTTTGGTTTGTTGAAAATATTTTTGCACAACAAAAATCAAAGCTATGGGAGTCTTGCAACAAATATGCAAAGACCCCTAAGCTTGCTAGTCTATCCCAACAAAGATTTATATTATGAAATCAATGGGATAAAACTTAGCCAAATTCCCCAAAAATAATATCAATAATCAATCAAGAAAATGGGAGTTTTAGCACTATCTAGCAATTGTAGGCACTCACTAAGCTCTTACAATACCAAGATTTATCAAAGGAATAAGTATTTGAGGGTATTTGAGCAAAGTAGATTTTTAGAGTAGAGAGGATTCTTGGCTAATGATTTTTGCTAATTAATTTCTAATCCTCACAAATGAGCCTATATTTATAAGTAAAGTAAAAATTATAACCGTTTGGGACCTTTAGGGTATTATTAGAAAAGTTATAAAATGCTTAAGCAATATTAACTCAAATTAACCCATGTTTACCTTAGGTAAAATAATTTTAACCCTAGAAGGTTCGGGTGGTTGAACCGAGGTTCGGTTACTCGACCAGACTCATTTTTAAAAACCCTTAAAAATAGTTTGGCAACTCAAGTTCTGGTACGGTAGCCCGAACAAAAGTTAGTAGCATTTGTTCGTAGGTTCAAGTGCCCAGTTAGTGGGTCGATAGCTCGTACTCAGAGGTTTGGTCACCCAGGCCATTTTTGAATAGATTTCCTCGGTAGCCCAAGTGGGTGAGGGGTCCCTTTCAAAGGGTTTGAGCACCCAGGGAAGATATGTTAAACTGTTCGGTTGCTCGAGGAGTTTTGAACTTCTGGGGTTCGGTCGCCCAAGCTCTCTCAAACTTCCCTATAATATTCAATTTAATTCATTTTTAACACTCCTAAATTTTGTATGATATATGTGCATGAGTGTTGGAACCTAGAGTCATACTAGGGTCTTACTGAGCTTACAATATATCCTATATGCAAGACATGCAGGTAATTATTACAGACCATATACCTAGTCATTATTACAGACTCATATTACATTAATTGAATTTAACAATATGAAAGAGAATCTTCAGGGTCTTTATATCTTGCTTCAAGTGTCATTCCTTGAAAGGCTCATATAAACCTCCACATACACTTGAAAACCATCAAATACCTAAGTACTTGTCATTATCAAAACTGAGTGTGACCTATAAGGTCAACAGTTTTGCCCCCTGGCTCAGGACCAGGGATACGGCATGCCAATCGTACTATAGACGCATGGATGGATTTCCCATTTTGATCTAACTAGGTAGGCCAACTATGGTTAGATCCAGCTTTCGGGCCGCACAACCTCAACCATGGGGGGAAGCATGGCGTGGAGAATATCTTCAAGGCAACACAACCTCTGTAACGACCTGCTCATTTTCCACATATATATTTTTTTTATTTTTTTTATTTTTATAATAAAATCATTTCCACGCACATCTCATTTCCCAACACAGCAGGTCACAATCCACCTGGACCCGTGGGTACCAGGAATACATTAGAACATACAGCAGAAGCCTACGCAGTGGAAAGTATAAAATTATATACATCTCATCATAATGTGCATAACACATTCCAGAGTACTACAAACACTATCTCTCAGCATATACATCCCAAAAATAAATCAAGCGACAATTCCCACCAAAAATCTAACTGTCCCATCCAAGACTTACCCTTCCAACAAGGGCAGATAACTGCTCTATATCAGCGGGCTTTTCTCGCTTTCCTTTCTGGGGCTCATGAAAAGTTAATGAAATTTAGGGGTGAGACACCTCTCAGTAAGGGAAAAATAAACTAATACTAGTGTGTGGCAACATGAGTATTCTGTGTTCTATATATATAACATTCATAACATATTCAATACTGTTTATCAAAATTGGGAAAACATAAGTATATCAAAATATGGCAGAACATACTGCATTTTCATCACATAATATCTCATCTCATATCATAATAATAACATAAAACATTCCCAGTAGGTTAGCTGGTTGTTGTCATGTATAACCCCCACATGACTGGGTTATGTGGCCCGAAGGCGAGACTTGGCAATGGTTGGCCGACCACTGCCAAGTCAATAGTCTAGTCTGTAGGTCCGATGGGTCTACCTAGACTGGTCCGTACACCAGGGGCGATAACAGCACACTTCTTCAACATAACCACATCGACCATCCAATATCACACCACTCCGTACAATGGCATTAACACAGATATTATGATCACGAAGACCATGGACACATAACAACGGTACTGTGCAAGTGCTAGCCTAAACCAAGCCAACCAGGTTCTGATATCATATACATATACTAAAATCATGATACATAATTATCCCATATCATTTATTTTCACATTAATCATATCATTTCATATATATAAGTGTATCATGAAAATCATCGGCCCGTACGCCGGTGTTACACATTTTAATATAGCTCAGCCCGTACGCCGGCAAATCACATAGCCCAGCTCATACGTTGGCAAATCACATAGCCCAGCCCGTACGCTGGCAAATCACATAGCTCGGCCTGTACGCCGATAAATCACATAGCACAACCCGTACACTACCAAATCTCATCCACATAGCACGGCACGTACGCCAGCAACCATATCCACATAGCACGGCCCGTACGTCGGCAACCATATCCACATAGCACAGCCCGTACGCCGACAAATCACATATATATAAAAATATGTCTCGGCCCGTTCACAGGTTTTCTATCATAAGAATCCATACCATCTACATTCCTAGAAAATAGTATTTCCCAACATTTTACTCATGCCACACGAGATTTTCCACATATTCAATATACGATCATTTTCACAATATTTTGCAAATATAAAACATATATATAAACATATACATTTTCCATAAATCAAATGATATATATATATGTAAGCATTTTCTCAAAAACAGAAACTAACTTAGTTTATCCCCTTACCTGATTCCTGAACAACCCTTAAGAAAGTCTTCCCTGCACCCGCAAGGTTTCCAACTCAATACCCTGAAAATGAAATTCACCAGAACTAAAGTTCAGTATTTTCGTACGTACAATATTTTCTATAACTATCACTAAGTCAAATTAGGCTTAAAAACTTTACCTCAACTTAGGGAGGATTCCCAACGTTCTCAATCAACACCCCTGAAAACGAAAACTCCCAGTATTAAACTTTAATATTTTTATGCACACAACATTTCTTATAACTAGCGCAAGACCAAATATGACTTGAAAAGCCTAAACTCAACTTTGGGATGATTTCCAACTAGCTTTCTCCCACAATCCGCTTCAGCAGATTTGGAGAGAACTTCGCCAGGAGTGTCGTGGTGACTTCGGATTGTCAATCCAGCGTAAAAATACCCCAAAAACGAAGAGAGAGAGAGAGAGAGAGAGAGAGAGAGTGAGCCGAAGGGGGGAGAGAGAGAGAGTGTTAGCTTCTTTAAGAAGCTTTAAAATCCGTATTTTCATATATATATATATATATATATATATAATAGGGAATTTCGTCGACGAGCCCATTCTTCGTCGACGAGTCCTTCACAAATTTAGTCGATGAGACCCTGTATTCGTCGACGAAATTCAGGCAGCCTTAGAACCCTTCTCGGTATTTTCTCGTCGATGAAGCCCTGTGTTCGTCAATGAATTCTCTTAAGCCTTCGTCGACGAAACCCTGTGTTCGTCGACGAAGCTTGGCATCTTCCTTCCATTTCTTTTTCCCAATTCCCCTTTCTTTATTATTTAAATTTCATTTTAAATTCGGGTCGTTACATCCTTCCCTCCTTATAAAAATTTCGTCCTCAAAATTTACTGTTCACATAGTTCATCAATCATCCCTTATAAGGCAAAATGGTCTACTTATTTCATTACCTGCCCTCACTTATGGCGGAGGAATACCGTGGTTACAATCTGAGTCTTGGGAGATTACATACACAAAAGAAAACATCTCCCAAAACTAAAATACTACACTATTCAAACCATTACATGTACCTGCCATGAAAACTACTTAACTATTTACATTTATCCACTCATACCTCTTGAAATAAATATGGATACCTCTGTTTCATCTGCTCCTCGAACTCCCAAGAAGCCTCTTCTACTGCATGATTCATCCACAAAACTTTTACTTGAGGAATCGTCCTGTTATGTAGCTCTTGCACTTTCCTATCCAGAATCTGAATTGGTACCTCCTCATATCCCAATGAATCACTAAGCTCCAACTCATCATAACTAATGATATGAGAAGGATCTGGGACGTATTTCCTCAACATAGCTACATGGAATACGTCGTGGATCCTGGACAACATCGGTGGCAAAGCTAGTCTATAGGCAACCGGTCCCACTTTATATAGAATCTCAAATTGACCGATAAACCTAGGACTAAGTTTACCCTTCTTCCCAAATCACATAACCCTTTTCATCGGAGCTATCTTCAAAAACACATGGTCACCCATGTCAAATTCTAATTTCCTGCAGCGATGGTTGGCATAACTCTTCTGTCGGCTCTGAGCTGCACTGAACCTATCCCTGATAAGCTGAACTTTATCACACACTTGCTACACAAGCTCTGGCCCTACAACTCGCCGCTCACCCACTTCATCCCAAAACAAAGGAGATCAACATCTCCTACCGTATAGAGCCTCAAATGGTGTCATGCCAATGCTAGACTGATAACTGTTATTATACGCAAACTCTACCAGTGGCATAAACTGAGTCCAGCTAACCCCAAAGTCTAATACACATGCATGGAGCATGTCCTCAAGTATCTGTATCGTCCTTTCAGTCTGCCCATCTGACTGCAGATGGAATTTCATGCTAAACGATAGTTGATACCCGATAGCCTCCTGCAAACTCCTCCAAAATCGTGATGTAAATCGTGGGTCTCTATCCGACACAATCGATACTGGCACTCCATGAGAACGAACTATCTCCTGAACGTAAATCTCCGCTAAATGGCTGAGGGAGTAGCTGATCTTGATAGGAATAAAGTGTGCGGTCTATTTCAATCTATCAACAATCACCCAGATGGCATTCTAGCCATGCAACGCCGTCGGTAATCCTGACACGAAGTCCATAGATATATGATCCCACTTCCACTCCGGGATAAATAACGGCTGCAACTGCCTTAACGGCCTCTGGTGCTCAGCCTTTACCTGCTGCCACGTCAAACACTGGGCTACATACTCAGCGATCTCTGTCTTTATGCCACTCCACCAGTACGACTCTTGCAGATCCCTGTACATCTTCGTACTACCAAGATGAACTGTATACAAGGATCTGTGAGCCTTCTCGAGAATGGTCCTCCTGATCTCAGTATCTGCAGGAACGCATAATCTAGAACGGAATCGCAAATCTCCATCATCTGCAATACTGAACTGCTCCCCCTAATAATTTTGTACTCTATTCATCACCTCTACTAATTCTGGATCCTTCTTCTAGGCGGCTTTAATTATTTCCTACAGAGTAGGCTGTACTACTAGGCTGGTCATACACACTGGAAGATCACTTTCCACCAACTCTATGCTGAGTCTCTCCAGATCCATCATAATTGGATGCTGGATCTCCATAGCTGCTAACACTGGTTCCCTGGATTTCCTGCTCAACACATCAGCTACCACGTTTGCTTTCCCTGGGTGATAACTGATGGTGCAATCAAAATCCTTAATCAGCTCCAACCACCTTCTCTGCCTCATATTCAGTTCCTTCTACGTGAAGAAATACTTTAAGCTCTTATGGTTGGAGAAGATCTCACACTGCTCGCCATACAGATAATGCCTCCAAATTTTCAGTGTGTGTACCACTGCAGCCAATTCAAGATCATGTGTAGGGTAGTTCTTCTCATATTCTTTCAACTGTCGGGATGCATACGCAACTACCCTTCCATGCTGCATCAATACATAGCTAAGTCCCTTCAAGGACGCATCGCTATAAATGACATACCCCTCACCCCCAGATGGGATGACTAACACCGATGCTGTGACTAATCTCTGCTTCAGCACCTAAAAACTCTGCTCACAGCTGTCGTCCCATTCAAATCTAACATTCTTCCTCGTCAATCGTGTCATGGGTCCTGATAAAGCTGAGAATCCCTCAATGAAATGACTGTAATAACTGGCTAACCCCAAGAAACTCCTGATTTCCTGGACATTCCTCAGTCTAGCCCAATTCACTACTGCATCAATCTTACTAGGATCCACAGAAATACCGTCTCTAGATATCACATGCCCCAAGAACACGACCTTCTCCATCCAAAATTCACATTTACTGAACTTGGCGTACAACTTCTTTTCCCGAAGTGTCTGTAAAACCTGCCTCAGGTGCGCCTCATGCTCCTCATAACTCCTCGAACAAACCAGTACATCATCAATAAACACAACAACAAACTGGTCTAGGTATCAGTGGAAGACTCTGTTCATCAAGTCCATAAATACTGCAGAAGCATTTGTCCGACCAAACAGCATAACAAGAAACTCGTAATGCCCGTACCTAGCCCTGAAGGCTATCTTCGAGACGTCTTCTACTTTCACCTTTACCTGATGGTATCCAGATCTGATGTCAATCTTCGAATACACCCGTGTACCCTGGAGTTAGTCAAACAAATCATCGATACGGGGTAGAGGATACTTGTTCTTGATAGTCACTTTATTAATCTCCCTGTAGTCTATACACATCCTCATAGTCCCGTCCTTCTTCTTAATAAATAGAACAGGAGCTCCCCACGAAGATACACTGGGTTGTATGAAGCCTTTATCAAGCTGATTCTGCAACTGATTCTTTAGTTCTACCAATTCTACTGGTGCCATTCAATAAGGTACTTTAGAAATCGGCGCCGTACCAGAAGGTAGATCAATAGAGAAATCTACCTCACAGTCAGGTGGCAAACCTAGTAACTCGTCTAGGAAAACATCTGTAAACTCCTTTACTACAGGCGTGCTAGCAAGTTTCAACTCATTCCCTGACATCTCTTTCACAACAACCACAAAACCCTGACACCCACTCAATTGTAGTCTCCTGGCCTGAATAGCTGAAACTAGCTGAGGCGAGGATTGCACTTGCGACCCTACAAACTTGAATTCTGCCTTCCCTGGAGATCTGAATATCACCTCTCATGCTCGGCAATCTATGCTGGCAAAATTAGCCGCTAGCCAATCCATACCAAATATAACGTCAAACCTGTGCATATCTAACACTATCAAATAAGTAGACAATATTTTCCCCTGAATCTCTACTGGGCAGTCGCGGAGTACCCTACTACACCTCACCACTGATCCAGTCGGTGTAGTTATCAACAATTCAACATCTAATGATCGTGTTTCAACCTCACATAGTTTAACACACCCCGAAGACACGAACGAGTGTGTAGCTCCTAAATCAAATAATGCAATAACTTTAAAGGAAAGCATAATCACCATACCTGTCACCACGTCACCTGCCGTCTCAGCCTCGCCCGGCGTCAAAGTGAACACCCTGGTTGGAGCCGTATTCCTCTGCTGGCCCCCACGTGGTGCCTGATAACCTCCCCGATATGGTCTAGGAGCTGGAACTGCATCTAGTGGTGTAGGGCAGTCTCGTACCATATGCCCTGGTTTACCACAGAGATAACACACTAAAACTGCATCTAATGGGGTAGGACAGTCTCGCACCATGTGCCCCGATCTACCACAACGGTAGCACACCATACCACCAGATTGACACTCCCCCCAATGCCTCCTACCACAAGTCTACAGATTAGAGGACCTTGCCCTATCTGCACCTCGCGTCCTCCTGTCTCCTGTCTCCGTCCTCTGCCATGATTACCTCTCCTCCACTGGCCTGGTCTATGACCCTGCTGGTAGCTGGTAGATGCAAATCTCTTCCTCTGTCCCTACTCCTCTGCATCAAGACGCTCACCAATCTCTGCCAAGGCTGCCCTATCAACTAACTCAGCAAAATCCTGGATCCGCAGCACCACCACCTACTTGAATATGCTCTGTCTCAAGCCTCTCTCAAACTGCCTTGCCTTTTTCACCTTATTAGGAACAATATATGGAGCAAAGCGAGAGAGCTCGATAAAACGTGTTGCATACTACTGGACCGATAGCTGTCCCTGCTTCAGACTCAGGAACTCTTCCACTTTAGCCTCCCTAACAGTAGCTAGAAAATATCTATCGAAAAACAGCTCCTTAAATTAGTCCCATGTCATGGCTATCAGAGTCACCCTCTACTGCTCCAGTAGTCTAACCGTAGTCCACCACCTCTCAGCCTTTCCTGTCAGTCTATAGGTGGCAAAGAGGACCCTCTATTCCTTAATACACTATAATACAGCCAAGATTTTCTCAATCTCTTGCATCTAGTTCTCAGCGGCTACAGGATCAACTCCACTAGAGAATGCTGGAGGATTCATCTTCGTAAACTTCTCTATGGTGCACCCATGGCCTGTAAATGGACCACTCTGCTCCCTCGAACTCCTAGCGATCTCAGCCATAACCTGCTGAGCCACGCTACGTAATACAGTGTCAGAGTCGGTCCCATCTGCACCTAATGGTCTTGCTCCATCACTGCCACTGACATAGGCACTATTTCCTCCCGGATCCATCCTGAAACAATAGACACAACTCAGAAATCCTATCCTCATAATTTACCCACCTATCCTCACCACTTATCTCAACACTTCCCAACTCATTTCTAATCCCCGGTGCTACATTCTAGGAACACAACCCAACAATAGCTTACTATGGTTTTCCTGAAATCGTCACCCTAGGAAAAACACAGAAATTACCACGGAAGTCCTGCCTCTAGACTGTAGAACAAAACCTCAAATCCTTTCCCAAATTCTGGTATTGTTTCTGCTGCACTCTAAAGTCTACAGAACCTAGCAACCTAGGCTCTGATACCAACTATAACGACCTGCTCATTTTCACATATATATTTTTTTTATTTTTTTTATTTTTATAATAAAATCATTACCACGCACATCTCATTTCCCAACACAGCATTTCATAATCCACCTAGACCCGTGGGTATCAGGGATACATCAAAACATATAGTAGAAGCCTACGCAGTAGAAAGTATAAAATTATATACATATCATCATAATGTGCATAACACATTCTAGAGTACTACAAACACTATCTCTCAGCATATACATCCCAAAAATAAATCAAGGGACAATTCCCACCAAAAATCTAACTGTCCAATCTAAGACTTACCCTTCCAACAAGGGCAGATAACTGCTCTATATTAGCGGGGCTTTTTCCGCTTTCCTATCTAGGGCTCCTGAAAAGTTAATGAAATTTAGGGGTGAGACACCTCTCAATAAGGGAAATAAACTAATACTAGTGTGTGGCAATATGAGTATTTTGTGTTCTATATATATAACATTCATAACATATTCAATACTGTTTATCAAATCTGGGAAAACATAAGTATATCAAAACATGGCAGAACATACTACATTTTCATCATATAATATCTCATCTCATATCATAATAATAACATAAAACATCGCTGGTAGGTTAGCTAGCTGTTGTCATGTATTACCCCCACATGACTGGGTTGTGTGGCTTGAAGGCGGGACCTGACAATGGTTGGCCGACCACTGCCAAGTCAATAGTCTAGTCTGTAGGTCCGATGGGTCTACCCAGACTGGTCCGTACACCAGGGGCGATAACAGCACACTTCTTGAACATAACCACATTGACCATCCAATCTCACACCACTCCGTACAGCGGCGTTAACACAAATATCATGATCACGAAGACCATGGACACATAGCAACGGTACTGTACAAGTGCTAGCCTAGACCAAACCAACCAAGTTCTAATATCATATACATGTACTAAAACTGTGATACATAATTATCCCATATAATTTATGTTCACATTAATCATATCATTTCATATATATATACGTGTATCATGAAAATCATCGGCCCGTACGCCGGTATTAGACATTTTAACATAGCTCATCCTGTACGCCGGCAAATCACATAGCCTAGCCCGTACGCTGGAAAATCACATAGCCCAGCCCATACACTGGCAAATCACATAGCTCGACCCGTACGCCGACAAATCACATAGCTTGGCCTGTACGCCGGCAAATCACATAGCACAGCCCGTACGCTAGCAAATCTCATCCACATAGCATGGCCCATACACTGGCAACCATATCCACATAACACAGCCCATACGCCGGCAAATCACATATATATAAAAATATATCTCGGCCCGTATGCCGGTTTTCCATCATAAAAATCCATACCATCCACATTCCCAGAAAACAGTATTTCCCAACATTTTACTCATACCACACAAGAGATTTTTCACATATTCAACATACGATCATTTTCACAATATTTTTCAAATATAAAACATATATATAAACATATACATTTTCCATAAATCAAATGATATATATATATATAAGCATTTTCTCAAAAATAGAAACTAGCTTAGTTTATCCCCTTACCTGGTTCCTGAACAGCTCCTAAGAAAGTCTTCCCTACACTCGTAGGGTTTCCAACTCAATACCCTGAAAATGAAATTCACCAAAACTAAAGTTCAGTATTTTCGTACGTACAACATTTTCTATAACTATCACTAAGTCAAATTAAGCTTAAAAGTTTTACCTCAACTTAGGGAGGATTCCTAACGTTCTCAATCAACACCCCTGGAAATGAAAACTCCCAGTATTAAACTTTAATATTTTTATGCGCACAACATTTCTTATAACTAGAGCAAGACCAAATATGGCTTAAAAAACCTTACCTCAACTTTGGGATGATTTCCAACTAGCTTTCTCCCACGATCCGCTCCAGCAGATTTGGAGAGAACTCCGCCAGAAGAGTCGTGGTGACTTCGGATCGTCGATCCGGCGTAAAAATAGCCCAAAAATGAAGAGAGAGAGAGAGAGAGAGAGAGAGAGAGAGAGAGAGAGAGAGAGAGAGAGTGAGCCGAAGGGGGGGGGAGAGAGTGTTAGCTTCTCTAAGAAGCTTTAAAATCTGGATTTTCATATATATATATATATATATATTTATATATAAAACAGGGAATTTTGTCGACGAGCCCGTTCTTCGTCGATGAGTCCTTCACAAATTTCATCGATGAGACCCTGTATTTGTCGATGAAATTCAGGTATCCTCAGAACCCCTCTCGGTATTTTCTCGTCGACGAATTCTCTTAAGCCTTCGTCGATGAAATCCTGTGTTCGTCGACGAAGCTTGGCAGCTTCCTTCCGTTTCTTTTTCCCAATTCCCCTTTCTTTATTATTTAAATTTCATTTTAAATTCGGGTCGTTACAACCTCAACCATGGGGTGAAGCATGGCGTGGAAAGAATATCCTTAGGATAGCTATGAGTTACAGACGTGGATGTATTGGTTACCGAGGACACTCATGTGCTAGATGATGAAATGAAATTGAAAGTGAAAATAAAGAGTGTGAGTTTAATAACATAGATAAATAAGGCAAAGTAAAACTCTCCGCCTGAGGGCTTACTAAGTAAGGTGAATGCCCTGATAAGTATCAGTTGTAGATGTACCCTACTTAATCAGGCAGGGTTAGAAACGATATTAGAGCAAAGGGGAGCTATATGTATGGGCGTGTAATCTCCCCTATCCTTGAGAACTTTAGCTAATAAATTTGGCTTACATGTGAGTGAGATGAAAAATGGAAATAAAGCTTATACAGGCTTGTGTTTTATATCTATATAATATTGTGAATAATTGTTGTATTTTCTCAAATGGTATTATCACTAAAATGTATATGTATATTATGATATAATGAAACTCATACTGCCACACACTGTAAATAATTTATTTCATCTTATTGGGATGTGTCTCACCCAAATATCTAAATATTTCAGGGAACCATGATAGGCCTAGAGATAGAGCTCCAAGACAGAGGGGAGCTAATACCCTGATAGACAGGGTGAGTGGTTTGAGCTAGGGATGTGTGAATCCCCTAGGGTTTTGATTGATTTTTGGGAATGTGTTATATTTGTATATGTATGTGGATGTTTAGTACTCTGGGTATTTGTATTCTGTATGTGTTATCTTTACCGTAATCCCAATAGGAGGCAAATTAGTATTTTCAAATTTTATCCCCTAGGTCAATCCACTAACAGCAGTATTACGCAAACCTAAGGTCAATCTAGTGCAGATAAAGTAAATCAATATAAATATACAGCAGAAATTAAATTGCACAAATAAATTAACCAAGCATGCACAATAAAGCAGTAAAGGAGACGACACCAAAAATGTTATCGAGGTTCGGCAAACTGCCTACGTTCTCGCCTTGGCTAACAAGTATAAGGAATACCACTATAAGCTCACTTAATGGGTGGAGTGGCACCTAAACAATTAGGTCAATTAGCACAAGGCTAACCTTAACCTTTACATACAATCCTTACTGAGCTGGACTACCGCCCTCTCAGCCCACGCCTGAAATACAACAAATTTCACAATAAGATTTGCGTACAATTAATATGCTTCTCAACTAAGTAGATTATATACCAATGTAATCAATACACTACCAAATGATATGATAAGATAAGCTCAATGTAGTCTTAGTGTGTACTCTAAAAAGATTTATGCAAATATTGCAATTAGTACGTGAAAGTGTAAGTGATAGGATCTTTGACTCAAAATAATAGTCTCAATCACAATGCAACAACAAAGATCACAAGCACATTTCAAATATCTCAATAAATATTTTTCTCAAAATAAACCACAAGAGATACTCAAAAATGGTATAAAAAAAATTATTTGATCTTTGAGTCAAGATGATAATATCAATCAAAAGATATAGCAACAAAGATCTTCAACACTCAAGCAAATATCTCAAAATGTATTTCTCAAAGATCAGCATAAGAGATATTTTGAAAAATGATTTGTAAAATATTTTTAGCAACTAAAACACAATGTGAACTCCTTGAGTATTGCAATGACAATGCAAAACCCAAAAGCTCAATGAAGTATTCCTAAGGAAGACTTATTAACAAAGTCTCCTAGAAACACTTAAGGCTTACTCTCATGATAAATAAATTTCAATCAACACCAAGCAAGTGAGAGTGTAAGCCTAATGAGAAGAACACTCAAGCACACTTATAAAGTGATTTTTGTAATGAGAGTGAGGAATAATGAGTGTAGGATGCTTGAAAATGAGAGTAGAAATTTTTGATTTTCAGAGGATTTTTGCTAATTAAGATTGCTAATGAGTTGCTAATTTTTGCAAATGAGGGGGCATATATAGAATTTCCAAAAATTAAAACCATTCGGGACATATGAGTCATCTTTGCAAAAGTTTAAGTGAGGTTAATAAAAATAACAATGTTTTTAACCTCGATAAATTTCGCCAACCCAAAAGCATCGGTTGACTGTACTTAAGGTTCGGTTGACTGAGTGTCACAGTTCGGTCAACCAGGAGTATTTTGAACTGAAAAGATGGTCGACCAAGTGGAAGGCGATTTTTTGATCCGTGTGGTTCGGTCAACCGTGCGTAGTTCGGTTAACCTAACTAGTCGAACTTCGGTTGATCAAGATATTTTGATTGTAAGTGTTTGATCAACCAGGTGGTTGGAATTTCCCCCGTGGGGGTTCAGGCGACCAGGTCGTTGCCTATATGTTTATGGTCAGTTGACCGAGGGGTCAACTTGTTGACCCGGTGGGGGTTCAATTGACCGAAGATCTTAGTGTAACTGAGTTCAGTCAACCAAACATGTCATCCTTGGGCATTTTGATCCTTTTCTCTTTAAAATGTTGACCCTATTCACATGATGATTAACTTATTTTAATAGGACACTCTTTTATGCATGCATGGGGGACCTAACGTCAGTCTAGGTCTTTTTGAGCTTATCTATCTAATCGTGCATGTAATGCATAGATTATTATAGACCATTTCCTATTTACTATTACAGACCCAAATAAGAAATGAATTGAAATACAACATAATATAATCTTCAGGGTCTTCAAGCTTGACTTCATGTGCCATCAATTTGATTTGCTAATTATATACTTGCACATAAACTAGATAGCCATCAAACACTTGAGTATTTGTCATTATCAAAACAGGGTATGACCATAAGGTCAACATTCTCTTCCTTTTTTATGATGACAAATACACAATGCAAAAAGTGGGTATAGCTTTAAAAGGTTCTCCCTGACAATATGCATAATGCAAAAAAAAAAAAAAAATCAATGCAAATAATTTTTCAAGGAATAAGTACTACTACCCAAATTTTGCCTATCATCTTTATCTCCCCCTTTTGACAACAACAAAAATGGCTATGAAATGAATAGCCATAGGCACTAGGTATGATACATTAATACACAAGATAAGTTTGGAAAATTTTTAAAATTATGGCAGCATGCTATTTGAAAATAAGACATTTTCCTAAAAATACCTGTATAAAAATGACCTGTTTTGAGTTTTAAGATTAACAGTTTATCCACAACTACTTAACCCAAACAATTCCAGTATGATCAAGACGTAAAACATAAATACAATCATCATCATGCAGTAGATATGAGAATTATGCATTGCAAAACACAAATAAATTTATAAATTCTAAACCAATGAAAGATACCAATAGTTATATCAATTGTTAGACTTAAGATTTGTTAGAAAGCTCCCCCTAAGTTGATGCAATCTATCAAATATCTAGGAAGCATCTCTACTATGCATGAGATCTAATTCACGTCTAATTTGTATGAACTTATCTTCTGGAAGTGGTTTAGTAAGAAAGTCGGCCCATTGTTCATTTATGCATACAAACTCAATTGCCACATCACCTTTTTGCACATGATCATGAAGGAAATGATGTCTAATCTCAATGTATTTAGTTTGTGAATGTGAGATAGGGTTCTTAGAGATATTTATTGCACTAGTACTATCACATTTAATTGGTACAACATCATAGTGCAATCCAAAATCCATAAGTTGTTATTTCATATAAAGAGTTTGAGCACAACACCTTCCAGCAGCAATATATTTTGTTTCAGCTGTGGATAAGGTAACTGAGTTTTGTTTCATGGAGAACCAAGAAATGAGAGATTGTCCTAAATAGTGACAAGTGCCGCTAGTGCTTTTCCTATCAACCTTACTACTATCAAAGTTAGCATCGGTATAGCTAACAATCTCAAAGGTCGTATACTTAGGATACCATAATCCTAACTCTATGGTTTCAACTAGATATCTAACGATTTGTTTAACTGCTAATAGATGAGATTCCTTAGGAGCGGCCTGAAACCTAGCACACATGCACACACTAAACATAATATCAAAACTACTAGTTGTAAGATATAAAAGACTCCCAATCATGCCATGATACAATTTCACATCAATAGGGATTCCTTGCTCATCTTTATCAAGTTTGATGGAAGAACTCATAGGAGTACCAATAATTTTACTATCTTCCATATTAAATTTCTTTAGCAAGTCCTTAACATATTTAGATTGGCATATAAAGGTTCCATTTTTAGCTTGTTTAATTTGTAGTTCTAAAAAGAAACTAAGTTCACCCATCATACTCATTTCAAATTCACTTTGCATGCATTTGGCAAACTCATGACACAACTCATCATTGGTTGCTCCAAAAATGATATCGTCAACAAAAAATTTGAACTAGGAGCATATCATCATTTTTGGATTTGATAAAGAGTGTAGTGTCAATCTTGTCACGGATAAACCCATTTTCTAGTAGAAAACCACTAAGCCTCTCATACCAAGCCATAGGAGCTTGCTTCAATCCATACAAGACTTTAGACAACTAGTATACATGATCTGGATATTTATGATTTTCAAAATTGGGTGGTTGTTCTACATACGCTTTTTCATTAATATAGCCATTATTAAAAGCACTTTTAACATCCATTTGAAACAATTTAAATTTTTTAAAAGTGGCATAAGCAAGTAGCATATGAATAACTTCCATCCTAGCAACAGGAGCATAGGTTTCATCAAAATCAATTCCCTCTTCCTAATTATAACCTTGGGCAACTAGTCTAGTCTTATTCCTAGTTACTACCCCATTCTCATCTTTCTTATTTCCATATACCCATTTGGTTCCTATAATTGTATGATCATTAAGTTTAGAAACTAGGGTCCACACTTTGCTTCTTTCAAATTGATTAAGTTCTTCTTGCATGGACATCACCCAAGACTCATCCTCTATAGCTTCTTTAATATTTTTAGATTTTTCTTGAGACAAGAAAGCAGAATGACTCACTAGGTTTTTCAAGGAAGATCTTGTGGCTATACCATAAGAAGGTTCACCTATAATTTGAACTATAAGATGGTTCCTAATGAATTTCCAATCCCTAGGCAATTCTTGAATTTCATTGTCATTGTTATTATCTTCAGATGATTTATCATTAATTTCTAAATTCTCACTTGCATTATTTTTAATAAATAACTTGTCTAAGCATTTTCTAATGTCAATGTCATCTTCATCATTTTTCTTAGAAAACAGATTAGATTCATCAAATACAACATGAATAGATTCAATGACAGTTAAAGTTCTTTTATTGAAAACACTATATGCTTTATTATTAAGAGAATAACCTAGGAAAATGTCTTCATCATATTTAGAATCAAATTTTCCTAGATGTTCATTATCCCTAAGTACAAAGCATTTGCAACCAAAAACAAGAAAGTATGAAATGTTAGGTCTATGGTTATTTCACAATTCATAAGGGGTTTTATTAAGTGAAGGTCTAATCAATACCCCATTCCTGACATAACATGCAGTATTTATGGCCTCAATCCAAAAATATATAAGGAGCTTATGTTCATTCAACATGGTCCTACCCATTTCTTACAATGACTTATTCTTTCTTTCTACCACACCATTTTGTTGAGGGGTCCTAGGTGCAGAAAAATTGTGTGATATACCCTCTAGGTCACAATAATTTTCCATGCCTTCATTTTTAAATTCAGTGCCTGTATCACTTCTTATGTGAGTTATCTTATAACCTTTTTCATTTTGAATTCTCCTACAAAGCTTAGTAAATTATTCACATGATTCATTTTTATGTGAGAAAAATAGCACCCATGTGAACCTAGAATAGTCATCAACAATGACAAAAGCATATGATTTTTCACCAAGACTTTGCACAGAATTAGGACCAACAAATCCAAGTGAAGCATTTCAAGTGGTCTAGTGGTAGATATAAATTTCTTTTTCTTAAAGCAGGATTTTGTTTGCTTACCCATTTGACATGCATCACAAATTTTATCTTTTTCAAATGGTGTTTTAGGAAAGCTTTTCACTAAATCTTTTCTTACTAGTTTTGACAACAAGTCCATGCTAGCATGTCCTAAGCGCCTATGCCATAACCAACTAGTTTCATTTATTGCAGAAAAACAAGTTACTTGTTATGAAGCTAAATTATCAAAAGTAGTAGTATAAACATTTTCATGGCGATCTGTAGTTAAAAGAATTTTATGATCTGATTTACTTTCAACTATGCATTTATCATTTTTTTTCAAATGAAACCTTATATCCTTTATCACACAATTAACTAATGCTCGACAAATTATGCTTCAAGCCATCAACTAATAGAACATTATCAATAACCAAGGAAGGATCCTTACCGACCTTACCTACGTCGATGATGTGTCCCTTTGCATTGTCTCCAAACATCACGTACCCTTCATCCTTGGGAGTGATGGATGCAAACTTCGCTTTTTCATCGGTCATGTGTCGTGAGCACTCACTATCCATGTACCACCTGTCCTTTGAAGAGGACAATCTCAAACACACCTGTAAGATAGACTAAGTAACTGACGATAGTCCCCAAATTCTATTGGGTCCACGGGGGTTAGTGAATGGATCACCCTTAACTACCCACACCTTTCTAATTTTTACATGTTTATTCCTAAGTGGGCAATCAAATTGAATGTGACCGATTTGATTGCATTTAAAACATTTTAATCGACACCTTGGATCTTTAGGTGGGATATGAGATTTTGATTCACATGTGAAATGTTCAAAGTAAAGATTAGGTTGTCTAATATTCTCAACACCATTAAAACCAAGTCCTTCTTTTCTAAGAGAGTTTCGTTGGGCTCCAAGAAGTTTTTCAAAATTACGTTGGCCCTTGGTATATTTAAAAACTATTTTGGTGCTATCATCCAATTTTATTTCAAGCTTATCAATTTTCAAATCCTTTTTTTTAAGAATTGAAGCATAAGAATTTTTTGCCATTTCAAATAATTTTGACCAATTCTCCTATTTCTTTTTCAAAACATCATTCTCCTTGGTCATTTTATTCAATAGTTTAGACATACGAATATATTCAAATTGCAATTCTCTAAAAGTAGACATGCTATCAGATTCACAAGCATCGGAAGAATAATATGAAGATAAAGAGCAAGAAGACGATACCTCATCATCATGTGCCAGCAAGCACAGATTAGCAACCTCTGAGTCACTACAGTTTGAGTCCGATTCACTACTACTTAGTTTATCCCATGAAGTGCCCGCTTTAATGGCTTTCTTCTTTTTCCTAACATCCTTTTTCAATAGTGGGCAATTCGGCTTGATATGTCTAACCCTGTTGCAGTTATAGCAAATAGGAGCGTTTGACTTTTCCTTTCTTTTACTCGACTCTCCCTTATCAAATACAGACTCCTTATTTGTATGGCTTTCTATTCTTCCTGAAGAATTTGTTGAATTTTCTAGTTAGCATGGCCATGTCATCCTCAAAATTAGGTTCGCTACATTCGCTAGATGTATTAGGAAGTTTTTAATGCAATCACTTTTTTAGCCCTATTATGTTCATTGAGTCTCTCATTTATAGCTAATTCATAGGTAATTAGTGAACCTATCAATTCATCTAATATCATGGCCTTAAGGTCTCTGCCCTCATGAATGATTGTAGCCTTAACTTCCCAAACATGAGGCAAGCCTCTAAGGACTTTCCTAATCATCTTATATGTAGGATAGGTCTTACCTAATGCATGCAGTGAATTAATGATGTGTGTGATTCTAGTGTACATGCTCTGAATGGACTCACCAGTATTCACCCTAAATGCTTCATACTCACTGGTCAATATATCAATCCTACTATCTTTTACATCTCTAGTACCTTCATATGTGACTTCTAACTTATCCCATATCTCCTTAGCAGATGAACATGCCATAACTCTATTGAACTCATTTACATCAAGACTACAATATAAAATATTCATAGCAGTGGCATTCAAACTAATAGCTTTCATATCATCATCATTATATTCTTTCTTAGTTTTAGGAACTCTAGTTGTACCCTCAGTTTTCATAAGAACATAATTACCCCTAGAGACAACTCTCCATACCTTCCAATCAGTATTCTAAAGATAGATGCGCATCCTCTGTTTCCATAAGGTGTAATTAACACCACTAAAAATTGGAGGACGTGTGGAAGAGGGTCCCTCAGGGAAATGGGTTACGGTGCTATGAGTCATCTTAGATCTTTTGCAAATTAACTATTAAGTCTATGGTACGTGGCTCTGATACCAATTGTTAGCTTTACCGTAATCCAAAGAGGGGGAGGGTGAATTGGTATTTTCAAATTTTATCCCCTAGGTCAATCCACTAATAGTAGTATTACGCAAGCCTAAGGTCAATCTAGTGCAGACAAAATAAATCAATATAAATATACAATAGAAATTAAATTACACAATTAAATTAACCAAGTATGCACAATAAATCAGTAAAGAAGACAACACCAAAAATGTTATTGAGGTTTGGCAAACTACCTATGTCCCCGCTTTGGCTAACAAGTATAAGGATTACCACTATAAGCTCATTTAATGAGTGGAGCGGTACCTAAACAACCAGGTCAATTAGCACAGGGCTGATCTCAACCTTTACATACAATCCTTATCGGGCTGAATTACCACCCCCTCAGGTCACGCCTAGAATACAACAAATTTCACAATAAGATTTGTGTACAATCAATATGCTTCTCAACTAAGCAGATTATGTACCAATGTAATCAATACACTACCGAATGATATGATAAGATAAGCTCAATGTAGTCTTAGTTGTCTACTCTCAAAGATTTATGCAAATATTGTAATTAGTAATTGAGAGTGTAAGTGATAGGATCTTTGACTCAAAATAATAATCTCAATCACAATGCAGCAACAAAGATCATAAGCACACTTCAAATATCTCAACAAATATTTTTCTCAAAATAAACCACAGAGATATTCAAAAATGGTTTTAAAAAAATTATTTGATATTTGAGTCAAGATGATAATATCAATCAAAAGATATAGCAACAACGATCTTCAGCACTTAAGCAAATATCTCAAAATGTATTTCTCAAAGATAAGTACAAAAGATATTTTGAAAAATGATTTGTAAAATATTTTTAGTAACCAAAACACAATGTGAACTCCTTGAGTATTGCAATGTCAATGCCAAACCCAAAAGCTCAATGAAGTATTCCTAAGGAAGACTTATTAACAAAGTCTCCTAGAAACACTTAAGGCTTACTCTCACGATAAATAAATTTCATTCAACACCAAGCAAGTGAGAGTGTAAGCCTAATGAGAAGAACACTAAAGCACACTTACAAAGTGATTTTAGCAAAAAGAGTGAGTAAGAATGAGTGTAGGATGCTTGAAAATGAGAGTAGGAATTTTTGAGTTTCAAAGGATTTTGCTAATTAAGATTACTAATCAGTTGCTAATTTTTGCAAATGAGGGGGTATATATAGAATTCCCCAAAAGTATAACTGTTTGGGACATATGGGTCATTTTTGCAAAAGTTTAAGTGACGTTAATAAAAATAACAACTTTTTTAACTTCGGTAAATTTCACCAACCTGAGAGCATTGATAGATCGTACTTAAGGTTCGGTTGACCGAGTGTCTCAATTCAGTTGACTAGGAGTATTTTGAATTGAAAAGATGGTCAACCAAGTGGAAGGCAATTTTCTTATCTGTGTGGTTCGGTTGATCGTGCTTAGTTTGGTTGACCGAGATACTTTGATCATAATGGTTCGGTCGATGGCGATTGGAATTTCCCATGTGGGGGTTCGGTCAATTAGGGCGTTGCCTATATGTTTCTGGTCGGTCGACCGAGGGGTCAACTTGTTGACCCGGTGGGGGTTCGATCAACCAAAGATCTCAGTGTAACCAAGTTCGATCAACCGAACATGCCATCCTTGGGCATTTCGGTCATTTTCTCTTTAAAATGCTGACCCTATTCACATGATGATTAACATATTTTAATAGGACACTCTTTTATGCATGCATGGGGGACCTAAGGTCAATCTAAGTCTTTTTGAGCTTATCTATCTAATCATGCATGTAATGCATAGATTATTACAGACCATTTCCTATTTACTATTACAGACCCAACTAAGAAATGAATTGAAATACAACATAATATAGTCTTCAAGCTCTACTTCATGTGCCATCAATTTGATTTGCTAATTATATACCTGCATATAAACTAGATAGCCATCAAATACTTGAGTATTTGTCATTATCAAAACCGGGTATGACCATGAGGTCAACAGTATGGTTTATAAATAATGACTTCCGCTATTAGGGATGTTTATATGACTGTTTACCCGGTACCCACTTCAAGTCGGGTTATGTTAATACGGTATCAGAGATTCTCATGTGGCCGATGTGTGATTTGAATATTTATTATTTATTGGAAAAAAATGGTATGAAAATCGGGGCATCACATCTACTATTAAATTATCTTCATGTTTATGTTATTTTGAAAAAAATAACTTATGTAATTTTTTTATTAAAAGTTTTACATATAATATGCTTGGTAATATTTTGTTATCTTTCCTAATTCTTAAATTTTACTTTTCATTTACTAGATCATAACAAAATAAACTTGATAAAATGGAAGATGACATGTGTTTGGTGGATAGTGGCACGACTCACACTATTCTTTGTGTTAAAAAATATTTCTTGCAATTAGTATTAGCTGAAATTAATGTTAATACAATATTTGGCTCTGCAAATGTAATAGAGGGCTCTAGAAGAGTTCACATTATGTTTCCACATGGGAAAAAATTGTATATTGATGATGCGTTGTATTCTAGTAGATCCCAAAGCAATCTACTAAGTTTTAAAGATATACGTCACAATGGATATTATGTTGAAATAAAAAATGAAAGAGATATGGAATATCTTTTAATTACATCTACAGTTTCAAACCAGAAGATCATATTAGAAAAATTTTTCATCTGGCCTATATTTTACAAAAATAATGATGGTTGAATCAAATATTATGCACTAGAAGTACCCTAAGCCTAGAAGTTTTATACTTTGGCATGATCATCTTGGCCATCCTTGTTCAACTATGATGCAACAAATCATTGAAAATACACATGGATATCCATTGAAGAATCAGAAAGTTCTTTTACCTGGTGATTATATTTGTACTTCTTGTGCTCAAGAAAAACTACTTGTTAGACCTTCTCTATCTAAATTATCTTTAGAGTCTTCATATTTTCTGCAAAGAATACAAGGAGATATTTGTAGCCCAATCCATCCATCTTTTGGCCCATTTCGATATTTCATGGTTTTAATTCATAACTAAACCATTTTGTGTATGAACATGTGCAATAGAATGTTCAACACTTATTCCTATTGACATGCAATAGTCATAAAATGCTTTTAAAGAAAATTCACCTGCATTATCTAAACGGACAGTCTGAATGGGATGATCAGGAAAACTTGATCTTAACTTTATTATTTGAGCAAGAAATTTAGCAAAAGCAACATTACGAGTTGAAAGTAGACAAACATATGATCATCGACTGGAATCATCAATTAAAACCATGAAATATCGAAATGATTGGCTAAAATGGAAAGACGCAATATAGGCTAAGCTAGGCTCATTAGCCAAACGTAAGGTATTTGGACCAGTAGTCCAAACACCTGAGAATGTCAAACCTGTTGGGTATAAATGAGTTTTTGTATGTAAAAGAAATGAAATGAATGAACTTGTGAAATACAAGGCGCATTTTGTAGCACAAGGTTTCTCCCAAAGGCATGGTATAGATTATAATGAGACCTATTCCCCTGTTATGGATGCAGTTACTTTCATATTTTTGATTAGTTTAACGGTTTCTGAAGGACTCAACATACACCTCATGGACGTAGTAATAGCTTACTTGTATGACTCATTGGATAATGCAATATATATGAAAATCCCTAAAGCATTTAAAATGCCTGAAGCATATAATCCAAAACAACGACAAATGTATTCTGTTAAATTACAAAGATCCTTATATGGATTGAAGCAATTTGAACGAATATGGTAAAATCGTCTAAGTAAATATTTGTTGAAAATTGGATATGAACATAATCTTATCTGTCATTGTGTTTTCATTAAGAAGATAAAATCTGAATTTACTATAGTTGCAGTTTATGTTAATGACATAAACATAGTAGGAACTCCAGAATAGATCTCAATGACTGCTGACTACTTAATGAAAGAATTTGAGATGAAGGATCTTGGGAAAACAAAATTTTGCCTTAGTTTTCAAGTTGAACATTTAACAAGTGGGATTCTTATTCATCAATAATCTTAGATAGAAAAAATCTTGAAACAATTTTATATGGATAAATCCTATCCATTAAGCTCCTTGTGAAAAAGGATCTTTTTCATCCTCGAGAAGAAGATGAAAAAATTCTTGGTCCCGAAATACCCTATCTTAGTGCAATATGAGCTTAATAGGAGTACTCTTGTATCTTGCAAATTGCACTAGACCCAGATATAGCTTTTGCGGTAAATTTGCTGGCAAGGTTTAGTTCTACACCAACTCAGAGACATTGGAATGAGTAAAACATGTCCTTCGTTATCACCGTGGCACATCTAATATGGGTTTATTTTACCTAATGGGAGTAAAGTCGGAGTTGAAAGGATATGCTGATGCTGGATATCTTTCTAATCCTCATAAAGCTTGACCACAAATAGGCTATATCTTTATTTGTGGTGATACTATTATCTCATGGTGATCTATAAAACAAACGATCACCGCTACTTCTTCAAACCATTCAGAAATATTGGCAGTTCACGAAGTAAGTCGTGAATGTGTATAGTTAAGAACTATAATCCAACACATTAAAGGGACAAGTGAATTATCATTGGCGAATGACACGCCAACAATATTGTACCAGGACAATGCAGCATGTATTGCACAAATCAAAGGTAAATACATAAAAGGTGATAAAACTAAACATATTTCACCAAAGTTCTTTTATACTCATGAACTTCTGAAGAAAGGAGATGTTGACATTTACAAAATTCATTCAAGTGACAACTCAGCAGATTTATTCACAAAAGCATTGCCAACTTCAATTTTCAAGAAGCATGTACATAACATTGGAATACGACAACTTAAGGACATTTCTTAATTGATTGTATTTTTTAAGGGAAGTATGAATATTGTACTCTTTTTCCTTCGTTAAGGTTTTGTCCCACAGAGTTTTCCAGCGTTAAGGTTTTAACAAGACATATTCATAGTGTATAGTCATCCAAGGGAAAGTGTTGTAAAACATGTATATTTATGTGGATACCTATCTAGATAATAGGTTACAAAATTTGGTATGCCCATATAATGGTTCATTATATGGTTAACCTTTGGGATTCTAATGTATTTGCCTATATAAGGATGTTCTTTACAAAAAAATGAGATAATAAGATGATTATCAGGAATAGGAAGAGGAAGGACTGGAGACGATGTATGAGTTGGAGATATGAGGTGATAGGGAAAAACATTTTATTCAAAAGTGACATCACTGGAGATGAATTTTTTTTTTTGTTTTCAAGATCATAGACACAATAAGCCTTATGATGAGCAGGATAACCTAAGAAAACACATCGAAGAGCACAGGGGGATATTTTATCGCGGTGTTGACGAGTAGTTTGGGCATAGCACAAGCACCTAAACACGCGCAAGTGTGTACATGACAGTGGTTTATGAAAAAGAAGTTCATAAGGGGACTTATGATTGAGGTTGGGTGAACGAGTGCGGTTAATTAAATAAGTGATTATGAGAATGCATTCACCCTAAAAAGAGATGGAAAGATTAGCTTGAAAACATAAACACCGAGCCACATTAAGAAGGTGTTTACACTCAACAACACCATTCTATTGAGGTGTATCCACACATATGCGCTCATGAAAAATGCCTTTGATCATGGAAAAAGGTTTGAAGTGGAGTGAATAGAAACTCTCAACCATTATCAACAATCCTTTGGTATTGTTCGCTGGTGAGACCAGGGATAGCAATCTTAGAAGAGGTTGAAGAACCTATGAATATTTGTTGCCATTGAAAAACCATGTGCTTCCATAACGTCAAATCAGTTCAGATGAATCAAACATCCAAATCGGGTCAAATCCGATCTTTGCAACGACAAAAAATATAAACCTTCAATTTGATAATCTTTGAGTTTATTCAAAGAAGCCAAAGGTGTCGTCGGAGTGTTGAGACTATTAAGGCAAGCCGAAACCGAAGATGATCAATCGAAAAACTGTTGAAGAAGATGGGCGTCGGAGAAGACAACTAAGATGGATCGTTGGAAAGCTATGAACAGAAACCAGCCAAAACGACAAATTGGAACTAAGAGAGATGATGACGGAGATGGAAAAGAACCACCGGATAACTGAGGAATGATGGAGACAAGACTTCGCCTGACTGAGATAATGTCGGAGATGATGACGTCAGAGAACTAAACTGATACGGGATCGCCAGAGAAGATGGCTGGAGTGGCTGATTGCAGAGGACGAAGACGATGCTGAGAACTAAGAAAAGCCAAAAGGCTAAGAGATGATGAACCAACGAACATTGGAGATGCTGGAAAGTCACCGGAGCTTCGCTAAAAGGTCCCCGGAGATGACGGTGAGCGACGGCAGATGCGGCAGTGTTTGGCCGCTGGTGATAACCTTAGGGAGATAGCCTTGGATGAGGAGGTTTTGGCAGGGAAGAGATGAGAATCAACTGGAAATGCATCGGCCGAAACAGAAAGCTGATACCACAACCACTAAGCACGATAGAGAATAGAGAGAGCAGGGAGCGGCGCCGGAATGGAGACCTGCCGGAGAAGACGAAAGGAGTTGAAACGAGAGAGAGCCAAGAGAGAACTACGTGCCTGCGAGTCGCCGAAAAATCAAGAAGCTGTTGAGACGAACCACCGAAGCTGTTGTAGAAGACACACCAGCTAAGAAAAGAGAACGCTGGAGAAGAGCGGGACGACACTAGAAAAATAAAGAGATGGCTGTTGCTACCACAATTAAAAAGAACCAGAGATGACTGCCGCTATTGCTCTCACCAAAAAAGATAGAGATGACGGGGACGACGCCGGAGAAGATGAGAGACCCGAGAGATGTTGCCGGAAGTGGGAACAGAGAGGGATTGAGACATCAGGGAGTGCCGGTAAGGGTGCAGCAAGGGTGGGCGGCGGCAAGGGTGCGGTGGCAGCAAGAAAGATAGAAAAATTAGGGTTGCTCTAATACCACATTAAATTTGGAGAAAAGATAATTTTTCTCTATTGATTCTCTCATATTATAAGGGATATAAGGGTATATATATACATGAGATAATTGAAAAATAGAAACTGTATATTTTTCTATATGGAAAGGATATATTTTTCTAATATATTTGCATATATAAGGACATTTTTTATAACAAAATGAGATAATAAGATGATTAGTAATATCTAGTTCCTAAAAACCTGGACTATTGAATTTCTACTACTCCAATTTTTTTTTTCTCTTTTTATTTCATTTGCAACAATAATGTAAATTAAAGTCTTAAAAAATACAAATGCTTCCTCTAAGTTAAAAAAAATGCATCAATGCTAAACTGACATTAAAGATATCTAACTATGTGGGTTTTAAATGATCAAGTTTAGAAAGAACATTTCCAGCTGTAAAACGATCATTATTAAAAAATAAAAATGGAAAATATTACTTATAGGCAATTAGTCAACAACTACCAACTCACATACTGCAAACCTCTCAGCCCACGCGCTCTGCTATTGGACCGTAAAAGTGGACCCACGCCATAAATAAATGGAAACTGGCATAAGTTTGAAATAAAAAACAAAATACACAGGCTGAGAATATAAGCGTAAGCATTCTAAAAAAAAATAAAAAAGGAATGGGGGGAGAGAAGACCACTGGTTTACCTTTCCGTTGATTTCGCTCATTCCGTTGTCGATGAAATCCCCTCTTCTTCCACTTTCCGCAATCCTCGCGAAGGGCTTTTACTCAAAGGGGTCAAGCGAGGGAGAGAGAGAAGCAGAGTCGCACACAATATTTAAGCCAATTCTCTCTCCTTCCATCTTCTGCAAATCGCCACAATTGAGCCGACTCTGGTTTAAACTCACCCACTTGACCCGTTTCCCCACCCGGGTTGATCTGGGTCACGCCCATTTTCTCCGATCCATGCTTCGGGGTCGCCGCCATTGCTGATGGGTTGTGCCACCTCCAAGCAGGCGGTGTCGGTTACGCCGGCGATAGACCACTCGGGGGCGTTCCGGGAGAATGGGAAGAAGAAGGGCGCGGCGGGGGGTCGGAGCCGGGGTGGGTTGTCGGAGGTGGAGAAGAAGAGGGCCGAGTCGGGGCTGAGTGGGAGCGAGTTGGGCGAGTCGGGCAGGGGGAGCTCCTATGGCGGGAGTGACTCCGTGAGCTTTAGGCTTGGGAATTTGCAGAAGTACGTTGAGGGGGAGCAGGTGGCGGCCGGTTGGCCCGCCTGGCTCAGCGCCGTCGCCGGAGAAGCCATTCAAGGTTGGGTGCCACTCCGTGCCGAATCATACGAAAAATTGGAGAAGGTTGTCATATTACAAATATATAAATGCACATTATTATTATTATTATCCCTGAGATGAGTTTAGTTTAATGAAATTTATGATTTAGTTGCATTCTAAGTTTTATTGAATTCATAAACTGAATTGCTATATGTTTTGCCCATTGTCAAAGTTCATTTATTATTGAAATTTAAACGTAGTTTCGTTATGATTGATATTAAATTTATGAATTGAAGATTATTTCCTTTTGATTTTCTTGTTCTGTTTTGTAAGCTGGGAGAATGGAACTCCGTCATGGAAATTTTGTCTTGCAATTTTGTTTCTGTAAAAAATAATAATTTGCCTATTTAAGGCTGCAATGAGTTGCGCATCATCAACCATAACGGATGTTTATTGAACTTATGGAAGTTCACCTCTATGTTTGTTTTCATTTCATGTTCTTACTTATATCATTCATGCAGTGTAAAAGCTAAAGTTTTCACTGCACTGAAATTAAATGCCATTCATGGGAATTACCTAACATTTTCAGGGAATGTCATGGAGCAGCAGTGTACTGCAGTAGTCATGTGATGCTGGTTCATAGCTTTTAATGATTCATCATTTTCAAAGTTTTGGTATATTTAAGGAGTAAAAGCTCTTCTCATGCTACTAAAGATTCAATGGGCTTAATTTTGAGCGTGCTTTGAGTTAAAGTACTTACGCTCTTAAAGCTTTTTGAAAGAAATATTATGTGCGTTTATTACTTCTAAGTGTCCCAGATTAATTGAAATGTTGACAGCAGGAAGAACTTGGTAAATAATGTGTTAAGATTTATTCCACAGAACCAAGAGTCACTAAGTGCTTTTTGTTGTTGTTGTTGACTTGATAATACTTTTCCCTTGAGATTCTGATTCTTGATTTGATTAGAAAACTTTGTAGTTTCTTTTCCAGTTTCTAAATGTCTAATAGCACATGGTTTCATTGTCATAAGATTCTGTGCTGTTCTTGCTACATTGGCTGGATTTAATAACTTTTTGTGATTTCAACTGCCTTAATAGATTGGACAAGGTACATACAGCAGCGTCTTCCGTGCACGTGACCTAGAAACAGGGAGAATAGTTGCTTTGAAGAAGGTGCGGTTTGACAATTTTGAACCTGAAAGCGTTAGGTTCATGGCACGAGAAATAATGATTCTCCGCAGGCTTGACCATCCAAACATTATAAAACTGGAGGGTTTAATTACTTCCCGGTTGTCATGTAGCATATATCTTGTTTTTGAGTACATGGAACATGATCTTACTGGACTCTTGGCTTGCCCTGACATCAAGTTCAGCGAGTCACAGGTTTGTCTATTAAATTATTATTCTGTGTGTTATGCCTTATAATTTTTTTTCATTGTATGATTGAGACCACAACAGAAAAGAAATGGTCCAATTTAGTTACATTATTTTCCTGTGCATCCAGGGATTCAATGATTTCTTTTCCTTTCTTATATAACTTCATTGAAAAAGAGAAAAAAAAATTTGATATTTATTGTGCAGATTAAATGCTATATGAAACAGTTGTTATCTGGGCTAGAGCACTGTCATTCACGAGGTGTAATGCATCGAGATATTAAAGGATCAAACCTTCTAATTAATAATGAAGGAATCCTTAAGGTGGCTGACTTTGGATTGGCAAACTCCTGCAGCTCTGGGTACAGACAACCCATGACCAGCCGTGTTGTGACTCTATGGTACCGCCCTCCTGAACTTTTGCTAGGGTCAACGGAGTATGGTGCATCTGTGGATCTTTGGAGTGTTGGTTGTGTATTTGCCGAAATTCTCCTTGGAAGACCACTCCTTCAAGGGAGAACTGAGGTAATTTCTTTGTCGAAATATATGGTTTCCTATTTATGTTTTTAACTGTTTTGATGAACAACAAATCAAATTATAAAAAGTTCTAATTTTTATGGGTTAGAAGATGATGAGAAAAATGCAGTTTTAGTCTAAATGACCTGTACCACTGGCAATGTCATAATAATTGATTCCTCAGTGGTGATCAAATATAGCATGAAAACAAAATACCAAAGTTTAATTGGAGAAAGCCTTATATGAATGACTTTTAGTCACAGTGGCCTGTGAAAGTTACTTAAGTTGCCTGAAAATTTAATGTAATGCATAGAATATGATTAGCTTTCAACCCAGTAGTTCATTCAACTTTTGATCCTTGTTAACTTCCTCCAAAGCTAATCCTAACTCTGCTCAGTGCTGGGCTATTGGCAGGGTAATATGATCACTGCAATCACCACTTTATGATAGTTATCTTTAACACAAAGTAGAAATCTGCTTCTGTTATCCTTTCTTTTTATTGTTATGCTTCTAAATAGGACTGTATTTTGTAATGGTTGAGATTACATTGGCTTCAGTGTGCTGTGGAGGATTTTTTGGACATCATGCATATACCATTTAGGTTCAAAAAAGGAAAAAAGATCATATCCACTAGTGCTTTTCTATTTTTTGTTTATTTCTGTTAGTACTTACGGTCTGCTGGATTCCAAAGAGCTTTCTTGTAGGCATATTAGCATCAGTACTTAGTGAAAGGCAACTAGATTCTTCCATTTAATCATCATCACAGGATAATGAATAAGTGGTGACCGCTACATATAAATTAAACAGAATAAACAAAGTGCATGCAGTCTTCCAGCTGATGGGAAATAAAAACTAGTTCCTGCATGAGTTTGTGACTGAGTAATTGCTTGATGTTGTATGAAAAAATGTCTGAACAGGACATTCTCTCCTTGTAAAACATTTAGTTCAAATTCCTAACCTTCCCTTGGCCCCACCACCATAGAGGGCCCCCAAGGAAAGAAGATATGACTTTAAATTGTCATTGTGTTCACTTGGAGGGGCAGATATAGGTATTTCTGTCATATTTACTAAGAACCTAAGATTATAGTCTATAACTCTACATGAAAATATTTGCATTATTATCCAGAGTCCAGACTAACCTGACTTTATCTTGTACTGTATAAAAGAATTTATACAATAAGCAGCTTTTCTTGTATTATTGTTTCAGTTTTTTTTTTTCACTAGTTGATTTGAATTTTTTTTTCCCGATCTGCAGGTTGAACAACTGCACAAGATTTTCAAGCTATGTGGATCCCCACCTGAAGAATACTGGAAGAAGTCTAGACTTCCTCATGCAACTCTGTTTAAACCTCAGCATCCTTATGAGAGTTGTCTTTGGGATACATGTAAAGGTTTACCAACAAATGCTGTTAACTTGATTGAAACTTTACTTTCTGTAGAACCATACAAACGAGGGAGTGCCTCTTCTGCTCTCAATTCTGAGGTATGGTAAAAAAAAATACTAGCACTTTTCTCTTTCACGAATTAATAGTTTTAAGGATGCGTGACACCAAGCTATATAATTGGCATGCATGTTATAAGCAGCCAAATCAAATGCAGATTTATTGTGTTTACAGTTGTGAAGTGTTTAAATTTCATACATGGTTATTCTTATTTTTCTTTAGCAAGTTTTACTCTAGGTTATCTGTATCTAATCTAGCATGGAAATTCTAATTGTCATGCTTTATCCATAGTACAACACTAAATAATGTGGTATCCATGTCTGTATTATTAATCATTGTTAAAGTTTTAATTTTTTTTTATACTATTAACTTTATATGCTATTCTCAGTATTTCACGACAAAGCCTTATGCATGTGATCCTTCAACTTTACCAAGGTATCCACCTAACAAAGAAATTGATGCAAAGAGTCGTGAGGAGACAAGGAGGTGAGGTTTCCTATTGTCTTTATCCAAAGTAAATATTTCATGCAGATAGTATGCTTAAACTGGTGTGATTTTAGCTCAGTCATCAAGTCTGCAGCTAAGCACCTTTGTTTGGCTGTCTTGTGTTAAATTTTTGGGTTTGTGTTTGGCCCTCTCTGTGAACTTCGAATCAGTCCAGTATGTTTTACACAGCATTCAAATGCATGTGTTGATGTAGTAATAATGTAAGAATGATCACCATAATCACCACACATGACAAGAAATCTTTACTCGTTGAATCCTGAAGCACTCTAATTTTTCACTAGTATGTTCAGTGACAAATTTATTTATTATCAGCCAATGTTGACTGATATAAAATGCTAGAAATAATACTCATGTGCCGTTCATTAATGACTTGAATGTCCCATTAATGCATGCCTTTTTTAGGATGTGTGTTTAATTTGGACATAAGTGAGCGAGCCTACTAAAATTTTGGTCCTCTGCCATTCTCATAATTTAATATGGCTTACTATTATGATATTTAATCATCCACTAGCATTTCATTTTTCAGGAAAAAGTCTAGTGGAAGAGTCCGTGGGCCTGAAACAAGAAAAACAAGTAGAAAACCAAATGGGATCAATAAACTAGCACCAGCAGAGGTCTCTCTCTCTCTCTCTCTCTCTCTGAGCTAGAAACATGCATGCATGGGTTCATTTTTAGCATAGGTTCTTACAATGCATACAGATCCACGTTAGTGCAGCTGTTAAGGAAAACTGAACATTTTTTTTTTTGTTCCTACCTGTATAGGATTTGGCAGCACATCAAGGTGTCCATAAAACTAATGGTAATATGCATGTTGTTAAAGAACGATATGTCTTCCCAGCTGTGGAGCTTCGAAAGGATGTAACAGATGAGGGTTCCCATGTAAAAAATGCATCTCAAGGGGATATTCCCTTTTCAGGTCCATTACAAGTTTCAGGGTCAAGTGGTTTTGCCTGGGCAAAAAGGCGAAAGGATGATGCATCCAACAGGTCGCACAGTAGGTCTAGTTCAAAGGGTCTTTATAATGCATTAGAATCTTCCGCTGCAATAAATTCAAGGAATAATTTTGACTCGAAAAGGCATGAAAATGGGGATGTCTTGCGTGGACTTCACACTGATTCCAGGGGCCGTGATACCTATGAGAATGCAAAATGTACACAGAGACAGTGGGGCCATTTTGAGCGTCCGGATTCGTTTGATGGTTCTGATGGGTACCATTCACAGGAACTAACATGGGCACTTTATCAGAGAGAGGAAATGGCAGCTAAGAAAAACAACTCGGTGAGTATTATTTTAAATTTTGATGTCAACACTCAACAAAATGCTAAAAAAAAGCAATGGTGACATGCTGGTGATAAGTCAAAATATTGTAGTTACAGGATGAAAAAAAAAAATAAAATTATGAACATTTTGAAGTGCCTTTGAATGAAAAAGGCAATCTCTAACATAATGAATATTTTAAGAAATACTGGTTGAACGAATGGGAAAAAAGTCGTTTGCTTGTGCGGATTTCAGTGATTCAAATCCCAATTTATAGAAAAATGGTTGCTTAAGTTTGAGCCCCAATTTATCAAAAAAATAACTTCATTTTTTATGGTTGGTGTAAATGATTATGTTTCTAGTGATACATTAGGTCAATTCTGAATATATATTCCACTTTGAATATATACAACAGCAACAACAAGTCTTAAGTACCTTTAGGTAGGATCAGTTACGTGAATCTTTCTCTACCAATTCACCTAATTCAGAGCATTTTCCTCTATTAGATTAAGGGCTATTAAATCCTTCCTTACTACTTCATTCCAAGTTATTTTAAGCTTATCCCTACCCCTTTTCATGTCAGAAGCTATAACTAACTCACTCTTTCTTACATATGTCTACTGGCTCTGCATTTCAAATTTCCAAATCATTTAAGTCACCCCTTCCCTTATCTTATTTTCAACTGGTGCTATGCCTAAATTATTGCATATTTGTTCATTTGTTACCGTATCTTTTAATGTTAAATCACTCATTCACATTAACATATGCATCTCAATAACTTTCATTTTTTGTACATATTTTTTAGATGCCCTACATTCTGAACCATAAAACATAGTTGACCTTATAGCCGTCTTATAAAATATTCCTTTTAATTTTAAGGGTATTCTATGATAATACAACACATATGATGCGCTCCATTGTACCCAACCCGTCTTAATTTTATGTACGACATCTTCTTCAATTTTCCGTTCATCTTGCATTATCGATTGAAGATATCTAAATCTATTAGTGCTATTAATCTCTTGATTACCCAATTTAATCTTCTCTCAGCTATTACTCCTTACCTTGTTGAAATTACATTTCATATATTCTATTTTATTCCTACTTATCCTAAGCCTTGTAGACCCCAACGTTGCTCTCCAAAGTTCTAGTTTAGACTCCATCTGCTCCTATTATCATCAATTAACATGATATCATATACAAACAACATATAACAAGGGATCTCATTATGGATATTCCTAGTAATTACATCAATTACTAAAGTAAAAAGATAAGGTCTCAAGGTAGAACCTTGATGTACACCTATTGTCATTGGAAATTCTCTAGAATCTCCTCCTATAGTATAACGCTAGTCACACTACTCTATCATACATATCTTTAATGACTTTTGTATATCTACTGCAAACTCTGTTCTTTTCTAATATCCACCAAAACACTTCTCTAGGTACTCTATCATAAGTTTTCTCTAGGTTAATAAAAATCATATGCAAGTCTTACTTTTCCCCAAACTTTTCCATTAAACTTCTTAAAAGATAAATGTCTTCTATTGTTGATCTCTCAGGCATAAAACCAAATTGATTATATGAAATTTTCGTTTTTTTATATTCTATGTTCAATTACTCTTTCCCATGATTTCATTGTATGACTCATAATCTTAATTCTTCGATAGTTATTATAGTTTTGAATATCGCCTTGCTTTTTCATATAAAGGTATTAACGTATTTTTCTTGACATTTTCTTGGTTTTTATTATATTATTGAATAGATTAGTTAACCAAATAATTCTTTTATCCCATAAAACATTTTATCTGGTCCTGTAAATTTTCCACTTTTCATTTTTTTTTTAATGTCATCTTAACTTCCAGGATTCTAATTTTACAAATAAATCTCCTATTTTTTTAATCTTCTCTTCATTTGTCACTTCCAGGTTTAATCTTTCATTTTGGTTTTCATTAAACTTATCAAAGATTCTTTGCCATCTGTCTTTTGTGTCTTCGTCCCTAATTAAGACAATATTATTCTCGTCCTTTATACATTTTACATCGCCTAAATCTTTACATTTTCCTTCTCTAACTCTACTAAATTTATAAATGATTTTTTCTCCTTTTGTATCTAGTTTATTATATAAAGTGTCATGAGCTCTGTGTTCAGTTTCATTAATAGTTTTTTTTTCCCCTTTTTTTATATTTTTCAAGATTTTCTGTATTTTACACCAAATTTTTTTTTTTCTTAACGACATTTTGGACTTCTTCCCACCACCTACTTTCTTCACTACCCAAATATCTTCCTTTGGACTTACCTAAAACCTCTTTTGCTATCCTTACGATAGAATTTTCTATTTTATTCTAAATAATATTGGCATCAACCTTATCCCCCACTGTCTAACAACATTCTTTATTCATTTTATCTTTGAATTTTACTATATTATCTCCCTTGAAGTTTCACCATCTAGTCCTCTTGTGTTCATTTATGCTGCCACTCTTCCATTTTTTAATATGCATATCTAATGCTAAGACTCTATGTTGTGTAGCTAAACTTTCATCTGGAAACTTTACAATCCTTACAAAATAGACGGTCCCTGATTTTAGTTAAGAAGAAATCTATTTGGCTTTTATTGTACCCACTTTTGAAAGTTATTGAGTATTTTTCTACTTTTAAAAAGCAAATATTCAATATAACCAAATCGTAAGACATGACAAAATCTAAGATTGTATCATCGTCCTCATTTTTATCTTCATATCCATGACCTCCATGTATCCTTTCATAACTTATATTATCTTTGCCAATGTGACCATTCAAATTAGCTCATATGAATGTCTTTTCAGACATTAGTATTCCTTGCAAAATAGTATCCGTATCTTTCCAAAATTGCTTTTTCAAATTTTTTGCTAAAACCTATTTGGGAAGCATATGCACTAATGACGTTCACTATCTCAGCCGAAAACTATCCTGATTTTAATAGTCCTATCTCTGAGTCTTTTAACATCTATTATATTATCTTTTAGGTCTTTATCTACAATAATATTCACCCTGTTTTTATGTCTCTCTACCAGTGTATCAAAGTTTAAATCTTGATTTTTCAATTTCTTTAGCTTTTTTTTTGTTACCCATTTCGTCTTTTTAAGGCATATTAAGTTGATTTTCCTTCTAAAGATTATTTTCACTATTTCCATGCTTTTCCCGTAAGAGTCCCCATATTCCAAGTTGCTAATCTTTTCTTAGTTTCTTGTGCTAACTTATTAACCCTCTCCCTTTTATACTGCCGTGATATATATATTTCATGATAATAAGATCTGACAAAGTTTTACATTGGCTGTGAGCTACCTAAAGAAGTTTTAAGTTGAATATATATATATTTGTAGATTTATTCCTTGTTTACTTTCTTGATCTGATTTAAAACAGGTTTATCAGGATCAAGGGGACAAGGTTGAATTCTCAGGACCTTTGTTATCTCAGTCTCATAGAGTTGATGAACTCTTAGAGAGACATGAGCGCCACATCCGCCAAGCAGTTCGAAGGTCATGGTTCCAACGAGGTAATTGATAAGAAATATAACTGTTTTCTTTGTGGGAGTGATTATAGTATCATCACCCATGCCAGATTTGTATGCTTCTCTCTGTATTCTCTCTGCATGCGCACGCTGGTAAATTTACTCAAAGCTGTTATGTATAATATAGTACGAATCTTTGATTTGCAGGTAAGAAACAAGGGAAGTAATCGCTGGATATATTAACTCGGCCAACAAAAGGACCAGAGTACTGATTTCCCTTCCTGGGTAGAATGACGATTTTTAGTGTTGTTGCCGAACCCAGCATTCAGGATCATCAACAGGGCTACTGGGGGAAAAAAAAAAAAAGAGCCATAAACTAGGCAAATCTTCAGCGGGAGACTCGTAGCAGCAAAGTTGAGAAGCTGGAATCTGATGAAACTACAAATTTCAGTTCACAGCTGCTGGTGCAGTAGGTCAGGAAACAGGGAACAAAGATGGAACTGAGATGATGGACCAGTTCATCATTCCAAATAGATATAAATTGTCAGCAGCTGCTTCTTCTTTTTCAAATTTATTGTGTTTTACATTTCTGTTCAAGATTTGTGAAATTTCTCCAGCAGTGTATAGATCAAAGTACAGGTTAATCTAGGGCGAGGATAGGCTTTGAATTGGCATTTGAAAAAAAAAAAAATTTGTGGGGTTGATTGCACATCCATTTCATGGGCAACGTTCCCCATTTCATGTAGAGTTGTAGTAAAAACATGTTCTTAATGGATTGGGTCCAAACATTTATTTTGATTCATTCAAATTTAATTCTGCCTGTTTGGATCATTTGAAAAAACAAGTTCATTTTTAGAAAAGTAATATGTATCACTAGTGAGCAATATTTGGTTTATAATTAAATAAGTACTTATTTTAGAAAAGTACCTTTCCAACTATTTTTTTTTATAGGAAATAAGTATTTTCTAAAAAATATAAATATTTTAAAAGTACTTATGTGAAAAAATATTTATAATAAGTAATCGTAAACTATTTTTAGATAAGTACTTTTTTAGAAAATTACTTTTCTGTTAAGTGATTCCAAAAGATACCGAGCAAAAGATTTAGATTCGAGCACTTACAATGCCATAAATGATCTTATTTTAGATGTTTATTGCGAAACTATTTACGATATTTGTTTGTATTAATAGCTTAAAAATCTGGGAACTTGTACTATTTAATTTTTTTCTAGATGTTTTAAGGGCTAGTTGGCATTACAAGTAAAAAAAATATATAGAAATAAAAATTAGAAGCGGAAATTAAAAATTTTAAAATCTGAAAATTGAAAATTAACAATTGTTTGCTATAAACTTAAAACAAATTTTAAAACTTTATTAAATAAATGCTCACTTAAATAACTATGATTAAAATAATTAAAATATAAAAAGTATACAAAATAAAATATTTTAATAAAAAAATTATTGTAACTATTATGCTTAATTATTATATTTCATAAATTAATATACGAGAACAATTATACATTACAATTGAAAAATTGTAAAAGTATCCTTTAAATGGCTTTGCTTTTTATTATTTCTTAAATTTTTTTAGTAATTATAAAAATATTATTATTTTAATTATATTTTAAATCTATGGGGTCATTTTATTTTAGTTTTATCTAAAAATTATGTATAAAATGAATGATTTAATTTTAAAAATGTAATTTTGAATCTTATAGTATTTTAGAACTTGCAATACTTTCTAATTTTTTATCCAAACATTTTTGAGCATTGATTGTTATCGTTAAACATTATAGAAAAATTTAAATAAAGAATAAAAACTAAAAAGTGAAAAATTAGCAATTGTTTGGTATAAACTCAAAACTTAAAAACTTGCTTAAAAAGTTCTCATTTAAATAATTATTAAAAATATAATTCAGAATAATAAAAATACAAAAGAATACAAACTAAAAATATTTTAATGGAAATGAAAATTATTATAATTATTTTTCTTAATTATTATATTTCATAATTCAATTCACAAGAACAATCTTATTGAACATCACAATTAAAAAAATAGCAAAAAAATGAATTTTTTTTTTTTTTTTAAAATTAAGAATACTTTAAGTTTAATTGTATTCAAAATCTATATGGTCATTTAACTTTATTTTTAATAAATATATATATATATTGTAACGTCACAATTCATGCCTTGAAAAATAAAGACAAGAAAAGTGGAACAAATATTAATTTTTATATTGAATAAAAGAATGGGTACAATTTTTGTGTGTTTTTACAATGGGGTAAAATTTTCTCGGATTCAATCTTCTTGAAAGTAGATCTGCCAATTTAAGGGTTCAATGAGTGTGCTCTTGAACAAAGCAATAGTAGATCTTTCAATTAATATGTTGACTTTTTGAGTTCGATCCTTATTTTGATAATGACAAATCGTAAGAATCTTATTTGTACATTTAGTGTATGAACCGATGTACATTTCAGAAGGCACAAATACTCAAAGCAATATGGAAGCCATGAGAAACTTAAAGCACAAATGACTTGGCCCATTCCATGGAAGATTGAAGAGCAAAAGGATAAAGACACATAAATTTTCAATTGTATTGTTTTAAATTTTTTTGTAATATGCATGTCTTCTTTAATATGATGGAAAACTCAAAATGACCATAGACTAACCCTAGGGACTCAAGCTCTTCATGAAAATTCATATACACTTGCCCTAAGTTGGGTTGACTCATTAAGAGGCTTACTAAGTGTGAAAAATAGGGGACTCGTCGACTAATGCATGCCATTCGTTGACTAATGCAAGTCAGTAGCCTTAACGAGTTTTTGCTCTTGTCACTCGTCGACGAACAAGCTTGACTCGTCGATGAAAGGGGCTGACTCGATGACAAGTGATATTGACTAGTCGACGAGAAAATCCAATAGCTTAAAATGTTTTTCAGCCCAAGTGACTCATCGACGAAAGAAGGTGACTTGTCACCTAGTGCATAACGTAATTGGTGTGATCCCAAGAGAGGGGGGGGGGGTGAATTGGGTCTTTAAAAATTTCTTCCTAAGTTAAATCAGATAAAAACGGTATTACTCAACCTAGGGTCTTTTTAATCAGTCTCAATTCCTCCAATTAATCAAGTATGCAAATATTTAAAACAAATATGACATTCTCTACAAATTAAATATTTGCATACATCAAACACATCATATCCCATTTAAGATTTAAAGTGTGTATGTAAAATAAATAAGCTTTGTGTGCCAACATACACGCATACTGCATATGTCATTTAAAATAAATATGTATGCATGCAAGATAGTTATAATAATAAATAAACAAGCATACACATGCTGAAATTAAAGTCTGGGAATATAAATGAGAGAGAGAGAGAGAGAGAGAGAGAGAGAGAGAGAGAGAGAGAGAGAGAGAGAGACACACACACACACACACACACACACACACACACACATGGTTTGTTATCGAGGTTCGGTCAAACCAGCCTACGTCCCCAACTTGGGCATACCCCCTAAGGATTGCACTATTCTTGCTCACTTAAATAGGTAGAGCAGAAGCCATTTACGCCCTCTCCTTACGGGGCGAGGAATACCACAGCTACACTTAGCGGGTGGAGCCATAACCTAGCCACACTTTATGTGTGGTGCCAAGACCCAACTTAATTACCAGGCTGAACCCAACTAGTCTTCCTTACGGGGCGAAGACTCCCTAGTTCAATTTACTGGGTTGAACCAAACCGGTCTCCCTTATAGGGCAGAGACTCCCCAATTCAATTTACCAGCTGAACCCAACCGGTCTATAAAAAACAGTTTTTCGTACATAATACATGCTTCTAAATACAAGCAGACATGTACAACAATAAAACTCTTAAAATGTACCCTCGTATGATATGAAATACAAGCTCAATAGCATAAGGGTGTTTTTCTTAAAATAAAATTTGCAATCTTTGAAAAAAATGTATATGATAAATACTTAAAGATTGAAACCCTATAAAATATTTCTCCAAAGATATTTTCAATAAGAAGTAGGAGAACCTAGGCTTTGCTTCCAAAGAGTTTTTACACAAATAGGAATGTATGATCTTTGATTTGAAAATATGGGGAAAAACATGTCAAAGATTGAACGTGATAAATATGTTCTCCAATAAAGATTTTGCAATAAAAATTTGTTTGGAAAAACAGATTTAAGCTAAAAAATATTTGTGCAATAAATCAAGATGAGCTTATGAATCTTGCAACAGAAGTGCAAAAGATTCATAAGCAAGAACTTGGTTTTTCCTAAAGATGTTTATCAAGAAAAATGTATAGGAAAAACACTTAAGCATACTCTCAAGAATGATTTTAAAAAATAAAGAACAAGTGAGAGTAAATGCTATGGATGTAAAAATAAAAGCCCAAAAATAAAAGCTCTCTTTCCATAAATATTTTTCAAAAACAATAAGTGAAAGAGATTTGGAGAGAGTAGAAAAAATTTGCCCCAGAGAAAGATTTTTTTCAATAAAAAATTGTTTGGGGGAACTTTGATTAAAAATAACCCCCAAAAAAAAAAAAAAAAAATTAGAGAGAGAGTTTTGGCTAATCAAAGTTACTAATTAGAGTTATGAAGGGGGGCATTTATAGATTTCTGAAAAATTTGACCATTGGGGACACATTTGGTATTTTTAAAATTGTTTAATTAAAAAATTAAACGAGCGCTAGAAAATTACTGCAACCTGAGAGGTTCAGTTGACCACACACAATAATTTGAATTTTAAAACGGGTTTGGCTAGTCGAGGAAAGGGTCGGTTGGCTAGCCTGGGTGACTTTCCAAACCTTCGTAGGTTCGGTCGGCTAACGCTTGAGCCGGTCTACCGGTTCTTTAGGGTCAGTCAGTCGAGGGCATTTTGTTCATAGTTGACCGGTCAACTGAGGAAGGTAAAGGGGGCAAGTTCAAAGGTCGGTCGACTGTGAAAGCTAAATTCAAAAAATGGTCGGTCGACCGAGCTAAGTCAAACCTTGACTTTGCCAAGGTTCGGTCGATTGAGCTGTTTATAACTTGAAGTGGCTGATCGACCGAAGTCCTTATAAAAATCAATTTTGGCCGTTTTTATGACCTTAAATTATTTTGAAAACCTTTGTGTAGGTTTAGCTTTTAAAAGCAAGGTTTTTCTTGAAAATATTGGGTGCTCTAAGGTCTATATATGACCTTTGATTCCCTATGGTCATTCTATGGTTCGTCTAGTCTAAGCATTCAATCATATCATGCAAATACACACATTATTATAGACCAAAGATAAAAACTAAAATGCATTACAAAATAAAACAAATGTCTTCTTCATCTTCTTCTTCTTTTGCTCTTTAGTCTTAATGGAATACGCCAGATCGTATAGGCTTTAAGTCCTTCAGGCTTCCATTTCCATTGCCTTATGTGTGTGTTAAACCAATGGACCTGTTCACATGCTAAATACACACATAAGAAACTTGTACTTTGTTATCATCAAAACAAGGATCGAACTGAAAAATCCAACATTGCAGAATACTCATCGACGAATGATAACCACTCGTCAATGAGTCTAAGGTGCAGAACTTATGCAACAACTCCCCAACGGCCATAAAATTCAAAGATATTAATTTTCTTTTCCTCCAATGGCCATAAAACGACTATATGCCGAAAATGGCTATAAATACCAAGTTTAGAATTTATTAAACAACTTTTGCTATTATATATTCATACTCAAACACATTTGGGCATTTTTACATTCATTCTCTCAAAAATCAAAGAACTCATCTATTCTCTTCTCCTCTTTCATTTTGAAAAATATTTTTGAGAGAGAGCATTTACTCTTATTCACTCCCACCATTTACAAATCATTTATTGCTCTTGAGAGTTGTTGAAGAAGCATTCATTTGAGCATTTATTTCTTCTCATAAAAGTCTCCTAAGTATTCATTTTGCAAAAGTCATTTAAAGAGCAAACCCTAACTTCTTTTACATTCATTTTCGAAAATCATCTTTGGAGAAAATTTTTACAAGGTTCGAATCTTTGAAGCATTCATATATATATATATATATATGTATATATACTCAAAGATCATCTACTCTCTTATTGCAAAAATATTATTGAGAAACACCATAAACTCTATTGAGCTTTAAATCATATACTGTGAGAGTGTTTAAGATTCTCCTTTGTACACATTAGCTTTCAAGAAGCATTTCATTGTACTCAATTTTATTACTTCCATTGTATTCACGGTTTAGGTCTAGAATCGGGCCAGACGTGGGGTATCATCTGGAAAGGTAGCTTCGCCTTAGGAAGAAGCAGATTGTAATAAGGCAGCTCTGCCTTGTTTAAGGAGGGGATAGTGGAAATCCTCAAGCGAGTTGCTTTCAGGCAAGGACGTAGGTGGGATTTTCTAAACCTCATAAAAATCTTGTGTTTGCTTCTCTTTCCTTTATCTCTTTATATTTTCGCTTGTGTATGTTATATTTATTTTATTGTGATTATTGTGAATGCCTTAAATATTGATTGCACTTGATATTGGTTGTGTAATACTATATCCCCTAGCTTGTGATTGTGTGGTTGTGTTTTTAAAAAATACAGCATAAGTGACCTAGATTTTTTTAAAATATCCAATTCACCCCCCTTTTGGGAATACACCTTAACTCACACTTGGTATCAAAGCCTTGTTGCAAAAGACTTAGACATTTTTGTTAAAGATCACAATGACTCATCTTGATGTATCCCCTTTTGGTGAGGGACAATCCTCCACACGTCCTCCGATTTTTGTGGCGTTAACCACACCTTTTGGAAACAAAGGATGAGGATATTTCTTCAAAATCTAGATTGGAAAGTGTGAAGGGTTGTCTCGAAGGGAGATTATGTACCCATCAAAACTATAGAAGGAAAAAGTGTTCTAATAGATGAAGATAATTTTATTGATGATGAATGAAAAAGGTTCAAGTAAATGCTACTACCATGAATGCTTTGTATTGTGCATTAGATATAAATGAGTTTAATAGAGTTATGACATGTACATCTGCTAAGGAGATATAGGATAAACTTGAAATAACTTATAAGGGTACTAAGGATGTGAAATATAATATAATTGACATGCTTACGAGTGAGTGAGAAACATATAGAGTTACCACTAGTGAATCCATACAAGCCATGTACACTAGGTTCACACACATCACTAATTCTTTACATACTTTTGGTAAGACTTACCCTACATATGAGATGATCAAGAAATTCTTAGGGGTCTACCTCCAATTTGGGAGCCGAAAGCTACTACCATAGATGAAGGGAGGAATTTAAAAGCAATGATGCTGGATGAGCTCATCGGATCGCTCATCATGTATGAAATAACAATAAATGAGAGGATGAATGAGCAAAGCAAAGCAAAGAAAATCACAACTTTCAAAGCCTTAACAAGCAACTCTAGTGAGGAGAGTGATCAGGAACCTGAAGAAGACATGGCCTTGCCGACCAAGAAGTTTAGCAAGTTCTTTAAAAAGAACAGGAGATCATCCAGAAAAAACCGGGGCTCGAAAACAAGGAAAGGAGAGTCGAGCAAGAGAAAGCATAAATTTGATCCTCCGACGTGCTACGTACAATTGTAGAGAAGTTGGACACATTAAGCCAGACTGCCCACAGCTAAAGAAAGACTCCAAAAAGAAGAAGGCATTGAAAGTTGGTTGGAACAAACCCAGTTCTAGCAGTTCAGACATCAACTCCAGTGACAATGAAGTCGCAAATTTGTGCTTAATGGCACATAGCGATCATGAGGTATTATCATCATGCTCTTTATCTTCTTATTATTCTAGTGATGATTTTGATGATAATAGCATGCCTACTTATAATGAATTGCAACATGAATATCTACATGTTATTAAAGTACTTGAGAAAATGACTAAGAAAAATGCTGATTTGAAAAACAAATACAAAGAGTTGTCAAAATTTTTGGAAAGTCAAAAGGAGTCTCACTCAACTTTAATGAAAGAAAAGGATTTGAAAATTGTAAAGCTGGAAAGAAAACTAGAGGATAATTCCAAAATTATTTATAAATTTACTGAAGGCCAAAATAATTTTGAAAAACTCCTTGGCATTCCAAGAAAATATTTAGACAAGGAAGGTCTTGGATTTAATAGAAATGAAAACCTGAAAAAGAAAAATCTTTACATGAGCTATTTTGTAAGAGAGTCAAAATCTTATGTTCCCACTAAAGACTCCTATATGCATACCACATGCTTTAAATGTAAGAAGAAAGGTCATATTAAATTCGATTATCCTTTCAAAAGTAAGGACGTTAAATTTAAGATGGTCTGCAGAGTTAAGGGAGAATTAGCTACTAACCCCAAGGGACCCAAGAAAATTTGGGTACCAAAAGTAGTCACTTGAGTCTTCCTTGTAGATATGCTTTAGGATGTCTTCCTCCAAGGACCAGTGGTACATGGACAGCGGATGCTCAAGGCACATGACTGGTGATAGAGCCAAGTTCACTTCCATCACACCAAATGACGGAGTGTACGTCACCTTTGGGGACAATGCCAAAGGAAAGATCATTGGAGTAGGTAAGGTTGGTAAGGAACCCTCTCTCGTTATAGATAATTTTTTTCTTGTGGATGGTTTAGAACATAATCTATTGAGCATAAGTTAGCTATGTGATAAAGGTTATAAAGTGTCCTTTGAGCATGATAAATGCATAGTAGAAAATCTTTTTGAAGATAAAACTTTATTTACTGCTGAACGAAACGAAAGTGTTTATACTACTAGTTTTGATAAGTTAGCCTCTCAACATGTTAAATGCTTTTCTACAATTAATGAGGCTAGTTGGCTTTGTCATAGGAGATTAGGACATGCTAACATGGACTTAATATCTAAAGTAGTTAAGGGGGAATTAATTAAAGGTTTACCTAAGATACAATTTGTTAAAGATTAAATATGTGATGCATGTAAACTCAATTTGTTAAAGATAAAATATGTGATGCATGTAAACTAGGTAAACAAACTAAGTCTAGCTTTAAGAAGAAGAAAGCTATATCCACCACTAGGCCACTTCAGATGCGTCACTTAGACTTATTTGGCCCCAATCAAGTTCAGAGTCTAGGTGGTAAATCATATGCTTTTGTCATTGATAATGATTACTCTAGATTCACGTGAGTATTATTTCTAGCACATAAAGATGAAGCATGTGAAATATTTCTCAAACTTTGTAAGAAAATTCAAAATGAAAAGGGGTATACGATCACACATATCTGGAGTGATAGAGATAGAGAGTTTAAAAATTAGGATATGGAAAACTTCTGTGACACACATGGCATAACCCATAATTTTTTAGCACATAGGACTCCACAACAAAATGGTATGGTTGAAAGAAAAAAATAGGTCCTTACAAGAAATGGGTAGAACTATGCTTAACAGACACAACCTACCTAAATATTTCTAGGCTAAAGTAGTTAGCATTGCTTGTTATGTCATGACTAGAGTATTAATCAGGCCCGAGCACTCTCAACCAAACTCCTTATGAATTATGGAATGGCCATAGACCAAACATTTCCTACTTTCATGTCTTTGGCTGTAAATGTTTTGTTTTAGAGGATAAAGATAACCTAGGAAAGTTTGATGTAAAATTTGATAAGGAAATCTTTCTAGGTTATGTCTTAGATAGTAGAACTTACAGGGTGTTTAATAAAAGAACATTGATTGTTTTTGAATCCATCCATGTAGTGTTTAATAAGTCCAATCCCTTCTCCAAAAAGACTGATGAGGATGATCTTGAAATAAGAAAGGTATTAGAAAAATTATCCATTGAAAATAATGCTGAAAAGAGCACTGAGCTTTAAGAAACATCTACTGAAGGTAATCAAATAGAAGGTGAGATTTAGGAATTACGTAAGGAATGGAAATTTGTAAATAATCATCCTATAGATTAAATCATAGGTAAACCATCACGAGGTGTAGCCACCCGATCATCCCTTACGAACATGTGTAGCCACATGGCATTCTTATCTTAGGAAAAGCCTAAGAATGTAAATGAGGCCATTGAGGATGAATCTTGGATGATGTACATGCAGGAGGAGCTTAACCAATTTGAGAGGAACAAAGTCTAAACCTTGGTTCCTAGAATTGATGATCATACTATCATTGGAACCAAATGGGTCTATAGGAACAAGAAAGACGAAGATGGGATAGTAATTAGAAAGGAAGCAAGACTAGTTGCCCACGGGTATAATTTGGAGGGAGGAATAGATTTTTAAGAAACATATGCTCTTGTGGCAAGAATGGAAGCCATTTGTATGTTGTTAGTCTATGCATCTTTTTAGGACTGCAAGCTATATAAAATGGATGCTAAGAGTGCATTTTTGAATGGTATAAATGAGGAAGTGTATGTAGAACAACCTCTAGGATTCGAAAACCACAAATTTCCATATCATGTATTTAAACTTTCTAAAGCCTTGTATAGACAAAAGCAAGCTCGTAGAGTTTGGTATAAAAGGCTAAGTGGTTTTCTCTTAGATAATGGGTTCACTAGAGGAAAGATAGACACAACTCTCTTTATAAAATATGAGAATGAACATATGCTCCTAGTGCAATTATATGTGGATGACATCATATTTGGAGCAACAAATAAAGAGATGTGTAATGAGTTTGCCAAGTGCATGCAAGAACAATTCCAAATGATCATGATGGGTGAACTCACATTCTTCTTAGGGCTTCAGATAAAGCAAGCTAAACATGGAACCTTTGTATGCCAATCAAAATATGTAAAGGACTTGCTCAATAAATTAAATATGGTAGGTGCCA